>NW_027185777.1:37856037-38046904 GCF_028583685.1 Petaurus breviceps papuanus | reverse complement strand
GTGTGTGTGTGTGTGTGTGTGTGTGTGTGTGTGTGTGTGTGTGTGTGGATAGGGAGGAACTTTATGCTACCCTTTGATAAAAAAGAATTACTAAAGAGTCACCATTTGGTCTATTTCTGTTGCTGTTTTTAATCATCATGTATGTGCCTGGAGAACTGGTAGAAACACATATGATAAATACAAGAGAAATAACCCAGTTGTATGCCAAGTCTACCTTCTTTTTGATCCAGGAAAGAAGCCTGGTCCAGAACCAGCAGTTTCTTTGGCAAATAAAAACATAGTATGGCAGGAGAGAGAACAGGAAACCCACTGGGTACCTTACTAATTGTATTTGTGCAGCCAGTATGTCCTTTTTAATCCCATTTGAAGCATAATCAAACCACCCAGAATCCCCTGGGCTGGGCTTTCCATCTCAGTGGTCCAGCAGAGTGGGCTCTGGAAACTGAGTGACAGAACGTCCTTTCTATTGAATTCTCAGGGGCAAGAGGGGAGGGGGTGGGGAAGAAACTGTGACTTATCACTTTGACAAGCAAAGCTGGTTTCACGTTTCAAAAAGTTTGGGGCTTTAAAAAATGAAATTAAAAAGACACACAGACATGTAAAATAGCCATCGAGGCTCTTAAAGGGAGATAGGGTTACAGTCTCAGTGGACAAAATACTCATAGATGTTTTCCCCTAACCATTATAGTTTCTCAGTGATGTTACATAATAATATAATTATAAAAATATATCTGGAAAGAACTTGTTTATAAAGAATATAATCATGTTATTATAATACATTTTTTATTATGGATGAAATTTTCTGTTATAAACCAGTTGTTTCTCTTAAGGATTAGAGAACACCCCAGTTCCCTGCCCTCGTGGGCCATCCTCCTTCTGTGTTCCTCAGTCTCATTCCCATCTCCTTCCCTTCCAAAAATGAGCTATGCTGGACATTCACTTGGTTTAACACTTACTCAGTTTTTAGCTATGACCTAGGACTCTGCTCAGCCTGGGGCCTACCCTTGGTGTAGGCCTGCCTCGACCAGCTTTTCTGTTCCATTCTTCCTCACTGAGTCCATGGTATCTGGTCAGTTCCTCCTCTACTCCTGCCAGTCCTTACTCTGTTGATTTTTAAATCCTTCCCATCTAGGTGACCCTTCTTCCTCAATACTTCTCTTTCATACCAGGGCTTCACTGCCTAGACAGTCTAGTTCAATTATTCTTAAATTCGGGCCAATATCCTTAGGTCATTCTCACCTCTTTACCTACTGGGGACCACCCAGAATCACCAAATTTTTGAATTAGAAGAAACCTTGGTGATTATTTTTGTTTTACAAATGAAAAACTGAAATTTCAGTAACTTACCTACCCAATGTTATACAGCTGGGAAGAATCTGACCTAGAATTCAGCCCAAGGTCTTTTGCCCCCAAGCGCAATATTCTTTCCACTGCCTTAGGCAGGTATTCCAACTAGGGGCCAGCCAATACTACTCCTAAACAAACTCATTTCTCCTTAAAAACACTGGTCATATGGCACTGATTATACCTTATAACACTGTTTCGTATAAAGTCATGTTTTTGTAGAAATGATTAATATTACCACTTTAGATACAGTCTGCCTGCAGCTCCATACTACCTATTGCCTCACTTCCTAATAAAAGGCAGATAGCCAAAAAAGACTGAAGAGTCCTCCCTATCAAAAGATCTTTACATTTTTTCTAACCTAGCCCATCTCTAAGAAGCTATATGCTTTCTATAGTCATTCAGTTTGATATATTTTTTTAATGATTACAGGTTTTATTTTTAAAGTTTTATTGATTTTCCAACAGACAAATGTTTAAAGGATATGAACAATTTTCAAAATGATTGTAAGCTATTAACTACATGAGATATTTTTCAAAATCAGCAAAAGTAAGAGGAATTAAAATTAAAATAGCTGTGAGTCACCATATATCACTATATTTGCAGCAGCACTTTTTGTGGTGGGTACCCAGTGACTGGGAAATAACTGAAAAGATTATGACAGATGAATGTAACCATATCACTAGGCTATTAAACAATGAACATGAGGAATTCAGAGAAATGTGAGAAGACTTGCATAAACGGATGCAGAACAAAATAAATAGAAATCTTGTTCTCAGGGCCTACAATAATATACATGATGGGGAATAGGAATGGGGTCTGGACTTGTGATTTAATTGGTATAAGGAATTCCCAAGCAAGGAAACCCTCTACCAAAGCAGATTGGCCCCTTTACTGCAACTTTTAGTCTTACTAATCTGCCTAGACCATTGGTTGGTTAAGTTTTCCAGGATCACACAGCCATTTGAATCTGGGATATGTTTCGAACTCATGTCCTCCCGGCTTCATGACTGGTTATCTACTATGTCATGATGCCTCTCCTGTAAATGAAAAGAATGCTGAAATGAAGCTAAGCACAGGGTGAGGGTACATAACCACTCTTGGCCCCCGAAGAGAGATAGAAGAGTATATTACTCCTTTTAGTAGAAAGCCATAAAACAACAGGTGTGGAATAATTAGGTTTTGTCTAAGTTTTCCTGCATTTCAAATGAGGGCTCCTTTGGTGTGGTGTTCACTCTACAATCTAGCCAAAATGAATTTTGTGCTCCTCCATTTCTCATCTCTGTACCTTTGTAGTGGCCATCCCATGTGTCCTCTCTCCTTATTTTTACCTTATCTATACCTTTTCTTCCTTTTAGATGCGGCTCAAGTACAATCTTTCAAAAGAAGGCTTTTCTGATCCCCTCTAACTGCTGTGCCCTCCCCCTTCCCAATTTCCTTGAAATTAACTACTTTGAATTTATTTGCATTTTTTCACTTTCTCTTTAGGTTGCATCTATCTGTCTAGCAATCAATCAATAAGCATTTTGTTGTTGTCTCCTCCATTATAACACCTTCTCAGAGTATGATCATTTCAATTTTTTGGTACTTGTATCCTCAATACTTAGCATTGTTTGGTACATAGTAAGTATTTAATAAATTTCTGTTGATTAATTGATGAGTGATCATCTCCAAAAAAACAACAACAAAAAAAGACATCACGAATTTTTGCTGTTTTTGTTTACCAGGAAAACAAACAAAAAAAAGGTCTTTTCTCAAAACAAAAGTTTCCACATACTTGAGCAAGGTGTCACTCTTTTTTTATACAGTTACTTTATGGGCTCCACAATCCTACTTCTGCCTTACAAATAAATGTGTAAGCTATAATGTCAAAACACAACTGGAAATTACATGCAGGAAATGTACTTATTTAGAATGTTTGCCATTTGCCAGGCAGTTGGAACATGTTTCCATAACATGCTGTTATCCACTGCACTGCAAAGACACAAAACATGGGGAAATGTTTTGATGTTAATCATTTTACATCACGTCACCCAAAAGGAGCAGGTTGCCACAATGTTTAGATATTTAACTTTGCTACCTGTCAGAAAGAATTAAAATGCTTCTAGAACACAACTACTTTCATGACAATTATTTACCAACATCAGAGTTACCAGAGCAGACTTAGTTTTGTGAGCAGGGAATAGGGTGATGAGGCAAAAGAACGTTCTCATTCCTCTTCCAGGAAATCGATCTATTTCATCAAAGAAGGGATGGTCTTTCGCTTCCCTCCATACCATTGTTTGGAATGATTTTCCCCCATCTGAGAGTGGAGAAGAGGGAGGAAAGAGGGAATATTTCAATTCTTCTGCAGCTGTAGGATTTCAGACAGGTAGGTATTTACCCCTTAGGTATAGACTGAAATCTACCTACACCTTATTTTGCACAATTATCATCCATGTTCTCCCATGAAACTCCCACTGAGGATTTGGCCAATGGGCTAGAGGCATTTTTCTAGGTACTTTTGTATTTTATGACTGCCAGTGTTGCCCTTGGCCTGCCATTCTGTAAACCCACATACTTAGCACACGACCAATTAACTTCCTTTTCTAAACAAGCATTTCCTGGATGATATTGTTAAAGACATTTTTTATATGTGGGTCATTTTTGGTATTTCCAGTTTACACCAACCATATATCTGTTCAATGTCTCTGAGGGTCATTCTTAATTTTGATTCTTCAGAACTTGTAATATTTCCTGAGGGCAGGATATGTTTTTTATTTGTTTGTTTTTGTAGCTCCAGTGTTTAGCACAATGCCTGGTACTAGCTAGAGCTTAATAAATGTCTACTGATTTATTGATGGATTGAAGAGCATCTGAAAGGCTCTCTCAGGTCTAGGGTATTACTCTTCCATTTAGATTATGTGCACAACATTTTCCTCTGACCATGGTAAATACTTGTGTCTGTTTCCCTGTTGTATGTTTCCTTTGATGCCAATAGAGACATTGAATAGTCATCTTTTGGTTGCATTTATCAAAGAATTTTCCATAACCTTTATATATGCATGAAAGAATCCTTATTGGAGAAGAGTGTTTGAAGCCATCTTTTTTTCCTCTAAGTTTAATTTTTTTGTATGTAATTAACAAAATTATCAACACAGTGGGATTTTCTATACCTTTCAGTCAACTGTGTGACTGAAAAGAGTTTTGAACTGATGTAGAAAATAATTTACAAAATGTTTGTTTATTGTATTCTCACATTTTCATTAATATTCATGTAGGTCATTCTCATAACAATTTTATAGATGAGAAAGGTAGACATATGAATCTACATTTATTCATATTCTCCTGCTTGCCTTTTTTGGTGGTAATATTATCCATAACATTTTTATACTTCTGTTATCTTTCCCTCCCTGAGATATATTGTAAAATGTTTTCTCAGAGCTTTTAAAGACTGTGCTACATCCAGCACAAATTTCCTCCATGTATATGTGTGTGTGAGTGTGAGTGAGAGAGATAGATAGATAGATAGAGAGAGAGAGAGAGAGAAAGAGAGAGAGAGAGAGAGAGAGAGAGAGAGAGAGAGAGAGAGAGAGAGTGTGTGTGTATGGTCTGGACATGCAGACTTCTTATTAAGTGCCATTTCTATTTTCTCATATAAGGGAACAAAATGTTAGAGCTCTAATGTGGCATTTCTACCATAACTAATGATGGGAATGAAACTGTCATGGAAACACCAAGAAATCTGTTCTATTTCCCATCTATTTGTTGTCCTCATGCCAGTTTCATTTATGAATGTTCTTTGAATGAGAAAGCTTAGGTAGGTTCCATGCCAAGCTTTTTGTAGATGGTTTTATCTCCACTGGTTTTCACTGTTTTAGGAGGTGGTATTGCTTATACTTTTTCTGCCATCCTTTTCTGTGTTATTTTATGAATGAGTCTATAGTGCAAACTGGTATTACCCTTGATTGACGTGTAAAGTTAAAGTAAGTGACATGGACTTCTCCACAGCCAATCTGTGAAGAACACCTTGGGAAACATGGCCCGCCTGTTTGATTACCCAAGTTAGTCAAGTGCAGATTACTGACTGACAAGCAAATGCTTCTTCACACTAAGAAACTTCAACCTATTGCTCAGTCACTGTCTTTCACATATTTATTTTCCCTTAGAAGATTTTCAGGCAGGGATGTTCAAAGCATTGGTGGTTAATCAAAGGCTCCTATCACTAAAGAATCAAAGGGAGATAGGAACTTGAGTTTATCTGGTCCAAACAACCTATCTTCAAACAAGAAACTCCTCTACAACACTCCAGACAAGGGGCCAAAGAAACTTCATTTGAAGACCCCCAGTCAGGGGATGTCTATGAGCTCCCAAGACATCCCATTTCACTTTCAAATTGCTTGCAGAGTTAGGGAGGTTGTTTTGCTCATATTTACCCCAATTATGCCTCTCCACCACTTCCACCCATTGATTCAGCTATCATGTCTGCCATAAGTTTTGTCTTCTTCAGGCTCCTTATCTCTAACTCCTTCGGTTGATTCTGTCCTCTCATTATCTTGGTCATTCTCCAGACATGCCCCAGTTGGTTTATGTCATTAAAATGTTCACAGGTGAACACTATATTTGGAGCAAAGTATAGTGGGAGCAGGACTCTCATCTCACTCTGCATATACATAAAATAAACTTCAAAGTGTCATATTAATGTTAGATATCACTATTATTAATCTGTACACATAAAGTATTTGAACATTTTAAAAGGCAACATAAACGGCCTTATTACTAAGATTGCAGAACCCTAAATTTATGTTAGATATCATCAAGTTCAGCTCCCTGCTCTATACTATTCCTCTTGGCAAATGGGGGACAGGAATTGTTTTCTCTTGGGGTGGGTGGCAAATATGGGAGTCATATATAAAATCAGTGAATATGTATATGCATATAAAATGTGAGTACATTGTTGATTGCATATGTATGGATAACCCACAGTAATTTTAAAATTCAAGCATAGCAGGTTCTGGGCTTTCGTTATCCTTTAGTTACTTTGTCATCAAAGAATCCAAATTAATTTTAATACCTACTTTTGTATTTTAAGGACCTACAGTCTCACAGGTGTAGGTACTCTCTCTACCAGGATAGTTTGGAATTCTTTTACATCTTAGTTGATTGTCATTAAGAATTGCAAAGAATTTATCCTTGTGAAGACAATATGGTGATGAGCCTCTGTGAACTTAATTATGCTGTCCCTCAGGGGGAAAAACATATACTTGTCTAATGGGTTAGTTCTCAAAATCCTTCTAGGTATCTGTGACCTACTAGAACATTTATCATATTGGCAATGTCTTGAAAAACAGAGGGTCTATCAAATGTTTTAAAAATATATCATAATTATTATTATTTTTACATGCAACTGGGAAATAAGATATACAGGCACTGGGGGATGGAGATCTATCTTGCCCTACCAGAAAGTCAGAAGGGGGATGGGGAAGGATATAGGAGAGAGCATATTGGGGGAGGGGGTATATAGTGAGATCGCTGTTTTGGGTGGTGGGTTGGGAAAAGATGGGGAGAAAATTTGTAACCCCAAATCTTGTGGAAATGAATGATGTAAACTAAAAATAAACATAAAATTAATTTAAAACAGAAAAACAGAGGGTCACCTTCAGGAGATAATCATGTTATTAAATAGGACCCATAAAGTAATTCTTGGATTCATAGATGCATTACATTATTTGCCTAGGTTTCTTCCCATTCGTATGGATAATAAAAAGCTGACTATCTTATCATGATGAAATGAGTCCTTTGACGTCATCATTATGATTACCGTCACCATGCTCTTCATCACCGCCATCATTAGCATCATCATCATCATCATCATCATCATCATCATCATCATTATCATCTTCATTATAATTATTTGATCAGACATCAGAAACGGAAAGGGAGATGTTTCAGAAGGAGGCACTTGGCAGGCATAAAGAAAATCTGAATAGGGCTGCCACAGGACCATAGATTTAGAGCTTGAAGGGACCTAATTGTTCATCCAATCCAATTCTGTTACTTCACAGATTAGGAAAGTGAGGCGTAGACAGGTTCAGTGACTTGCTCATAATCATTGAGTAAGCAAGGGTCATAAATCATAAGGGTCATAGTCATAATCTAGTAAATCTGAGGTAGGATTTGAGCCCCAGGTCTTCATGTCTCCAAGTCTGAGGCTTTATCTACTGTGCCATACCACCTCATTATAATCCTTTCCATTCTATAAAGGCATCCACTTCACCTGCGGAACATGATTCTCCTCCATCTGACAGTACAAAAAGGCTTTCATTTCAATATCAAAGAGTATTTTTATAAGTAGTAATTGCAGCACATATTCTTCCTCTCAGAATTTCTTGCTCCAAGGAGTAATTGCTGATTCTGCTAGGCTATCACCAAGTTAATCTCACCCAGGGCTACTTTTCTTTGCTTAATATTCTTCACCATCTATCCATGTACTTAAAAAAAATGTCTGGTATGACACATGTGTTGGAGATTCGAGAGCAAGCTGACCTGCCAGATGCACTCATTTGAAAGGCATTCACCTATCCTCCAAAACCTAAAGGTCAATTTGTCAAGTCCAAATCTACAGGTTACAGAGGAAGGCTCTTTAGTCCTTGTTTTCCAGCCATAATGGGGTAAATAAATGAGACTTTTTATCTGCTGGGGTCTCTGGTGAGATCGTCAGCAAACTGGCAAGCCTTGCTTTGAAAATCGGAGCTTAGCCACCCAGTAACAATAATGACAGACGGGTAAAAGCTAATGTCAGTTTCAATTTCCAAGTCATTTTTCAAGTGATTTTAATTAGATATTGTTTCAATCTCACTTACATTAATTTAATTTCTGATATCAACATTTCAGTTTCCAATCTGTTCAAATGATTTTTTCCACCCTGCCTTTTTGCCTTGAGTAATTTAAAATACAATGTTTATCTTCAGCAATTTTCAATGCATGGGTCCTAGGTAAGCTGCTACGTCCAATAAAAGTGACAGGAGGAGGGCGGAGTTAAGGTCACAACTGCCTCTCAGGAGCATGGGTAATTTTTCTTCTGATCTTTCCTCTTTACACATTAAAGAATACAGGTATTGCGGAGGGCTGTGAGTTCACAATAAGAGGATTTTCCACCAATTTCACTATGTAATTGGCCTCTCAAAAATGCAAATCTCAGGGGGACCTAAGAGGCCACCTGGATTTGAAGGGTACCTGCATAAATGGACACATTTTCTCATTACCAATTTTTAATTCTATGAATCTGTCCCTAATGGGCAACTTTTCAGGGAACCATGGGTGGTGTTCCTTTAATGAGGTTTCACTCTGGGCAGCAGAAAGCTCCAGTTTATGGATCTGACCTACAAATGTCTCTTTGTAGAAGCTAGCCCAGAATGGGATATTCTTTTTTTAGTAACACATAATGTACTTAAATTATTAGTAGTAAAACTGTTTAAGATTATGTAAATCGAGGGCCAACATTTTCCTTTTACTACTACTTTTCTGATATCGGCAAATTCAATTCAATTCGATTCACACTTATTTAGACCCCAGAATAATAACTTGTATCATCACTAAGCTGCCAATCTGGCAACAAGTTGGGATTTGATACATATGTATATTTTTTTCCATGGATGCAGCTCCTTAACCCTCCCATGCTTTAATAAATGAGTTCTTCTGGCAAGGACACTCATCATCTTGGGTCAGTGTCCTAGTAATGAGCCTTTTGGAATTTTGCTAGGTTAGTCCTCAGATGACAATCTATCATCAGGCTTCATCATCGAGGACCTCTTAGACTGGACACCCAGCTTTACCTAGAAGGGGTCCAAATCTGATCATCCTATAAACAGACCAAAACCCCCCCTTAAGTATGTATGGTCAGCATGCAAGCTCGACCAATGCCAAATCCAATGAGTGCTAACTTTCGGCATGTTAACTGCGAGATAGCCTGTGTCTGAGGTGTCAGAAACGTTTCTGTTTTCTGATATTCAATTCTTCCTATAAAATGAAGTTACTCTTGACCACAGGCTTAGCCATGAGGCCACAATCACAGAATTTTAGCGATTAGAAAGACAAAGATGACTATCTCCTCCAACCTATATACAGTAAAGATTATCTTCTACAATGTGTACAATAAGTGATCAGTCTGTCTTTTCTTAGAGAACTCCAATGAGGGGAGGTACACTATTGATTGAAGCAGCTTTTTGCTTTTTGAGCTGCTTTTTGCTCCCAGTTCTGCCCACTGGGGCAAATTCAGAACAAATCTCGTCCCTATTTCCTTTGGTAGCCCTTCACATATGCAAATATGTCTTTTGTTGTCATTTCACCTCTCCCTCTGGAACTGCAACCCCAAACCCTATTTTGCAGCATTACTGTGACCTCCAGTCTTTCACCTTTCAGTTCTCTCCCAGGTCATCACTTGTGCACTGTCTCCAGTATTCTCCCTTCCCCATCTTGACACTTTGGTAAATCAGCTCAACTCTCCATTGTCCTCTTCTCTCCAGTTCCTTGCTCTCTTAACCTACCACCTATCCTGTCTTGACAAGCCTCAACCTTGGTTTACTACCATCATCTGCTTTTGCTCCTACTCATGAAAGAAGCTAGAAACAATATGAGATTGTACTGATCAGATTCATTATAGATTTATATTACATAATCTCAACTCTGTTCTTATTTCAGCAAAGAAACCCTTTCACAACTCTCTAAATGACTCATCGTTGTACTCACCACGACAATTTTTTCAAACCTTTTTATCCATTCTCACACCTCTCATGGCTTTCCTTATACCCCACACTTTTGGTTGAGAGCCTTATATCATATTTCACTGAAAAAAATTGAGGGCATTTGATGAGAGCTCTCTTTCCTCCCCTCCTACTCATGTCATATGGCTCAGATGACTTCTGGAACTATTTTTTTTTCTGTTTCACATAAAGAGGTGGTCCTTTCCACTATGATTAACCCTTCTACATGTGGAAGTCCCATTCTACTCCATCTTAGTGTTTTTGCCTCTTTTTGTATTCCCAACACTTAAAAGAGGGTCTAGCGCAAGCAGGTGCTTAAGGAATATTTATTGATGGGGCGGCCAGGTAGCACAGAGAGTAAGAGCACCGGCTCCAGTGTTGAGAAGACCTGAAGATCGAATCCCGGGCTCAGACACTTAGCACCCACCCAGAAACACCTGGCCGTGTAACCTTGAGCAAGTTACTTAACCCCAATTGCTTAGGGGCGGCCAGGTGGCTCAGCGAGTAAGAGCACCGGCCCCAGTGTCGGGATGAACTGGATCAAATCTGGGCTCAGATACTCAGCACCACACCCAGAAATAATAACTGGCCATGTAACCTTGAGCAAGTTACTTAACCCTGATTGCTTATAAAAAAATAAATATTTATTGACTGATTATACAAGAGATTGTCCTTTCTATCATCCCCATTCTTTCACTTATATGTCTAAAGGTTGCTTCCCTACTCTAATAATCATGTCCATGTTTCTGCATCCTCAAAAGCCTCTCCCCTGATCTATCTATCCCTACTAGCTATTGTCCAATATCTTTCCTTCATTTTGTGGCTAACCTCCTTGAGAAAGCTATCTATAACCATTACTTCCACTTCCTTTCCCCTCACTATCTTCTTAATTCCCTATGATCCAACTCTCAACTTTCACAATATCATCACACCTTAACTCTTCAGAATATGAAGAAGGAGGTGAGGGAGTGGATGGAGTCAAGATGGTGCGGAAAGGGCAGCTACTTACCTGAGCTCTCCCCAAAACTCCTCTGAACATTTTTAAATAATGCCATAAAACAATTCCTAGAGCACCAGGATCAACAAAAGGATATGGGGTGAAATGGTTTTCCAGCCAAAGACAATCTAGAAGGTCAGAAGGAAAAGTTTGTTCTCCTGGGATGACAATGGAGCAAACAGTCCAGTACAGGCCTCATCAGAACAGCACTGACCCTAGCACCTGGAGCAGGTCTTGGGAGTCACTGAATCAGCACGGCACCAGCTGCTTCCAGAGCTCTCAGCCCGTAGATAGTAAGGGGATTGAACAACTGATCAGAAGAAGATTACAGGGGTCTCTTTGTTAGCACTGAGACAGGACTCTGTTGCTTTGCCCATATTCAGGTCTGGGTCACAATCCTGGGTGACAGTTCCAGGGCAAGAAAGAGCATTAACACACCGGAGCTTATGGCCACAGTGGAGCAGGGATTCTCTTCACAGTTCCAGGGCAGAAAAGAGTGCTTGTGGTTACACACAGGCTAGAGCAAAGGCCAGGAGAGGAATAAACATACTTCTTCTTCAATCATACCACCTTGGAAGAAATGAAAATGTGCAGGTCTCTAGAAGTATCTCTGAAAAAAAGCTCCACAAAAACTGTAAAGCTTGGGACAGAACACCCTCCACTCTGGAAAAAGTCATCCTTTAAAAAAGAGTTAAAAGTCAAGAAATATTCAGGGAAAGTAAGCAAACAACAGAAAAAAATTCTGACCATAGAACGTTACTATGATGACAATGGAGATCAAAACACACTCTCAGAAGATAAGTCAAAGCCTCCAAGAATTGGTATCAGGCCAAGGAAGAACTCAAAAAATATTTTGAAAATTAAGTAAGAGAAGTAGAGGGAAATCAGGGACATAAATGAGATTGATGCAAGAAAATCATGAAAAAACAAGATAGCAGCTTGGTGAAGGAGATGCAAAAAAATGCTGAAGAAGATAACACCTTATAAACAAGCTAGGCCAAATGATAAAAGAGGTAAAAAAAAAATCCAGTGAGGAGAAGAATGCCTTAAAAATTGTAATTAGCCAAATGGAAAAAGATATATCAAAATTCACTAAAGAAAAAAAATTGCTTAAAAGGTAGAATTGACCAAATGAAAAAGGAGGTACAAAAGCTCACTGAAGAAAATAATCCTTAAAAAACTAGAATTCAGCAAATGAAAGCTAATGACTTCATGAGAAATGAGAAAAAAACCAATAAAACAAAATAAATCAAAACAACAACCCAGAGATAGAAGACAGTGGACTGGAAAAAGGACTGTCCTAGAAGATAGATACAAGAGAAATAATTTTATATTATTGGACTACCTGAAAGCCATGCTTAAAAAAAAGCCTAGATATCATCTTTCAAGAAATTATCAAGGAAAACTGCCTTGATATTCTAGAACCAGAGAGTAAAATAGAAATGGAAAGAATCCATTGATCACCTACTGAAAGAAATCCCAAAAGGAAAACTTCCAGGAATATTATAATCAAATTCCAGAACTCCCAGGTCCAGGAGGAAATATTGCAAACACCACAAAGAAACAATTCAAGTATGGTGGAGCCACAATCAGGATTACACAAAATTTAGCAGCTTCTACATTAAAGAATCAGAGGGATTGGAATATGATATTCCAGAAGGCAAAAGAACTAGGATTACAACCAATAATCACCGGTCCAGTAAAACTGAGTATAATCCTTCAAAGAGAAAAATGGGCATTCAATGAAAAAGAGGACTTTCAAGCATTCTTAATGAAAACATCAGAGCTGAATAGAGAATTTGGCTTTCAAATACAAGACTCAAGAGAAGCATAAAGAGGTAAACAGGAAAGGGAAATCATAAGGGATTTAATGTTTTAACTGTTGACATTCCTACATGGGAAGATGATACTTGTAACTTATAAGAAGCAGTGAATAGTTTACCAGTCAGATCTATGGAGAAAGGAAGAATTTATAACCAAAGAAGATATAGAGAACATTATGAAATGCAAAATCATTAGTTTTAATCACATTAAATTTAAAACAAACAAAACCAATGAGACCAAGATTAGAAGGAAAGCAGAAAGGTGAGAAACAATTTTTATATCAAGAGTTTCTGATAAAGGCTTCATTTCTCAAATATATAGAGAGCTGAGTCAAATTTATAAGAATACAAGACATTCCCCAATTGATAAATGGTCAAAAGATATGGTCAAAGGCAGTTTTCAGATGAAGAAATTAAAACTATGTATAGACATATGAAAAAATGTTCTGAATCACTTGATTAGAGAAATGCAAATTAAAACAACTCTGAGGTACCACCTCATACCTATCAGATTAGCTAATATGACAGAAAAGGAAAATGATAAATGTTGGAGATGATGCAGAAAATTGGGACACTAATGCTTTTGTTGATGAAGTTGTAAACTAACCCAGTCTTTCTGGAGTGCAATTTGGAACTTTTCCTAAAGGGCTATAAGACTGCATACCCCTTAATCCACCAATACTACTACTAGGTATATATCCCAAAGATAAATAAAAAGGGAGAAAGTATGTACATTACTAAAATATTTATAACAGCTCTTTATATGGTGGCAAAGAATTAGAAATTGAGGTGATGCCCATTAACTGAGGAATGGATGAACAAGTTGTGGTATATGAATGGAATGGAATACTATTGTGCTATAAGAAATGATGAGCAGGCAGATTTCAGAAAATTCTGGAAAGACTTACATAAACTGATGCTAGTGAAGTGAGCAGAACTAGAAAAATATTGTATACAGTAACAGCAACATTGTGTGATGATCAACTATGATTGACTTAGCTATCCTCAGCTATACAGTGCTCCAAGGCAACTCCAAAAGTCATTGATGATGGAAAATGCCATCCATATCCAGAGAAAGAACTACGAAGTCTGAATGCAGATCAAAGCATACTATTTTCATCTTTTTCTCATGGCTTTTCCCTTTTGTTCTATTTTTTCTTTTACAATGTGACTAATGTGGAAATATGTTTACATGAATGCATTATGTGTATCAGATTGCTTGCTCTCTTGGGGAGGAAGGGAGAAAAAATTTGAAAGTCAAAATTTTATTTAAAAATGAATGTTGAAAAGTATCCAAAACATATAGTTGGAAAAAATAAAATGCCTTTTTAGAAAAAAAAGAGGACAGAAATGTAGCAGTATGCCTATGTGTGATGCAGGGGCTGGGTAGACTACAGAAGAAAAAAAAAAGTCAAACAGAAAACATAGCTATTGAATTGAACTCAATTGTAAAAAAGCAGAAACTTTGACAAGTGAAAACCTTTCACATCTTGGAGGGGGAGATGGACAGCACTGAATGATAAAGGTCATCTTCAGTGTTTCCTCTGAAATGCCTCATGAAATACAAACCATCACTGTCAAAATTAACACAGAAAATACCTTACTCACTGATTCTTTTGCCAAGGCCCCCACCCACCTCTCCCCCTCCTGGAAGTATTATCTCTACTATGTAGCCACAGAATGTGAATGGTGGGAGGGACCTTAGAATGTAGAATGTCAGAATGGGAAGGAACATTAGAACACAGAATAGCAAAGCTGGAAGGGACCTTTGTAGAATGTCAGCAATGGAAGGAACCTTATAATGTAAAGCAGAGGGTATTGAAAATGCAGCCCTTAGTTCACAATATTCCCAAGTGTGAATCAAACCAGATTAAAATGTAACTGGAAATATTTTTAAAAATAAATAAAAGTATAAAAAAGGAGAAGGAAGTGAGAAAAGGAATCAGAATTTTAACCATGCGCATCCAACTGTTAATTTAAGGTCCTAGATTGTTTGATAGGTCTCTGTAATTTTGTATATTTCACTTAACCTTTCTGGGCCTCAGTTTCCTCATAAGAGAAAATGAAACTAGATGACCTCTGAGGTCTCCTTTAGCTCTACATCTATGGTTTACTATGAATTTGACAAACATAATGAATTTAGCAAACGACATCCCTTATATGCAAATAAATAAGGATTTTTTTTTTTTTTGGCCAAACACAAACCAGCAAGCTCTCTTTTTTTCTTCTTCAGTTGGTTTCTTGACCTAAGCTCTTTCATGCTGGTTAGGGGAAGCAAACATACTCCTTCTTCTCAGAGGGACATACAGCAGGCTATTATCTTTGTTATTCATTGGCGAATACAACTAAATGTCATTATACCAATACAGTTTCAGTCTTTGAGCTGGGAAAACATTTTAAATATTTCAATCGACTAGAGCATTAAGTCATGAATAATACAATTAATTCACAAAGTCACTCACTTACCAAAACACCAAATTTATTTGATGTGCCTTGTTACCAAACAAGAATATATATTGTAAATGATGTCACCAGTAACAAGCCTTCCTGAAACCTTTCCGATGGAAATGAAAATGAGTCAGACTGACTTTTTCATTGTTCCCCATAACCTGCAGGATTTTCCCCCTCCATAATGCCATTTTAATAAAGACTCTAGAGACTATTTGCTCAGGTGAAAATATTTATTTGCAACCAATGTTTCACATAAAATTCCAGCCTAACTTGTTTGTATTTCAATAAATGTCTATAAATAAAACATCATTCTAGGGGTATTTTGTCTTCATCACAACATTTACACAACTCAATATTCAAGTAGGGGGCCCCACTGGGAAATTTTTCCTTGACTTCATCCTATAAAAATCAGATCAGTCAGGAGAAGCTATCCCTACAAAACGTTGCTTAGTGGAAGAACAGCTGGTAAATAATTATTAGTGTGCCCAAGATTAGGAACCAAACAAGCAAATTTATTGTAAGCAAGGATGGATGAGGTGAGCAATTTGGTATTTTTTCAGGGACTGACCAAACAGGTAAGCCTATATGTGCCTACACATGATGAGGGTACACATGAGAATTGTTACAGTTTCCTTTGATAGGATGTGGGAAGTGGAATGAGCAATGTGCATTACTCCCATGCACAACAATGCCAAAATACTAGTGATACTTTGACATATTTTTAGGTGAGAGAGTGCAGTCTAGGAGAAAATTCTTTGGACTTCGGAGTCAAGAGACCTCGGTTCAAATTCCAATTTTGGCACTATCTTTGTGATGCCATACTAATACTCTGAGTGTAAGCTTCCTCATCTTTAAAGTCCTCACATATGGAAGGCATTCCCTTTTCACCTCTGTCTCTCAAAACCCCAAATTTTCTGAAATAAAAAACTCCACTACCATCTCATATAAAAAGGCCTATAGCTTGTCAGTATTCTGTTCTGACTGAAATGACTTTGCATTATTTTTCATATACTCTATATTTACTTATTATTGAACTTATCTCCCCCATGAGAAACTAAGCTTTTTGAGGGCAGGGACAGTTTCATTTTTGTCTTTGAAGCCCTGGAATCTAGCACTCTGACACATAGAGTAGGAATGCATTCTAAGACCAGCACAAGTTAGACCAGTCCAATAATCCAGGCTCATAGGTTAAAATATAATGAAACAATCATGGAATGTAAACATTTTCACCAAAAACTACTTGACTAATTAGGTATTAAATAAGCATATTTCAAAATTAGTACAAAAAACTATTCCCCTTCCAAACCACTAAGATAGGAATTGAGGAAAGTAACCTGAAGGAAATAAGAGGTCTGGAACAGTCTCTAACTATTCTCCTTATGTTAAACTTTTTGTCTTTTAAGTTCCACAGAGAAATTCACCTGTGGGTCCACCTCTTAAAGAAAGGAAGAAGAAAACATTTATCAAATACTTATTATATGCCAACCAGGCAGTTAAATGGCACAGTGGATAGACTGATGGGTCTAAAGTCAGGAAGCTTTCTCTTCTGGAGTTCAAATCTGTTCTCAGACACTTAATAGCTCTGTGACCCTGGGCAAGTCACTTAACCTTATTTGCCTCAGTTCCTTATCTGTAAAATGAGAAGGAAATGGCAAACCATTCCAACATCTTTGCCAAGAAAACCCCGAATGTCCTTCTGAAGAGTTGGAAATAAGTAAAATGACTGAATAACAAACAACACATGCCAAACACTATGTTAAAAAATGGAGAAACAAAACCAGCAAATAAGGACAGATCCTACCTTCAAAGAGATTGTTATAATTAATTTTTTATTACTTTTGGAGGTGGAAGGCAGGGCAATTGGGGTTAAATGACTTGCCCAAGGTCACATGGCTAGTAAGTGTTAAGTGTCCAAAGCTGGATTTGAACTCAGGTCTTCCTGACTCCAGGGCTGGCTCCATTCACTGTGCCACCTAGCTGTCCCAAGGAGATTACATTCTAAAGGAGGAAGACAATACACAAAAGGAAGCTGAAAAGCAGAAGAGAGGGTAGGAAACAAAAGTACTTAGTATAATTCTGAAGTCTAGGAGCAGGGGTGGGAGGTGAATGAATGCCAAAGAGGGGCCCATCTATAAAATGGAGGCTTCAGGAGACTCATCAATAGAAGAAGAAAATTGGCTTTATAGAAGGGTGTTACTGGTTGAAAAGGCTGCAGTGGTAGTTGAGAGAAACTTAAATGAATCGTCCAGCCTACATTCTTTCAGAGTGACCACGAGGGTATAAAGCACTGAGAAAGGGATGTGGGGGGAGGAGGTTGAAGAAAAAGGATGGAGAAGGGGCCTGCAGACAGAACTCCCCCTACTCATCCCTCCACCAAACTCCAACCCAACCTCACTTTCAGAAAAGCATAGCCATGATAGAGCATCCTATAGTGACCTACTCTGTCATACAAATCTAGTTCAAATCCTCCAACTGCATTTTATATTTATTGAATACAATTGGGAAAAATTGTGACTTTGTGTTCCAATTTGGTGAATTTCCATGATGTTATTCTGTATTCCTCTAAAGGACTGAACTATAAGTGATGGACAGAAGTTAGAGTGAGGTCAATTTCTAGCCAAGATTTATAATAATAATAGCTAGCATTTATATACTGCTTTCCAGTTTACCAAGTGTTTTACGAATATCTCCTTTAATCTCCTCAGCAATTCTGGGAGGTGCTATAATTATCCCCATTTTACAGATGAAGAACTTGAAGCAAACAGTTTATGTGACTTGTGTAGTCACTTAGCTAATGAGGCCATATTTGAACTTAGGTCCTCATGTCCAGTGCTCTATTTACTGTACCACCTAACTGTCTAATGAGGAAGATAATTTGACCAACTATATCTACCCACAAATTGAAAAGTTTGACTTATCTTACAGCGAGTTTCCCATAACTGGAAATTTTCAACATAGGCCAAATTACCGTTGAATTATATTTTAGAAATACATGCTGTATTGGATTGGAGGCTAACCTAGATGACTCCCATGTCCCCTTCCAATTCAATGATATTTGATTCTATTACTGACTTATTAAAGGAATGGTAGAGAAGTTACCAGATGCAGAGTGGGGTACAGTGGGAAGCATACTGGATTAGGAGTCAAGAAAATGGGCTCACATTCTGATTCTACCACTTATTACCTTATCAGTTTTGTGCATATGGACAAGTCAATTAACTTTTCTGGGCCCCTGTTTCCAATTTCTCAAATGAAAAGGATGGATTAGATGACCTCTAATGTCCTTTCTAGTTTGAAATCTATGATCTATTGAACAAGGACTTATTTCTGATACAAACTGAAAGTAATGGGAAACATTTCCCCTGGCTAGATTGAAAGTCTTTATCTCTGTGTTTTTGAGGAAGAAACTCAAGTCCAGATGTATCAATGAGCAATTCATAAAACAATCAAATAAGTTTTATTGATTTGTCTTTATGTTAAAGGAACAATATTTCCTAGGGTCCTGCCATGTAGTCTGGGTTAACTCCTCTTCAGGCTGTATCCCATAAAGGTTAGATTATTTCTTTTGTTTAAAGGGTACAGAAATTCTTGAGACATCACTTGCAAAGGGGTTTTTGAAATGGCTTCTTGGAATAGTATCATAGATTTGGTCAAGATGGCAGAGTAGAAACAGGACCTCCATGAGGCTCTGGCTCTCACCACCTCCAATCCATTTAAGAGGGGACTCTGAACAAACTTTGGAGCTACAGAACCCACAAAATGACACAGAGAAGCTAACTTCCCACTGAGGACAGTCTGGCAGGACAGCAAGAATTGGCCAGTGCAGCACTCTGGGAGCTGAGTCCAGATCCACACCAAGGTTTTAGCCCCAGGCAGGCCTGACCAGCTGCCAGCTGGAGGGACTTCAGATCACCAGGAGCTGTGGTGGTCCAGAATTATCAACACATAGATGCTAAGGACAAAGTGAGAGGTGAGTGCAGTGTGGGCTTTGGGACCCAGTAGTTGGGAGAGCATTGTCTTTTGCCCCTGGGGCAAGAAGCCACTGAGGGCTGTGGAGCATCAACCACCACATGGCAGCTTCAGCTCCTGGCCTGCAGAGTGTAGGGGGACCAAGTGACCAGTCTAAGGGGGAATCACTCTTGCTTTAACCTGCTTGGATCTGGATTATGGTCTAGGGTTGAGGTCCTGGGGTGTGCAAGCAGCCTGCCAGAGCATGTGGAGACTTCAGAGAGAACACCTAACTAATACCTCTGGCAGCTGAGAAAACCCCAGAGTTTGGTATGAAGCTCCCCTGTCTGATAGCAGAGTCCTACTGTGGCAAAAAGCCCAAAAGTCAAATAATTGAGTGGCAACATGACCAGGAAAAGGAAGCAAATCAAACAGAAGAATCCAACACTAGACTCCTATTTTTGGGACAAAAAGGAGCAAAGCATGGAACAGGAGGAAAACAGTGAAGTCAGAACTCCTGCACCAAAAGCTCCAAAGGAAAATACAAGCTGGTTAAAGGCCATAGAAGACCTTAAGAAGCAGATAAGAGAAGTGGAGGAAAAATTGGGAAGAGGAATGAGAATGATACAAGAAAATTATGAAATGAGAGTCAACAGCCTGATTGAGGAAAATCACACCTTAAAAAACAAACTAACTCAAATGGCAAAAGAGGCTCAAAAAGGCAATGAGGAGAAGAATGCCTTAAAAAGCCGAATTTGCCAGATGGAAAAAGAATCTCAAAAGCTCACTGAGGAGAATCATTCCTTCAGAATTAGATTGGAGCAAATGGAAGCTAATGACTTTATGAGAAATCAAGATGCTGTTAAACAGACCCAAACAAATGAAAGAATAGAAGGCAATGTGAAATATCTCATTTGAAAAACCTCTGACCTGGAAAATAGATCCAGGAGAGATAACTTAAAAATTATTGGAATACCTGGAAGCCACAATCAAAGAAAGAACCTAGAAATTATCCTCCAAGAAATTCTCAAGGAAAACTGCCCTGATGTTTTTAGAACCAGAGGGCAAAATAGAGGTTGAAAGAATCCACTGACCACCTCCTGGAAGAGATCCCAAAAAGAAAACTCCTAGGAGTATTATAGCCAGGTTCTGAAATTCCCAGATCAAGGAGAGAATATTACAAGCAGCCAGGAGGAAACAATTTGAATATTGTGGAAACATAATCAGGATAACACAGGATCTGGCAGCTTCTACATTGAGGGATTGAAGGACTTGGAATATGATATTCTGGAGGGCAAAGGAGCTAGGATTAATACCAAGAATCACCTACCCAGCAAAAGTGAGTATCATGTTTCAGGGGAAAATATGGTCATTCAGTGAACTTGCTGAAAAAACCAGAGTTGAATAGAAAATTTGACATTCAGATACAAGAGAAGCATGAGAAGGTAAACAGGGAAAAGAAATCATAAGGAACTTATTAAAGTTGAACTATTAACATTCCTACATGGAAAAATGAAAAACAATAATTGTAACTGATGAAACTTTTCGCAATATGAAAATAGTTGAAGGGAATAGAAATACATACATATATATGTCTATATTGGAGAGTATATGGGCGTATGAATACATATGTGAATGTGTGTATATATGTATACAGGTATACATAGATAGAGGGCACAGGACCAATTTAACAGTAAGGGATGATACTTAAAAGGTGAAATAAAGAGGTGAGAGAGGAATATAATGAGAGGAGATAGGGAGAGACAGAATGGGGGTAAACTATCTCATATAGAAGAGGTAAGGGGAAATGGGTACAATGGAGGGGAAGAATAGGAAGGCCAAAGGGAATGGGTCAACCTTATTCTCATTAAATTTGGCTCAGGTAGGGAATGAAAGACACACTAAATAGGTTATCTCACCCTACAGGAGAGTAGGAGGGAAGGGGATGAGATGGGGGATGATGGAAGGGAGGGAAGGCTGGGGGGGAGGGAAGTTGGAAGCACCCACTTTTGAAAAGGGATGGGATCAAAGTAGAGAATAGAAAAAAGTAGGAGGTGGGATAGGAGGGAGGGAAATTTAGTCAGTCTTTTACAATATATCTATTATATTAATGTTTTGCATTAGCTACACATGTACAACCTATACTGAACTGCTTATCTTCCCAGTAAGGGTGGGTGACAAGGGAGGAAGGGAATGAATCTGGAATTCAAAGTTTTAAAATCAAATGTTGAAATATATATATATATATATATATATACTATTATTAATACTATTTTACATGTAATTGGGAAATAAGATATACAGGCACTGGGGCATAGAGATCCACTATGCCGTGCTGGAAAAGTCACAGGGGTATGGGAGAAGATATGGGAGAGAGCAGATTGGAGGAAGGGATATCCTGTGGGACTGCTATTTGGGGGCTGTGAGTAGGGGAAAAATGGGGAGAAATTTTGTAACTCAAAATCTGGCGGAAATGAATGATGTAAATCAGAAGTTAATAAAGCATTTGAAAAATGAAAAAAAAAAAAGAAAAAAGAGAAATGGCTTCTTGGTCACCTGAGTACAAAAGGCCAAGAGGAGCTCCATTTCCTTTTCTGAACCTTTTAACTAAAAATTCAGCACCATGGCCAGCACCAGGAAGCTTTGCTCATGGAAATCAATGCAGTGTCTTCACTGCACGAACTTGTTGAATATGCTTTCCCTGATATGACAAAGTAAACCTCATTTTGTTAACTGTTATTTCCTTTCACTATTGAATGTAAATTACAAGGTAACTTGTCTAAGGCAGAGTCAGTTCATACACCTGGCAAGTACTCACTCAGTTGTTCAGGATAAGCAACAATTTCATCTATTTTGCTCTCTTCCTCACTTGGAGTAGCAGAGCCTGGGAAAGTGGGAGGGTTTGGTGTCTAAGATTTTGGTGGTTTATTTATTTATTTTTTTTGGTGGTGGCAGGGAAGGCCGAAGAAGGCAACATTTCCGACCTAGATGGACTTCATGCCATCTTGAATCAAGGAGAATTAAGTATCCATTAGGAATACAGTGATAACAACTATGATACCAATTTTCTTCCCAAGGCAACAGGACAGTTTAAGTCATCTCTGCTTATGAATTAAATAATCTTCAATGCTCACATTACAGAGAAGTTTACTATTAGTGGTGGAATTATCTCACCCTGATTCATTATCAAATCAGGAATTCACTCCAAAACATGACTTTATTTTCTGAAGTCAAATGACCATGAGATAGTGTCTAGACAATTGCTTAGATTGGCTATACACAGGCAACAGAGTGAAGTGATCCCTTCATTTGATTTATCTGTTAAAATGGCAGGGAGCAGGTACGATGATTCTAGTTGTTTTAATGATCTGATTGACAGTTCATCCATCTGGACTTTGCACTGTGCCTAGAAAAATCTTCCATTGTGTTCATTGGTTCGGTGCCTACCCTAATTAACCATGACAGTTTCCAGTCTCACTTCACTTTTACATATGGGATCTGGTGAGCTCCTTCTTCATGTGATCCCAAACTGATATTGGCTACTTGCCCTTCACGATCTATCATATCATCAATTGCATAATACTCCTTCCCTAGGATCCTCCTACCCTCAGATACAGTCCTTCCTGCTTCTCAGGCCTGCTATTGCTTTCAAGTTGGCCATTCTACTTGGTTAGTGACAATCACAAGTCATATGGCATTAAGACAAGTGGTTAAAGGAGATTAGTAAACTGTGGAAATTCACTTATGTAATCTGAAGAATTGAAAGAGTATAGAAAAAGAAAACTTTTACAGAGAAACTGCTATTTAAAGCATTTTAAGGAAATGCTTTAAGGAAAAAATATAATCTGCTGCTGTAAGCTGTATAACAGGTACACACACTAAACATTCCCTATAGCAATGAAATCAGAGGTCCAGTCTAAAAACAGGTGGGAAAAAGTTTGTATTACTGTAAAATGGTGATTCTATCCAGAATTTTGGACCAAAATATGTAATAATTTTTGAAAAGTATATTTTGAAAGTCAACATCGTTTTTTACATTACACATTTCCTTTTCCCTTTCAAAAATATTCTGCAAACATTTCACAAATTGCAATGTCACTTGCTTGGGGCTGTGCAGGCACCTCCCAGAAGATGAGCTGACAACAACCCACGTCTCCAAACAGATCATTATTCACAGATAGTTTTCACACTTGCTTCTCTTTGGGCCTTTCTAATTTTCAGGAAAGAACCTCATTTCTTCCTATTTTAAAGGAGCAAAACCTGTTTCAAGTAGTTGTCAAAAACTATAGGAACCCACTGAGTCAGACCAGCTCTTCCCAATTTCTCTTGAGGTTGGAACAAGCAGAAACCTGTTGTTGGTACAGAATGAAATATCTGACTTTAAAACAAGAGAGAAATTCCCAGAGGTGGTGGGTGTTGAACTCTGGACCAAGTGATGGTGGGAACTAAGGAAAGCTGTCTCTGGAGACTTCTTAAAATGTGTGTGTGTATGTGTGTGTGTGTGCGTGTGTGTGTTCATTTCTCCAAGATAGTTCCATGTTGTTCTTCCAGAAAGCAGGGGAATAAACTTGGTGACTTCTCAATATCCCTTCCATTGCCATAATTCAACAAAGTACTTTGAAAATGAAAGGTGTCATGCCAGTTAAAATAGAGGGTTGCATAAGTATCTGGAATAATTAAGGGGAAAACTCAAATTCTGTATTTCCAGTGCCTGGCACACAGTAAGAGTTTAATAAATGCTTTTGATTACTTGCTTGAAAACAAAAGAGGTTTTCCCTGGGCATAAGGGTAGTTCAGAACAGTACAAAGTCTGTTCTCCTCAATTACTGTGGTAATTGCTGAGGTAATTACAGCTTCCTAGATCCAGACCAATAGCTCAGTTAATCACAAGTGATGATTTTAAGGGGGGAAAAGTTAGTAACTTCTCTACCTCAAAACTCATGTAAGTTGAAAGTATATAGAGGGCCTTTCCTCCTAGGCCTTCCCCTGAAGTATATTAGAATTAAAGTTTCTTCATCTGTAAAATGAGGATATTATATTATTTTTACCATTTACCTCACAGTGCTGTTGTAAGAAGTCTTTCTGTAAAATAAATGCACTATGGAGAAAGGAGCAATTGTTGTTATTAAAATTCTGTGAAATTTGGAATTCTTTCTGAGATTGAAATGAACTCCCAAAACAAGCTGAGAAAATTTCCATTATGTTCAGTTTCTTCCTAAAAGGCGAAAGTTAGATCAAGCAACTTCTAAGAGTCTTTCCACATATTTATACAATGTTCCCCTTCCTTAATATAATGTATATCTTTATATGCCCAGGGGCTTAGCACAGTGTCTGGCACATTAAGTAGGCACATAATAAATGAGTGCGGATAGATTTATTGATGTTACAGATGCTACTGTCTGTTGATCTTTAACTATGCCCCTCAAATAATTGAGTATCTGATTATCCAAACATTCTTTTTCCATACTTTGATATGCCCATGTCCACCAGGATGCTCTTACAAAAAAAATATGAAGCAAGCAGATCTTTTCTCAGACACCCTCCCACCTTTTCTTTCACTGTTCCTCTGCTCCCTGTGGACCTGCTGTTGCTTCTTTTACATATCTGCTGTCCTAGAATAGGGCCCTCTGCTCTGAACTTATCTACCCATCCACCTTATTAAAAAATTTTCTCAGATAACTGTCAAGGAGGAAAGGATGTGTTCAATTGATCCGAGTCAATCTGGGATATCCTTCTCAGATAATAGTTTCATTTTCATAGGAAACAATGACTTTACCTTAAAACAATGAATATCTAGATCAGGAGCTCTTAATCTCTGTGTGTGTGTGTGTGTGTGTGTGTGTGTGTGTGTGTGTGTGTTCTAAACTTCTTTGGTAGTCTGATGAAGTTTATTAGCTCAGAAATCATGTTTTATTTTTGTTTTGTTTTTTGCTTTTTGGAGTGGGGAAGGTAGGGCAGTTGGGGTTAAGTGACTTGCCCAAGGTCACACGGCTAGTTTTTGTGTTAAGTGTCTGAGGCCGCATTTGAATTCAGGTCCTCCTGACTTCAGGGCCAGTGTTCTATTCACTGAGCCACCTAGCCACCCCAGAAATCATGTTTTTAAATGCATAAAGTACATTAGGTTACAAAGAAAACCAAAATTTAGTAAAAGTAAACACTTTTTTTTTTGCTTTTTTTGGAGGGGGAAGGTAGGGCAATTGGGGTTAAGTAACTTGCCCAAGGTCACACAGCCGATTTTTTTTGTGTTAAGTGTCTGAGGCTGGATTTGAACTCAGGTCCTCCTGATTCCAGGGCCAGTGCTCTATTCACTGAGCCACCTAGCTGTCCCCATACTCATTTTTTCATATAAGAATTCATGGATCTCCTAAATTTATCCCACAGATAAGTTGATGGTCAGGGACACCAGGTTGAGAATCTCTGATTTGGATTCATTAATGTGGGCACTCACTACATTGATATTTATGATGTCTACCCATCACCTGTAGCTTTTATGAATGTCCTACTATAAACCCCCCACATGGTGTCCACCAAAAGTGCTGAGGGTCTTCTTCTAGGTCTGTCAACATTGCATTACAGGGTCCTAGATTTAGAGCTGACTGGGAGGGACTTGAGAGGTTATTGAGTCCAATTGTATTATTTTACAGATGAAGAAAGTAGGACTGGAGAATTTCAAGGAATTTCCCAGAGTCACACAGCTAGCAAGCACCCAGGGTAGGATTTGGACTTTAGTCTTTCTGGCTCCAAGTTCTAAGCTCTACCCACTGCACCATGCTGTACTCTCTCAGGTGGAGCACATGTGTTAACTATTGATTAACCCATTGATTACTTCTCACTCTCAGCATACATTTTTAGCCTATACATTTTTTTTCTGCTCATACAACTCCATTGACATTCTTTACATTCCTCCTCCCATGAAGTTTCATTATTAAGAAAGTATTGCAGCCTGCTCACACCCACTATGCCTGTTTCCACTGCCCTTTGGGTCACTTTTATTTTTAGTTCTTTAAAGACAGTGGTATTCTATGACATATCCATGTAGCATTACCAGAATATCTAATCCTGGAATTTCAGGAACGATAAATATACTATTGGAGATTTTTTAAATAGCCAAATGTCTTCCTTGTCTCTTTTCAAAAGTGATGGGAACCACACCCTGGCATCAGACTCAAAGATTCAAATGTCAGAAATGATGTCTCCAGACAGAATGAAAAACAGGAAAGGACAGTAAAGCATGGACCAATTTTGGATAGGTAAAACATTTGATGGTTCTCAATAAATTGATTCTGTCCTTCCCACAGTCTTATTTATGATGCCAGAGAATGAAACAATCTCATGCAAGTGACACTGTCAGGAAAGAAAAATATTTTTGGAGGCAATGTGGTATAGTGAAAAGAGCACTATCAGCAGTTATGGGTTCAAACACTGGCTCAAAATCTTTCCAAATGTGTGACCCTTGGCAAATCATTTCCACTCTCAGAATCAATTTCCTCATTTGTAAAATGGGTCAAAGCATATTGACATGGTCAACTTGTTCCTAAGTGGTGTAGCAGTGAATATTGTGTCAGACTGAGGGGAGATCTGGGTTTGGATCTTGCCCAGATGCCTGCTATCTGTGTAACCTAAGGCAAATCATATATGCCTCATTTTATCATCTATAAAATGAAGTGGTTGGAACTTATGACCTCTAAGGTTCCTTTCAGCTCTAAAGCTATGATGATCTCTCATTTTAAAAAATGGGTAAATTGAGGCCCAGAGACCAGAAGTGAATTGAAAAAGATCACAAAGTAAGTCACTGGCAGAGCTATAACTCAAGTCCAAGTTTCTTGACCTTTCTAGCATCCCATGTTCTATTCAGAGTGTATGGATGACCCAATTTTCCACAAAAATAACATTTCCATGCTCTCTGACACAAAGGAGGGGGCAGTAATTTGCTTGTATAAAGGCATGTAGTCTTGTACCCTGGTGTACATCCGCTCCCCTCCATGGATGTCCATGTGCTATGACCCTCTGAGGCACGATGTCAGTAGAGAGGTGGGGTGCATTTTCCTCCAAGATGCCTGGTGTGCCTGTGGCAAGGCTGACAACATGCACCAGAGTTTGGGGCACAGAAGAGTGGTGAGAAGAGTTTGTGATAATGCTGTGCCTTCAGGTTCAGCAGGAACTTCAACTCTGTTAAGATCTGCCTCAAATGCCTGTCAGGAGCACATTGGAGAGGGGGAAGGGGAAGTCATGAGACCTCCAGGGTCCTCCATCTCTGTTTGAGGGCTTTGGAAGCCATTTGTAGAGATAGTTACAGCTTTTTCAAGATTTTCATGCATTATAGGCTATGTGCCAGTAAGAAAAGCATTAAACCAGGAGTCTCTACAGTCAAGAGTTGATTTCTTAGAATTATGGACACTTGAAATTGGAGATTTCAGGGACCATCTAGTCCAGAGGTTCCTGGTCATCTGGGAAAGCCTATAGACCCCTTCTCAAAACGATGTTTTTAGATGCATGAATAAAATACATAACATTACAAAGAAAGCCAATTATACTGAAATATATTTATCAAAGTAGTGAAGAAAAAATTATGGACAGGTATTTTAAAACCTCTGGATTCTAGTTTAACACACACTACAACCTCCCCAACCAGTGATACAAGACCTTATGAAGACCCGGTGATGTTGAACTCACTACTTCACAGAGCACCCCATTTCACTTTTGGACAGTTTGTGACCTAGACCCAAATACAATAATATGATTAGTTTGACCAAATATCTTACTGGCTTCTATGGCTGCCATTTTATATTTTGTTTCTGCTGAGGACATTCTTGTCATCCAGGCATACAACCCAGGAGACATTCTCAAATTCTTACTTTCTCTCAATTCCCCTATGTCCAAACAATTGCCATCTTGTCAATGTTACCTTCACAATATATTTCACCTGCATCCCCTTCTCTCTCTTTATTAGACCACCATTCTAATTCAGGCTCTCATCACCCCTCATATGGACTAAGGTAACAGCCTCATCACTACCCCTGATTCTAGTATCTCCCTTCTCTAATCCCTCCTCTACATAGTTGGAAAATATTATTACTGAAGTACAAGGCTGACCATGGCACTTCCTCACTCAAGAATTTTCAGCGGTTCCTGCTTCCGTTAAGATTAAATACAAGTCCTCACTTTGGCATTTCATGTCCTCCAATGCCTGGCTCCAGTCCGTCTTTCTGTAATTACCCATTCACTAGTCCTGTCTCAGACACACTGACTCAGTAGTTGTTCTGAACATGCCATTTCCTGTCTCCATGACTTCCCACAAACTCTCACTGTGTCTAGAATTTTCATTCTCCTCATTATTGACTCTTTGAATCCATCCATGGCTTCCTCAAAGTTCAGGTCTTGTGTCACTTTCTTTGTAAAAAGGATTTCCTCATTCCTCCACTTCTTAGAACTTTCTAGCCTGAAATTATGTTGTACATACTTAGACATTTACATGCTGTATCTCCCCAGCAGAATGGAATATAGCCAGATCTCTTCTTCCTCCTGCAATCACTAACTGAGCAGTTGTCTTTTACCAGCTTTCAGGCCATGGATAGGCCACTTAACCTTACTAGCCCTCAGTTTCCCTACCTATTAAATGGGCATAATCACACCTGTTTGGCTTTTATCCTCTGAGAATTGTAGTAAAGATCAAATGAAATATCATAGATAAAGTGGCTTTAAAAGCTGTAGTGTAATACAAAATTGAGGTATTCATTCTCTGCTTAGACCTGAGAAGAGAATTCTGCCCGGGGCTATGTAAGTGCCATTTTTACTTAGGTCACTATTGTGAACATTTGGCTCTGATACTGTGCCTGGAGATGTCCAGCTGCCAGCTGACTGCCTTGAAGAAAGGTCCCTTAGGACAAAAAATATGTTCTCATTCTTGGGAGCAGAGTCCATAGCACAGAAGGCTAATTAGCTGGTGTCCTTCTATTAGGTTTTGTTTATGCATGGGGAAGAGGGGGGTGATGAGGTGAGGGACTTATTAAAATGCAAATATTTATCTCAGTGCAGGAAGTCAGAACATTTCCTTCTGAGTTCTGTTCTGGAAGCCAGTGAGTTTTCTGATTAAGCTGAGCAAACTAGAGTGAGTTTATTGGTATTTATATATGCACTGCCTGGAAAATGCATACAAATCATGCACCCCCATGAAGAAATAAGGGATGCGTACTATTCTCTTCATTCTGTGGATAGAGAATGGATTCAGAGAGACAGCCTTGTACACAGTAGGCACTCAATAAATATTTGTTACATGATTGCCTTGCTGAGATAAACAAGGCAAGCCGCTGATTAAGCCCCAACCAAACTTGCAGCATCTGCCTCCCCATCCTGCACTTGTTCCGCATTGCCAAATCAAAAGGCTTAGATTCTCCCAAAGGATATGTGTGCATGTTTGTGTATGACACAGAAAGAGACAGACAGACAGATGGAAACACAGAGACAGAGAGAGGAGAAAGGAGAAGAGAGACAGAGAGAAAGGAGAACCTTTTTGTTAGAGGAGAACAAAAGCCATGGTCAGCTACAGAATTTCCTCTCACCCTTGCCCCAGTCCAACCATAAGGGTCATCCTGTTCTTTGAGATCCTGTCCCAGTCACCATTCCCAACCAAAACTTCTGTAAGTCGACTTCAGTATTCTATTCCTAGCATTTGCTGTCACACTGCAAGCACTGTGCTTAGGGACCAGGACATGTAAGTGAATGGGCAGAATTTAAATAGAGTAGTTTCAAATAAACATGATTATTCTGAGGGTGGGAAGGGCTAAGGGTGGGCACACATTCTCACAGGTGGACAAAGAGTTATGTGGTGTCTAGAATTTTTAAAGGAAGCGTTCTGAGCTTTAGGGTAGAGGCAATGTTATAGTCATAGAATGTGAAAATTTGAAGAGAACTTAGAAAACATCTAGGGAGGAAGGGAAAGAAAAGAAAAATAAATGAAGGAAGGAAGGAAGTTTCGAAGGATGGAAGGAAGGAAAGATGATTGGAATAGAGAAAGGAATAGAAGAGGAGGGAAGGAAAAAGGAAAAGGAGAGTAGAAAGCAGAAAAGAAGGGAAGGAAGAATTGAAGAAGGGAATGAAGGATGGAGGAAGGGGGAAAAGCAGACAGGTAGGTGGTCTAGGATGGTGGGAATTTGCTCAATTTGCTGTTTGGAAACATTCCATTTTGGTAAGCTCTTAGGCCAGTCTGATCACTTTCCATACTTTGCTCTCCTCCACCTCCGTGTCTTCAGAAGTTCAATACAATTCAACAGATACTTCTTAAATTCCTTCTAATACATGTAGCACTGTACTGGGCTCTTTGGGGAGAGGCAAAGTTTCAATAGGACTGGTCCCTTCCTTCACTAAACACACAGTTTAATAAACGGATATGACATACATACAAGTCACTATTGTACAAAGTAATGCATAAGTGAATGAGAGGTACCAAGTGCCATGTAACATCTGGTGGGGGGGGGATTATTTACAAATTCAGGGGAAGTGGTTTCAGGTCAGGCTTCCTGGAAGTGGTGGCATTTGAGATGAGCTTTAAGGGGCAGATAGGTATTGAATAGATGCTGAGGGGAGGGAGTAGACCCTTAGTATAGGGAACAGCATAAGTAAGGCAAACACACCATGTTCTTCTGGATCTTCTTTAGCTCATCAAATTCTGCATGATTTGAGGCCCAGCTCAGGGTACTCCTGTTCCACAAAGCCTTATGCCTAATGGCTCAAGCCCTCACTAAAGCTGCTTTTGTACTCACTCTTCCAAGACTTATTGCCTCATCAGCACAGTCATATTTAGCTTATATATCATCGTGTATGTTGACGGTTTGTTGAAATGGATAGACAACTGGCCTCAGGATCATGAAGACCCAGGGTAAAGTCCTGGCACTGCCGCATACTGGCTTAGGGACCCAGTGACCCTAGACACATCACTCTGCTTCTTACTGCTCCAGTCAAGAAAGCTCATGTCAGTTGCAGAGAAGGTTCTGGTCTGCATTGGGTGAGGGAGTTGTTCACACCAGAGGGATCATAGATTCAACTTCATCCCTTCTGCCATGTGTGATTTACTGTTTCATGTATAATCATGTTGTCTACCCAGCCAGATTTTTATTATAATCAATACTGGTGAAAAAGCAAAAGGTAAAGATTGAGCCTTAAACATCAGTGGATTTTATTGGTGCAAAATTACCCCTGCCAAAAACTCATCCCCCAAAAGAGAGTTTGTGGACAGAAACAGAAACTTCAAAGGAACAAAGTTCAAAAGGATATCCTAGTCTACCAGGATGAATAGACTCCATGTTGCCTATTCTAAGATCCTGTTATAACACCTCATCTTGGTGAAGAACTGAGACTGTGGTTCTGAATGCTTGGTAAGCACACAGATCCCTACAGCTTTCCAAGTTGGAAAGGTTTTGAGTACAGCTTGGTGATGAACTGTATGCTTGCTGATTTAGCATGCTTAGCTGAGTTCCAAGAGACTTATTACTATGCTTGCCATGGGGAGGTTTCCTTTTTAGCTACAGCAATTTTCAAACACCACGTATTAAGTTTTAGAGAGGTTGGGGTCTATGTGGGTGCAGGAAGGGAGCATCCATGTAAGCTGATCACATAGTTTTCTCTTATATCCTGCTTGTATTACCTTTCCAATCCCCTACTACTGTGTAGCAGAACAAAGTCTCAAAGTCGTCTACTGAGTGATCTCATTTAGACACCTGCAGAGAGAGGCAAGCGAAAAGAAACCAGGAGCCCATGTAAGCTTTGGGTTTTATATTTTTTTTGGTTTTTCTTTCCCTCCTTCAAAAGTTACAGAGAGGAAATTGCTATCTTTGTCCATTTTGTCAGCATAACCACTCCTTACTCCCCTCAATGGTGCTCACAAGTGCCTCTGTTCTCAAATGATAATTTGGGATGAACGCAGTTTGGACTTGGGAGGGCCCACCTCTCTTGTGAACTCACTGGACCCTCAAAACATGGAAAAATCCCAAAAGATACTCTGGTCCAGCTCCTAGGCTTCATATAATATGAGTGATTCTATGTCATCATAACGTGATGGTAATAGTCCTGTGAGGATACTTGCATGTAGTTTTCTTACATAATGGTTGGCTGTTCTGACTTTTCATTCAATAAATATTGAGCTCCCTACTATGTGATCACCCCTGTGTTAACTTAATATTCAGAACTTTTCCCTGGAGTAATACGGGTAACCAGACTGGATTGTCAAATTGTAGAGGGAAGCAGCAACAGGGAGAAGCTGAGATTTGCTACCTTGAAAATCAGAATTTCTCTGTCCTCCTCTTCATGTTTCATTTGACCACTGCTATAAAATATTTATAGCATACAGTGTGTTAAATGATAGCAATTAAAGCAATGGTCTGATTTTATTAATATTTGATCACAAATGTTGCATAATTGAAATGTCCCTCCTGTTACCCAGTTGCTTTGCAGCGCACATTGGAAAGAGAGGCACTGTTTGGTTGCGGCTCTAATGGCTTTGGAACTCTTTCCCTAGTGTTCTGAAGCCCACACAAAGAACAGATTTGTGTCATTTAATTGAACACAAAATATTTTTAAGCTCTCATGTGTATAAAATCTTGTAAGCTGTATTTTTTTTCAAATCCTAAATGAAAGCATGTGCATGTTTCATTCATCCATTCATTCAACAAAAATCTATTAAGCACTTAGAATGTATACTCTGATGCCTCACTGAGACACAAGATGACCCTAACTTTTCAAAGGCTAGACCTGCAGAGTGCAAGCTAGAAAAACATAGGATTATGACATAGGCCTGGTGATGGATCGGGTGCCTACTATCTAAAAACCAGGTCCTAGCTAATTTCTGAGGTCTGTCACCAGGTTCTCTGTGAGCTGGTGAATTTTCTGGGAGAGGTAATCTGAAAGAACATTTCCTAGTTAAATAGTTAAGTTGAAGAGGGGATTAGGCTCTACATGAGTAAAGGGAGTAAACATCTAGATGAAATCACAAGTCCTTAAAGCACAGAAGTATATAAAAAGTATTGAGCCTAGTACTGGGGGGACACGATAATGGATAAGACATGGCCCCTGTCCTCAATGATCATACAATGCACTAAGAGGAGAAGATGCACACACAAGCAAATATAATATCATTCATACTATTTGCACAAAATGAGTGTGAAACACTAGGATTGTAACAGAGATCAAAACCATAAAGGCCAAATAGGCAGCAATCCACATGGTGTGATATAAGGTGCACTTTTTGACCATCTGCTCTGAAATATCCTCCCACTGCTCCACCCCCCCTTCAGTGGCTTGACATGAAACCTAGAGCTCCAAAAATTATATAAATCATTGAAGGTGCTTTCTTAGGACAGATATTTGGGATTCTTAGGACAGGATATCTAGGATTCAACTCAGGTCCTGTGACTCCAAAATTTGGCAATATTGCCTCTGACTCCAAAATTCAATATTCTTGGCTTTGGGGCTACTTGATAAGTGATTTAGCTCCAGGGCCCTGTTTCCTGTTACCCTGGCACACTCTATGCTGTGTTTCCTCTTCTCTGCTTACAGCCTCATTTCCTCCTTACCAGTAAGGTGCTCTTCTTCTCTGGTGCCCTGGGGTGGGGTGGGAGGGGGAAGGGGGGTGGAGAATTTTAGCTTTTCTTTTATCTTGCTCAGGCCCAGGATTTCTCCCCCCTTCCTGGCTATCTATAAACCATACCCTACCCTAGTTTCCCTTTATGCATGATCTTACTCCACTGGAATGAAAACTCCTAAGGGGAGAAACTATTAGCTTGTATATGTATTTCCAGAGCTTATCACAGTGTCTGGCATATAGTAAGTGCTTAATATATTTCTCTGTGTATGCATGTATTCATACATGTATATATTCATGCATGCATACATGCATGTGCATGTATGTAGCTATCTTTCTATATCCCAATGGCTCAGTTTTTTAGTCTCACCATCCAAAATAAGCCCATGCTTATCAAGGGAAAGGGAAATCAAGCTTTCTCAACTCATCATTTTTTCTACATCAAAGGGTCTAGCAAACCCTGCCTGCATGAGAGAGATCCATGGTCTGGAGTTTTACTTTCTCATTCAGACATTGGCTTGCTATGCAATCATCGGTATATCTCAGTTTTTCCTTTATGCCTTAATTTTTTTACTTGTAATCTAGAATGACGATGACTATGACTTCTTATCCTTCTGGATTAGTATGAAGATGAATGAATTAATATTTACAGAAAATGTCTAGAAGTTTGCCCTGAAAAATGTCATCCAGCTACCAAGCATTATTCATTTATTCTAAAAACATTCTGGAGAAGTGATCCTGGAAATATAATCTGTGCTCCACAGCACCATTTACAAGCACTAAAATTTAGGAATTTAGTGGCTACAAAATATTATTTTTCTTTTCACTGTTTTCCTTCCTTCCTTCCTTCCTTTCTTCCTTCCTTCCTTCCTTCCTTCCTTCCTTCCTTCCTTCCTTCCTTCCTTCCTTCCTTCCTTCCTTCCTTCCTTCCTTCCTTCCTTCCTTCCTTCCTTCCTCCTCTTTTCCCCTACCCAAATCTCCTCTTTTTTTTCTTTTGATGATGGCAAAGAGAGATCCAAGAATGGCCCAGGAGACACACAGCCCCCCAGATGTGTAGCAGTGAGAACACCAAGGGGATTTAAATAGGTTGTTCTCATGCATGATCTGAATGCCAGCTGTTCAAAGTAAAGTGTTGTCTTTGGTGTGGAAAACCCAGTGCTCTGGAGGGGAGAGGAGAGGAGCACTGCATCAAAGAGGGACCAGTCATTTGATGACACCAAATGCTTGAATAGATTTCACATTTTGAAAGGTTTCTTTGGTTTCAATAGTTAGCTGTTTCAGCAAAATTAAGGTACCTACAGAGTTGAAAACCACTTCTTAGCCAGGATGAAATCCATAGGGAAATTGTATCATTTGAGTAAAGTAGCCCAGGGACAGTAGCTGCTGACTACTGGAAGGTCTTTTGGCTATTTGGGATGATGATCTTCTCAGCCAGAGAGGCTGTGGTCACTGGGGAAGAGCTTGGGCAGACTTAGCTAAACATTTATTCATCTTTCACTTGTCATACACATGGCACAGTGCTGACCAAAGTCCTGAAAAGGAGACTGGGTAGGAAGGAGGAAGGATACTGCCACTGAACCAGTAGGCGGATATAGGGAAAAGATAACTCCATGATCTCAGGGAAATGGAACCAAATTCCAAATCCCCTTCCCTTGGGAATCATGTAGTTACAAAAACACTGTGTAGAAAACAAGGAATCCTATATTTGATTCTTAGATCTGCCATACTCTGTGCAACCTTGAACAAGTTCATTTTATTGTTTGGGTTTCCATTTTCTAATTTGTAAAACAAGAAAGTGAGACTAGATTCTCCCTTGCATCTCTAAAGTGCTAGATTCAAGAAGAAGCCTAGAGATACATTTTTAAAATATCTTGATGGGGGAAATGTTTCATATATCTGTAAAATCATATATACCATCTCTGTATTCCAAAGAGAAGAGGGGAATCAATCTATCTAGTCCCTACAAGGGAACCCAAGGATTATCACTATACTGGAAAGATCATTAAATTGGGGTTTGGAGACACTGTCCCCAAACTAGCTAAGTGACCTATGTTGACTCACAACCACTTTGGACTTCAGTTTCAAAAATAGAATGGCAAATGATTTGATGATCTTAGAGATCCTAAGGTCCTTTTCAGACCTAAATACTAGGATTCCGTCTGTGGATGACTAAATATGGACTCATCGTGTATAAAGAGCATGCCTTCCCAAAACCATTTCAGCAAAGTTCTTAGAGTTTCTTTGTTGCCCAGTGATCTTCTACTGGGTCTCGGGTAGTTCAACTCACAGTGATCACAGTGTTAAAAGAACTGGGACCACAAAGAGATTATGTAGGCTGTCTAGGGCTATAACTAGAGGCTAGTGGCAGTCAGGCCTTGAAACCACATCAACTGACTCATATGCCTACTGACTATGCTATGGTTCTCTTTCAGATCAGAGGCATTTTAATTTCAATTACTAATGGGAAAAATACCAGACTAGGACTATGGAGTTTCAAGGGCCACCTGTTATTCAACTACAAAGACAAGATGTGATGTAGGCTAATTCCCCCATGCTCTGGACTTCAGTTCCTTGACTGTGCCATGAAGACGTTGGACTAGGTGATTTCTAGGTCCTTTTCAACCCTATGTCCTATGATCTGTCAACTCTTTTCAAAATACATTTATTCTAAAGTCGGTTTAGAAAGGCCCCTAAATGACTCTTTGCTTTTGGATAGGGGCCACGTTCCCATTTGAGAGACAGGGACACTGACTTTAACAGAGGCAGCAAGGTGACACAGTGAATAGAAACCTGGGCTTGGAATCAGGAAGACTCAAGTTCAAATACAGACTCAGACACTTACTAGTTGTGTGACACTTAGTCTCTGTTTACCTCAGTTTCATCAACTGAAAGCTTAAAATCATAATACTTATCTCCCAGTATTGTTGTGAGGATCAAAGGAGATATTTACAAAGTGCTTAACATAGTGTCTGCTATAAAATGAGCACTTAATAAATACTTGTTTTAGAACTTCTTCCCTTACTTGTGAATGATCATAACTACTATGTATAGGCCTTATATATACTGTTACACAGAGGAGGTGATTAAAAATGTTTTTTGGTTGAACTGTATATGGGCATTTGATAATGCAAATGACTCTGGGTCCTTCTGACTGGGAATAATGGGTCAAATCAGGATGGAATCACAAGAACAAGAATGGTTATAATACCTACAACTGACAACATACATTATTCTCTATTATAATCCTAGGTAGAGGACCATTAGAGATTTATTTTCTATTATACAGTATCCTATCATCATATTGAGATTTTCTGTTCTTGTAGTTTAATGGTTATTATACTTAGAGCTAGATTCTAAATCCTGACATCGGCTCTTTTTAAAAAAAGAATAGTAGCAGATTTTCACTTTCCTCTTCCTTGTTTTATTATTAAATTTTATAATGTATTATAGACCTTCAAAGGGACCATGTTCATTACTTTCAAAGCAAATTCTTTTTCTTGCCATCATCAGGATTCAAGACCCATTTTCAGCTGACTCTTACATTATAATATTTGAGATTAAAAAATAAAGAAACCAAAAATTCTCCATGTTATCTGAGATCTGAAAGTCACCTCTCTCTGACATTGGAAGTGAATAGCAATTGATCACTGGACTTCTGGAATCAAAGGCATTCAAAAGGAGAGTGTCAGTGATGGGAAAGGTCTCTGACAACTGTACCAATGATCATAGAATTATGATCATTATTGTTAATAATAATAATGATAGTTCACATTTATATAATAACTTATGTTCTCTAGAATGATCTGTTATATATCTCATTTTCCTCTCAGAGCAACCCTATGACTGAAACAGTTCAAAGGGTATTATCCTCATTTGATAGAAGAGAAACTTAAACTTCAGGGGTGTGAAGCAACTTGCCAAAGGTCATGTGGTACAACTGGGATCTGAACCCTAGGCCTCTGGTTTTAAGTCTATTTTAAAAACAAATTTCAAATAAATGAGTCATTTACATGATCTTAAAGTCTTAAATTCCACTTTCTGATAATAATCTCTTATCCTATCTTTCCCTTTGGCTCAGTCTTTCATGACTCCATTTCCTTTGTTTGTCCTTGTTTTCTTAGTCCATCTTTCATTCTCCAAGTTTCCTTTAATTTCTTCATGGTTTTGACTTTGTAATTAATTCATTCTCCTTTGCACTGACCTTCACCTTCAATTCTCTTACTTCCTTTAGACTATAATCAAAACATTTATTAAACACCTATGAGGCACCCTTCAGTCCCTGGCAACATGTAACTCTAGGTCACCACTCCTTCCATTAGTCTTCTCTATTCCTACTTCCAAAATATTAGGCTCTAGTGGAGGAAGTCATGTAATCCTATAGACTGGGCCCACAAAAAATTCTTGTTAACCAGAGTCAATGGTGGACTCCCTATTATATATTGATCCTTTTACCCTTCCATGAAAGATTCTTAACTAGAATTCCTTCAGGGGCTATTCGAAATGTTATTTTCTTTCCTCAAACCTCCAATGCCACCCTGGGCCCAGGAGATAATTTGTGTACCTCAAAATGCTTCTAAAATGCTGCATACTTTCTTTTCTTTTGATCTTTGGGGAAGAGATGGTCTTTTTCTTGAAATAACTGACCCCTCTAATTGTAATCCTTGATCCTATTCTGTCCTATCTCTCTTAGGAATTTGAACCACTGATCATTTTCTTTCTTTTTCTTTCCCCACTGCCTACAAATAGGTTCAAAATCCTTTAAAAAAAAGAGCAACTCCCCCCAAACACTTTCACTTGACCCCACTATCTCCTCAAGAGTGCTGTCTATCTCTACTATCTTTCACGGTCAAGTTCCTTGAACATGAGTTTTCTATATTCTTGACCTTGAAAACTGAAAACTTCTAAAATTTTTGACCGTGTCATTCCCTGGCTCTAAAATCTTTAATGGTTTCCTGTTCCTCCATGGACACAACCCAAATTATTTACTCTGGTACTTAAAGCCCTTCACAATCTAGTTGCAATCTGTCTTTCCAGAATCATCCTACATAATCGAATCCTTCACAAACCCAGTGTTCCAGCCGAAGTGAGCTATTGGCTAGTGCTTGAATGAGACATTCTATTTCTTCATGCATCTTTGCATAAGCCATGCTCTATATATGGAACACTCTTCCTCCTCACCACCTCCTAGACATCTTAACTTCCTTGCAGAATCTGCCCAGATGAGATCTCTCTACCATGAAGCCTTCCATGATCCCTGCAGTTGTTGGTATTCTGTTCACTCTCAAATTCTTTTGTATTTATTTGGATATATACATGCTGTAGCTTCCTGGTAGAATATTATCACCTTAAGCACAAGGTTTATTATATTTTTGCTCTTATATCCCCAGTACTCCAAAACAGAGGGGCTTACACCTAATAAACATTTGCTGGACTGATTTTATACCAAGGGAGAGGGAAAGGAGAGTGCATTTGGACAAGAATTTAGCTAACAATATAATTCCATCAAATTTTGAGGGAAGGGACTGGAGGTTCGAGGTATGGCCTGAACCTGTAGTGCAGGAAATTCCTAGCATGGGAATTCCGTCTATCTATACATATTGGCATCTTATCTACTACTTGTAGTTTTCTTAAGATGTCTTGGTCAGGAAGAAGTCATGTGTGACTTACTCATGGCAATACAGGCTCATAGATCTAGACTTGAAAGGAAACTCAGGGGGAACGTGATACAATATTTTCCTTTTACTGAAGTCAACAAAGGAAATGTTACACAGGTAGTAAGTGGCATAGCCAGGATTTGAATTCAGTTTCTGCAACTCCAAATTTAAAACTCTTTTTACCATACCACACTGTCTCTGAGACTGGCCTTGAACCCATGCCTCCCTTTAGCCAAGTGTAGCATGCAACCTTTCTTCTAGGGGCAAGGATATCCTATCAATAGGAGAGATTTACTCCAGGTAATAGCAACCATTCAAAAACAAGTTCTGTTTTTTTTTCTGAGAGTCCTGAGATTCAGCTAAAGGAAAGCATGAATCCTATTCATAAAAATACCCACAGTGACTGCCTGCTAGTATAATCTCTCAGCATTTGAAAACAGTCCCCAAACTAAGCCTTTATGGTAGAGAAGTGCCAAGAATGGTGAAGACTTTCATTCATTTATTCCACACTCAATTTTAAAGCACTTGCTCTCAGTTCCAATTGCATGGTGTTCAAGATGGACAAGGTTTATAACAGAATTTGGTCAAAAGTGAATACTGGCATACTCATATTGCATAGTCACCTAAACAAACTATTTCAAAGCAATGATGCTATACCAGAGCTTTTCTTATGATGCCTTGCTCCTAATCTTTAGTACTCTGTGAACCAAATTGTTCTGCCTAGAAGTTGACAGGGTGGATATGTATATGTGTCCTGTTCCTTGGTAAATGATCTACAGAATAATTTGAAATCAATTCATTTAGACTCCACAAAGAGTTCTGCAGTTGGTGGGTGGACAGTGAATAGAAGAGAAAGGGCCATCTTCTTTGGATTTGTTTGGAGAAAAAGGAATTTTTTAAAACACCCTTAAAATAAATAATGGTCAAAAAATATATTTTCTTTGGATAGACTGATGTTAGTGACCATTCAGGGATAAAAAACTAAGTTGCATTCTTGGTCTACCTATTCTAGAAAAAATTAGAAATATATTTTTTAAAAGATACTAAATTGTTCAAGTCACCACTTAAGTATAAGAAAAAAAAACTTCAGTGGCTCCTTATTACCTCTAGCATCAGCTTCTCTGTTTGGCCATTTAAAGCTCTTCACAGTCCAGCCCCTTCCCATCTTTGCATCCTACTTCCATGTTATATTCTTCCACACTCTTGAAAGTTGTCATGTTTTTCTACTTGTGGTCACTCTTACAAGATGAGGAACCTCCATTCCTTTGCACTGGCTCTCTTGGATAGCTGGAATACTCTTCTCCCTCACCTCCAGCTCCTGGAATCTTGTTTTCCTTCAACACTTAACTCATGTATAGCCTAATGCATGAGACCTTTTCTGGTCCGCTTTACTGGTCCCTTCTCCAAGGTTATCTTGTATGCATTTTTAATGAACCTTGTATATAACTATATATCTAGAAGTTGCCTACTTGGTTAGACTTTACATTCTCTGAGGGCAGGAACTGTTTCACTTTTGTCTTTGTGTCCTCATTTCTTAGCACTATGCTGGACACATAATAGGCACTTAATAATTAGCTGGTTTTGGGGTGGCCAGGTGGCTCAGCGAGTAAGAGCACCAGCTCCAGTGTCGGGATGACCCGGGGATCGAATCCGGGCTCAGATACTTAGCACCATACCCAGAAATAACTGGCTGTGTAACCTTGAGCAAGTTACTTAACCCTGATTGCTTAAAAAAATTAGCTGGTTGATATCATTTAACCCACTGCCTCTGCAACTTGGTTTCAACACCAAAGGGGTCAGTGATAGAAAGTAAAGGTCCCATATGTGTCAAAATATTCACAGTAGCACTATTTGTAGTAGCAGAAAGATGGAAACAAATCACATGCCCAACAATTTAGAAATAACTGAGCAAACTATGATATGTAAATATAATGGAATATCATAAGGAATAATGGCTATGAAAAAAATCTGAGAAACCTTTGGTAGCAATATGAATGCTAGGTTTGGAGTCAGATGACCTGGGGTTGAAACCTGGCCCTATTACTTACTACCTGGGTCTCAGTTTCCTAATACATATTAAAAAAGGGTGAACTTGATGACCTTTGAGGTTCTTTTATGCTCTAAACCTGTGAGCTATGACTCTTTGATGATGGTTCCAGATATCTGAGGTTAAAGTACACATATTCTATTAAAAAAGGAAGACCATATGTTCCTTAAGTTCATGTCCAGAAAAATTATTTTCCTGATATTTTTTTTCTTAAATGGAAAGATCTTATATAATATTATTTATTAGTAAATAAAATATATCAATTTTTAATGGTAAGTTATAATCTTATTTTACAGCACTCCATACCCTATCAATCAATGTTCACTTACATGGCACCCAGATATAAGCTCAAAGCCTATAGGGTTCTGGTTTATTCAAGCATAGCCATGCTTTTGAAATTGAGCATTTGCAATAATTGGCTAAGTTGACTACCAACACCTAAATCTTGGGTTCTTACTCTTATTGCCAACTAACAGACCTTGTTACCAGTTTACAGATGGTGAGGGACTAAAAAAGTTCCCTTTCTAAGAAGGGCAGCCAGAAATATGCTGGTGCCAAGCATTTCCATAAGTTAGTCATTGGTGAGACATGTTTTCTTAGGATAAATTGGTGCCTCACTGTATAATATTGCCTTTGTAGTCCCTGCCATGAAGTAATTATCAAGAATTAGACAATTTAATATGCATTTCTTAAGCAACTGTTATGTCCCAGACACCATGGAAGTGATGAAAGTCACTATGGATAGAGAACAAAGAAATGAAAATTGGCCCTGTCCTCAAGATGTTTATATTCTACTTGCTCTGTGTTCCTTCTATGATTTATAGAAAAGGCTCCAGATAAAAGTGTCAGGAAAATGGCTCTTCCATGGTACTTCTTACTTACTCTTTGAGCTAGTGGGTTTTCTGAATTATACTCTCAGAAGTCTAGCTAGACTAAAATGAGATAAGTGTTCATCAATGGTTACCATTTCCTCAATAGTCTCACTGGCTGCCCTGGATAACACAACTAGGTCAGATTAAGCTACTTCTGCTATCCACAAACAGAGCTAAACCAACAGAAAACCCATTATGAATTCATATTGCCTGGAGGTAATAGAAAAAAAAAACAAGTCCTATCTCCCTTGGATCAATACACAGGGTCCAGAAGGAAATACAAAGAAACACACACACACACACACACACACACACACACACGGGCCTATCACAGGACGCCCATTAGTACTATTACAGGGACATAAGGAAGTAATACTTCAGTTCTCACAGGTTTTATGTATACCACGGAAAAAATAAAAATAAAACATGTATTTCAGTTCTATATGGCCTATATTTAATTCCACAATGATGGCGCTGGAATTTGAGAAAAAAAGGGTAGAATGTCCTAAGAATCACACTATGCAATATTTTTATAAACATGTATTCAATGATAGGTACTCTAAGTATAAGATCTTTGTTCAATGAAAAATTAATTTATATACTATTAGAAGACCTAAACAATATCAATAATAAATGAAACCAGAAGACAAAAAGAGACTGCAGCTGAATGGAAAGATAGTTTACAGATCCTTCTTGGAGAGGCAAACAAAAGTACTAGCAGAATTAGCTTTACCCTGCTCTTAAAGGAGAAAAGAAATACCATTTTGTGAGGCACTTGGAGAGCTAACAAGGAATATTAGTACACAGAAAACCATGAAGATAATTGTAGGTCATACATCAATACCTTTTATGGAGAATAAAGGTAAAAAGAAATTCCATGAAAATTGGACAAGATCTACATATCTCCTCAGGAACCCATGTATCTGGGGCCTTTCTCTCCCTCTGAATGTAGAAGGTAGAAGGTGGAAGATAGATTTCAGAGCTCTCCTTCCAGATTCTCCACTTAAGAAGGGGACTCAATGTAGCCATCTAATAATTTCCCACCTAGTTGCAGGATTTGATCTTGACTCTACATCAAGTTCTTTCTCCCTAATCCCACCTTTATCAGCTTCTTGTTTATGTGCTATCTTTCCCCTGTTAATCTGACTTCCTGATCCTCCAAAGCAAGTTAGCATAGAGTTAATGACTTCAGCTTAAAGGTAAATGAATAAAGGTAAATATGGCAAAAGTACATTGGAAAATATGGCTCAGTTTTGAGAAATGTAAGAGAGCAGAGGCTTGTAGACCATCTCAAAAGTCTCATGCATATACATACATCTATATCTTATATCTATATTTCCATATGTATACACAGACATGTACTAACAATATAGTCTGTAAATGCTGGTCATGGCAAGTAAGGAACATCACTGGAAAAAGTGAAATTGACTCTCTTAATAGTCAAGAAACAACTGGTTACTAGACGTGAGAGTCATCTCACAAACACATATCTTGCATATAGTCAGACCATCAATTTTTTAGGTTAAAATCAACAAGAAATTAGAATGGTAAAGAGGAGAAGGCAATGTGAAAAATGGCAAAAGCTTCAGCCTGACAAGTGAGAATTAGCAGAAAATGAAAAAGAGGGAAGATAATGGCCTTGATCATCCCCTACCAAACCTCACCAGAGCTAAGGTGGTCACCACAACATGGAGAAAAGCTGAGAAACCACCACATCCAGCAAATACTTGGTTCCTTTGTAAGGACAGAGACATGGCAAATAAGAATAATACCAATTTATAATACAAACTCATTTATATAGTATCATGGAAAAGAGTAGCAGATTATAAACACATGTGAATCATGAAATAGTAAAACTAGTGGAAATGGAAAGGAGATTACAGAAAGCAGGGTATGAAACTCAACTAAGCTACACTGTCCTGACAGCCTTCATCCCTATAGATAGTAAGGCTCTTCTTTCTAAATGCTATTGTTCTGAATACATCAAGCTCCAGAAAAATTACCAGGCCATCTCTGTGAGAATCATGACTACTCAAAAGAGATTAGCCCAGCAATCTTTTAAAAAAGGCTAAATGAATGAAAAATGCCTACTGTCAATGCGCTGTTGAATAGTCATTCCACTGAATTCATACAACAATGATATCTAGAACAAGCCCTATAGTTGGGCAGGGAGTAGGACCCAGAGTGGAAGAGGAGAAAGAGAATAGGAGTAGACTATATTTGGGGAAACCATACAGTGCTTTCAATGGTCCCAAATTTTTCTCAGTGCCAAAGCCCATTTTTTTTTAAACAAAGTTGTTTTCCCATAGGTGCTTAATGTTTTAGATCTTGGAACCCAATAAATGTCTGCAGAATTGAAGTTATGGTTGACCCAAAGGACAATGGAGAGACAAATAGTAGGTATAAGTAGGCTGTAGCATACCTCTAATGGTTATCTATGTATGAAAAATGGTAGAAGGGAGATGATCCTTGAGGAAAGGCGTGATTAGAAAATGTGTGTTCATCTAGCAAGAGTGAAGAATAACATATTTACAGTATAAATCCTATATTATCCCTACAAAATGAGAAGGCCTAGATGAAGGCCTCCATTTTGTTGGGTAGATCAGATCTATGGTAAAAAATGGGTAGGAATCAAAGAGAATGAGACGACAAAGATGATTTATGAAGGAACATCATAATGATGAATTCACAAATCCACAGAAATATGAAAGAAGTGCTTTGGGCTACTAGGTCCTGCAAAAAGGAGAAATGGAGAACATGGAGAAACCTCTTGGCAATAGCTCCCCAGTGAAGCTGGGGAAGGGGCATGTGAGAATCACCGATCCCAAGAAACTTTGAGTGCCAGTTAACATATAGTGTAACTGCTTTGGGAGAAGGTCAGTGGTTAGTCTATGGACATAGACTGTAGTTATAGTATACAGCTACAACTATATCATATGGGATATCATGGACACTTCACTGCAGCTGGATCACTGAGCCATGGGCATTTTTTACTGTAGAGCTGCAGACCCTAACTACCTGAATGGTAGCTGTGAATGCTCTGAAGTGAGAATAAAGCTTAGGAAATGGGCAAAGTCATTATTCAGTATCTTAAATAAACTTTAAGTTTGTAAAGTGTTTTCCTTACCATCTTGTGAGCAAAGTATGACTACCATTTTATCAATGAGGAAACTGGAGTTCAGGAAGGTAATGTCACTTCTTTAAGTGGAACCAAGGTCAATATTATACTTTGAACCCTGGCCTCTCCCAGCTCCAAGTCCAGGATTCTGTCCCATCTAAGATACTAAGATCATAGAGATAATGTTAGAAGAGTCCAAAAGTTCATTGGGTCCAGTCCTCTCACTTTAAGAAACTGAGGCATGAAATAATTAAAGTCTTTGCCTAAGGTGACAAAAGTAAATTTCTGTGGTGGTAATTGAACTGAGATCTTTCTGCCTCCAAATCCAGGGTACTATTCTCTAGAAACACTGAGTGCTAGAGATGGAAACAGGCTTTGGGATTATTTATGTAACTTTTTCAATGGACACACAAAGGAAACTGAGCCAAAAATAAATGAAAGGATTTGTATTGGGTCATATAACTACTAAATGGCAAAGCTGGTACTTGAATTTCAGTTTTCTGATTCCAATTTCAATTCTCTTTTCATTATACCATGATGCTTCTTTGCTCTTTAGCTAACCAGGTAGCCCTTGTCCGCACTCCCAAGTTAATTACCTCATCCATGTGTATCTTCCCCAGGAGTGTCCTGTGCTCTGGATTTCTCTTCTTTTTGTTAAGTAACTCTTCTCTGGATATTTACATTTTAATAGAATATTTCTGAAAAGTCTAATTCAAAAGAATGAATCTCTAATGCTGGGATTTGGGGTAGCTCACAATGCAAGAGGTGAGGTATTTGGGGAGACAGGAGTCTCCCATTCAGTTCTCACATCACTGCTTCACAGAGAACTGCCAAGTGCCCCCTATACTCTTTTAGGCCATACCTGCTCCTAGCATGCTTTCTTGAGATGGAAACACTTGGTATTCAAAGATGTTCTGTAATGAATACTATTAGTATAGAGCTTTAAGTATTTTGCAAACTCCCTCTAGGCCACTGACATGTTAGATTTTCTCTTATGATTCTGTTCTACCTTTTCAATGCGTTGGTATTCTAAGTTTCCAGGAAGCTGGTTATTTCTCTTTCCTGAATTAATTTATCCCAGATTAAAGTCTCATCTTGAATATGGAATACCATCTAGGGTCACATTATATTTCCAGTATGGGAACACTAAATTTAAGCAAAGGCAGAACCTGATATTCTTTGTCCTATTTATTCACATTAGAATATTCTTTCTGCTCCCTTATAGAACTTAGTAAGAAGTATGTATCATTTCATCTCCCTACCTGAATATCAATACTACTAAAATTATGGTCCATTTGTGGAACCTGCTTTATAATTCAGAAATTCTAGCATCTTAAAAAGATGGTGAAGAAAAGGAATGGTTCAGCAGAGAACAGTAAATCAGGACAAGGTTATGTTGGAGCAAGGCCGAAACTAGGACAGAGGGACTGGAGTTTTGCCCCAGGGTGCCAAATTTACAGGGCAGTGACAGCATGGTACAGTACTTCAGTAATGTACAAATGACAGAACTTAGCACATAGTTGGTAAGAATGATTGGTTAAAAAGGACACTCTGAGATGGTAGCTTGAGGTGAACTCCTCCCCTGCCCCATCCTTCTCCTCTACCCCATGTAGTAGCCTCCCCAATAGCAGTCTTCTGTTGGCGTCCTAGGGTCTCTATTGACCCTTTTCCCCCCATAATGGAGACCCATTTTGTGCCCCTTTCCCATGGCACAAAAATTCCACTTAGGCAGCTGGTAGCACAAAAGACAGATGCTGGGTCTAGAGTCAGGAAAATCTTAGTTGAAATCCTCAGATGCTTACTAACTGTGTAGTCCTAGGGCAAGTCACTTAACCTCTGTTTGCCTCAGTTTCCTCATCTGTAAAATGTAGATAATAATATCACCTACCTCTCAGGGTTGTAGTGAGGATCAAATGAGATAATATTTGTAAAAAGTGCTTAATACAGTGCCTTGCTTGTAGTAGGCACTTTACAATTGCTTATTTTCCTTCCTCTTCCTTTTTATTAGTAAAGGGTGTCCCAAAAGTCTTAGAGCATTTTCTCCTACTCTAATAGCTGAAAACTGCACTCAGACTTTTGGGACACACTAATTAGCAAAATTCATCAGTATGTTCCTTTCTAAACTTGATTTCAAATCTTCACTTAAGGCACAGGTAAAATAGAGTTGGGAAATGAACAGAAGGGGGGTGAATAAGAACCAACAAATACAGATGACTTTTCCCCCCAGGAGTTTGACTGTGAAAGTGGGGATAGATATCTTACTATAGAATATGGAATATATAAGATTCTTGTTTGTTTGCCTTAGCCTGTGATTTCATCCATATGTAGAGCTCTAGGTAAGAAAATACTCCTAAAGAGCTGCCTGAGGCACCGAGAGGTTAAGTAACTTGCCCAGGTTTGTGATGCCAGTCTGTATGAGAAATGGCCCTTGAATCTAGGCCAGGGGTGGAGAATCTGTAACCTCAAGGCCCCATGTGGCCCTCTAGGTCCTCAAGTGTGGCCCTTAGATTGAATCCAAACTTCACAGATCCAATCCCCTTAATAAAAGGATCTGTTCTGTAAAACTTTGGCTCAATCAAAAGGCCACGTCCGAGGACCCAGATGACCACATGGGGCCTTGAGGCCACAGGGTCCCCACCCCTGATTTAGGTCATCATGACTCCCAGGGGGGCCTTCTAGCCACTAGACCAAAGTACATTTCTAAGTTTGGTGTCTTTAACATATGAAAAGGTCTACTGATCTTTTCATCCATACCCAGCTGTACAGCAACATGACTTTCATGACCATTTTTTTGGATATCAGTTCTCACTGTGAGAGATGAAAGTGTGGGAGACTGGGCTGAGTCAGGACTGATCCAGAGTACTGAATACTTAACTTTTCAAAAAATGGTTTGCTTTACACATTTTTTTCTTTCCTGCAAAACATAACACATTTCAAAGTCTAGTTACCTGATTTTCTAGATGCTTGGCTTACAGATAAATAGGCATTTAATATAAAAAAGATATTATATATGATCTATGTTTCAGTTTATATATTTACATATATATTATGTGTTATACAAATATGTATAATATATGCATTCTGTATGTGTGTACAAACATATACATATATTCATTCATTCTATTACACATAAAACATTGATTAAGTGTTTACTATGTTCCAGATGCTATCCCAGGACCTTTGGGAAGCGGAGATACATATATAAATAATAAATCTGGTAGAATAGTCTTTGGGATTATAAATAAGGTAATTTACCAAAATTTCCCCAAGAGGACTAAGCTAGAGGCTAGTAGACCTGTCAAATTTGATAGTTTGAACTGGATCAAGTCTCACTAGACTCTTTGGGTCTCTGTATCTGAATCTCTAAACTGTCTTCTACCTGGAACCATCTATAAAGTAGACTTCTCCCTGTCTGTCTGATTTCATACACGACTTTCCTCTGCCAATGCATACTAATGACTGCTGAGCCACTTAAGGGGGATGGATGGGGTGGGTTATGCAGTGTTCTCAGTTTAATGAAGTGGTATGTGATGGCAATGTTCAGGACTCAAGCCCCCAGGATTAAATTTAATTTGGACTCCTAGGAGACCCTCCCTTAGCCTTCTAGCATTGCATTCTGCTGTGGTGGGAGGACTAAACTGGGATGTTTTTGTTCTCTGGCAACACTCCCTAATAGCACATCAATCCCTGCTTGTCCTTGCTTGTTTTGAGATGATTGAGTTAAAGCTTTTGCCATCAGCTGTAGAATTTCTACAAGGCATGTGGCAATTAAGGAGTCACATAAGATGCTCCTAGAGACCCTACACATCCAGGTTGACCTGTCTTGCTCATGGACTGATCCCAGGGGCACAAAACGCCAGAGAGCAATGGAGTCAGAAGTAATGAACAGGCATGTGACCCTTCCTGGGTTACATAGAAATAGGGGCATAATTTTTCATAAAGAATAGGGACTGATTAAATGGAATGTTCTAGGCAATTGGGGAGTAAAAACTGAGAAACTGGGGGCCATTCAAATCTAGATCCGATTGGCTTCTTGGAAGGAGGGATACTAGCAGTAGTTTCTGGTTTTGTCACTGACTGGTCATTTAATGCCTCAGATCTGGGGATTCCACACTGGGAGTATTAAAGAGATGAAGAGGACCATAGAAATCATCCAATTCAGGGGTTCTTCACCTGGTATCTATGAATATTTTAAAATGATTTCAACATGTTTGGTTTCCTTTGTAATACCATAGGTTTTATTTTATTTATTCACTTAAAAACAAACATTATGAGGTGTATCCACAGATTTCCCCAGATTGCCAAAGCTGTACCTGACTGAAAAAAAAATTAGGAACTCTTGAGCTAACCTAACCCCCTCCTTTTAAGGATGAAGAAACTGAGGCCCAGAGAGGTGGAATGGCCCAAAAGTACATGAGTAATAAGTGACATAATGACGTTCTGGTACTGTTTCCATTATACCGTATTGCCCTAGAATTTCCTAGCAGAGAAGGCTGTCAGAACAGGTTTCACTGAAGGGAGTTCATGAAAATCTCTTTTAAATGTTATACAGGGGGAGATCTCTTCAATGGTCCATCAAAGGTTTAGGTGTGACCTCTGGGAAGATTAGTTAAGTTCATTTCAGATCTCAGCCTTTTAATTTCATGATAAAGGAGACATGAAAATGATTATTGTGAAAATTCAAGGATCAGGAAAAAGCACCAGTTATGGTCTGAAGTCTAAACTTCAGAATTATGAATATTTGGATAAGAAGGGAGATTGTTGACACAATGCCAACTTCTTAGAAGTTTCAGTAATGAAAAACAACATGATCCTGGGGGAAATAGTCAGAGGACCTGGGTTTGAATCTTGTCACTGCTGTTTCCTGAAATCACTTCACACCTTTGAGCTTCAGTTTCTAATTTGTATAATGAGAGGCTTGGACTAGATGATTTTAAAGCTCCTATCAAGCTCTTAATGCTCTGAGTCTATGCAGTGAATTTATTGGCTTAAAACATCCTTGCTCAGGAAGGAATCAAAGAATTTGTATAGGGGATGGAACAGTTAGGAATGTCTCTTCCTCCTGCTTAGAAGTAGAATATCAGACCTGAAGAATCCAATCTCAGAGTTCCTTAGAAAGAGGCAAGCAGGGCTATCATGGCACCTCTTTGATTTTCTCCCGTGTTTGCTGATCACTCTGCTCCTCTGCATCAACCATACCCTGGGAATAACCATGTGGGCAGGTGGGGGGAAATCAGCAAATTGTCTCCCAAAAGTACACAGGGGAGGCAGTAGAGGTAATGTAGGGCTAAACAGTCATCATACACTGCCTGGACGTATTCCAAGAATCCAGTAAGGGGTGGGAGGAAGGGGTTATTCCTTCACTGCTCTGGAAATATCCAAATGAAACCAAGTCTTCTGATGATGACACAATCAGAGAAACTCAGTATCTGAAGGGACCTGGGATCTAGTCCAACTCATTTCTGAACAAGGAGACCAGAAAGGTAGCATGGCTCAATCTCACAGAATATCTAGTCAAATCCATTCCTGAATAAAGTGATCAGAGAAGTGCTGTGACTTGACCAAGTTCACATAGCCAGCAAGTAGGATAGCTTGGACCTAAATCCAGATCTTGAGCCATCTGACTCCAATGCTCCTTTTTCTTTATTCCTCCATTAGACTGAAACTCCTTGAGAACAGGGATTGTTAATGGGAATTCTCAGACCCCAAGTCCTCAGCAGCTGGTATCATGCCTGGCACATAGTAGGTGCTTAATAAATGCTGTGAACTGACAGATTTTCACTACATTGCACTATGCTCTCTTCCATCAATGATATAACTTTGTGGTAAATACAAAACAAACCCCAAAATAACCACATTACAAGATTTTTTTTACCATAGGTGAAAAAAAAATGGAAAAGTTCACAGGCATAAAAAAGGTGTCTACTTACTGTACAGACCTACTGTTAAGGAATAAGTGAAATAATGTCAAACATGATAGAGAATAATAAATGTAACTATGGTAGTCTTGGGACAAAGGTGGGGAAATGAATTAGGTCACAAAACCACAGAAAATCTCAATGTTGAAAAAGAATTCATAGACCATCTACAGCAACCCACACCTGAATTAGAACACACTTTGTAGGATCCCTAACAAGCAGACAAGTGGTTGATTTTTTGAATTTGAAGTCCACTAAAATGCTCATATTGAAAAGGTTATCTAGTTATGCTTCCTCTAAGACTAGCCCCAATCTACTAAGTCACACCACTTTTCTAATAATAATAATATTACATATTATGATAATTATTATTAATAACAACACTTATGATGATGAAAAGATGATACCTATCTTAAAAACTACAATATGTTTTATAATTTTCAAACATAACTCCTTTGAATTTCACAATAGCTCTCTAATGCCAGGACCTCACACTGTATACAATATACAAAATGCAATTAATAATAATAACTCCTACTTTAATAGCATTTTAAGGGTGGCAAAGCATTTTCCTTCCACCAATCCTGTGAAATGAGTATTTCAAATACTATTATACCTGTTTTAAGAAGCTCATGGCAGCCTAGGACTTCAGTTCTGACTTAAGATAGTTTTAATTCTTGACCCAAGGGAAAGAATTCTATCCACTTTCCCCTTCAGCCAATCCTCTTTGGAACATCAACCTAGAACATGTGCACTATAAGACAGCTGTCAGACTGCCAAATCTATCCCTTTTTTAAGCTCAGATAAATGCAAAATGTGGAACACAGTTAACAACATGCCTGAACAGAACATCAAATCAGAGCAGCGCTGAGTTCCTGAATGCACTGATTGCCCCCAAGGGTCAAACCTACCTACTCAGTCTTCCTTTGATGCCATCTAGCCACAAAGACCTTCAGCATCGAATACCAAACAAGATCTGACCGCCATCAAGATTCCGCTCTAGTCTCATCTCCAACTGAGACTCAGCAGATGCCTGGCAGATGAGTTATCAAAGGCATCGACAACTCCTCTCCATTTTTGCCACCTATCGAATAGTTTTTCTAATCTGCTTTTCCCACATTTCCTTTCATTATTCTTCCTCACTGCTCCTCCTCCACTAGGATTATTTCTTCTGAGGTTCCTGCTTTGCTTTTGACATTTTTTTTGTCTTCTCTTTTGCAGCTAGAGTGTCTTGCATTCTACACTCAGAAACTGTATATGTGGAAAACAGCATCGTCTGATAGGTCTGAAAAGCATATCCAAATAGTGAAGAAAAGTTCTGGACTTCTAGTCATTCTGATTCTAATAGGCTCTGCTGTAATTAAGTACTGTGTCCAACTCTGACCCATACAATAATTTAAGAAAGACGCAGAGGAGTTAGATATTAGTCCCAAATCATAAACACAAAGAGATGGAAAGGAAGACCTTTCCAGCAGAAAGGTTAAGGACGCTATTTGGTAATAATGGCACTTGGAATTATCTCCTCTTTGAGGTACCTTGCAAATCAATCCATGAGTATCCTTAAAGTGATGTCCTGGGGCGGCCAGGTGGCTCAGCGAGTAAGAGCACCACTCCAGTGTCGGGATGACCTGGGGATCAAATCTGGGCTCGGATACTTAGCACCACACCCAGAAATAACTGGCCGTGTAACCTTGAGCAAGTTACTTAAACCCGATTGCTTTAAAAAAAAAAAAAAGTGATGTCACCTCCAGCCCAGATTTCTTTCTTTGTGTTATTTGATCAGGTCTGGCTGCTCCTTATAGCTTTTTCTTATGAAGTGTCTAGTGACCCACTATTACTAAATAACGTTATCACTAAATAATATCAGCTCTTGCTTTTGGATATGGTTTTTTTATTGTATTGAGGGAAAGTCCTTTTATTCCTACACTCAAAATATTCTCCTCCTTCTCAAACTACCTAGTATTTCACAATTTTGTACCCTGCTCCCTCTCAAACCATTTTTAACTATTGGCAGCTAGGTGGTATAGTAGACAGAATGTTGGACTTGGATTCAGGGAAGGATAATTTCAATTCCTGTCTCAGATACTTAGCTGTATAATCCTGGGAAGTTATTTGATCTCTCAGTTTGTTTCCTGATCTACAAAATGAGAAATCTAAGAACCGATTTGTGGGGTTGTTGTGAAGACCAAATGAGAACACACTTGTAAGGTATTTTGAAACCTTGAAGCACTATATGAATGTCAGTTGTTATATTTATATTTATATTCATTACTTCCATATTTCCTTATTCTTTTCCCTACTTGTAAGCTCCTTAAGAATAGGGATTGTGCCATTTACTGTACTTGTATCTCCAGCAAACAGTAGGTGTTTAACAAATGATTAAATGCTATTTTAAATTCCTCATGTAGCACAATGTGTTCTGAGATGTGATTTCAAGTGTGGTGGTTCTACTATCATTAGAGACAGGAAAAGATCACTTCAGAAACCTTGAACATCTGTTCCATTTTAAATCTTTTAAAAAAATCCTTGCAGAACTATTTTTAATGTACTTTGGGATGACCTAACTTTGTTGGGTCTCATACCAGTCTTTTCAACAGTCTTGTTTCTTTCCACACACTTTTTTTTTTTACTATTTTGTGAAGTGGAAACATTTACAATTTTCCATCGTCTTAGTCAATGTTCTTTTAAAATGTAGTCCTCGAACTAGACACGATGCTTTTTTATTCCCTGTGCTTACTCTTTGGCTAACAAATTTCATGCATTTACTACCAGTCCAAAGACATATTTCCTTCTATGTGCTTGAACTGTCTCCTTCCAAGAACTTCTTCTACTCATCCATAATCCAAGAAATTAGAATATTCTAGAATGTAAGGAACAAGGGTCTTCTGACCATATTTTATACCTTTCATAATATTGTGGAGGTAATTGGCCATAGTTGGAAGAACCTAAAACTTTGATTCAAGTGAATCCCAGGTGTCAATCCTGCCACAGAATTTACTAGCTGTGTGTCCTTAGGTGAGTCAGGCACACATTTTTAAGTTCCTTTGGCAACATGTGCTCCTTATTTGTGTACCTCATTATATTTGTATGTTGTAAATGACCACTTTTCCCACAAATGCTGTGTGTATTTATGAGGAGAATGTTTTGCAGCTAGTTTTTTTTTTTTTTACTATTCCTTCTTGGTAAACATCTTTACTAAGAACTAAATGTATCTATTGGCTGATTGTTAATGGGAAGCACACCAGTGGGTGCTTGTAAACTATAGCTTTAAAAGTGGGTACCTTCATAGTACCTCCTTGAATGTCAAGATAGCGACACTGTGATAGGGATTGAACCAGCAAGTATAAATGAAAGTTAGGTGAGGATCCTGGAAGGGTTGCTACACAGTATGCATTAAGCATTCTGCATTAAGTATAAAATAGTGTGTGCCCTCAAAGGGCTTATAATCTATTTGAGGAGTCATGTAAAAGGAATGTAAAATATGAGAGAGTAACACATATAATTAAATGACAAATATGTGGTACGAACAAAAGTATTAGGGAAACTCAGGGGAAAGGGGTCAGACTAAAAAGACTGGAGTAATTTTTTAAAAGGGCTCCATAAAGACAGTGGGACTTGATCTGGAGCTTGCTGAATAGGTAAGACTTAGAGAAGTGATGGAGATACAAGGGGCAAAAGAAGAAAAGCTTTACGAGGAAGACCATAATAGTGTTCTTCAAATATTTGATGGATGAGAGTAATTAGATTTAGGCTCATAGTAACACATACACAAATGTGTATGTTTTTGTATATGTATACAGATGTCTATCTAGGCATTACATATAAGTATATGTAGGTATACATGCATACACAAACACACATGCATATGTATATACACATAAATGTATACATATAGATGTGTTTTTGTGTAGTTGGAAGTGATCTGACAGGTCATCTACACCAAATCCTTGATTTTCCAGATTAGGAAACGGAGAACCAGAGAAACTAAGTAACTCGCTCATTTTAGTTTGGCCACAAAGCAAAGAACTAGGAACCAGAAGCTGCAAAGTTGCAGATGAAAACTTGAAGTCAGAAGAAATTTCCTAACGATGAGGATATCCAAAAGGAGACTGGGATACGTGGGGAAGTAGCGTGTTTCTCATCACTGGAGGTCTCCAAAGCAAAATCTGGATGATCCCATATACAGTATGTCACAAAAAGGATTTATTTTCAGGTATGGTTAGACAAGATGACCCCTGGTATCCCTATCAATTTGGAGATTCCATGACAAAAGGCATTCTAGATGGGGTAACAATATGAGAAAAAGCAATGAGGTGGGAATGGGCATGATAAACTCATGAGATGGAATAGATTCTAATTTGTCTGTGTTGGGGCTTATCAAAAGTTGGTAGGATGGATTCAATGACTTCTCAAGGTCTCCTTCTTCCTCCCCAAGACTCTATGATGATGTACAACCCACAATACAAAGGGAGCTATACCATGATATAATGGCAAATACCCATCTGTGTGATAGGGCCTCTTGACTCTTGTTGTATTATTCAAAAGGTTTAATCACAGAGACTAAGCACTAGAAAGGATAATAAAACCTGAATCTGAATTTCTCCCCAAGGGAGAATGAGCTTTCAAAAGGCTACTAGAGAAATCCTGGGGGACAATGGAAAAATTATGAGATAATACTGACATCTCTGTCCTTGTTTCAAGAACAGTCAGGATTTGTAGCCAATAGCTTCTACCTTAAAATGAGAGTTCCATTCACCCTGCCAACCAGGGCTGCTATTCCTTTAGATGAAGTGACTTCCCAGACTTTCACCAGGAACACAATTATAACGTTGAGAAAAGAGCTTTTATTCTGATAGGAGAGACAAGAAATATAAGGCAGCAGGCACTAATCAAGCATCTACCTCACCAAGCTGTGAGGATCAAATGAAATAATAATTGTGAAGACCTTAGCAGGGTGAATAGCACATAATAGGTGCTTAATAAATGCTTTTTTGCCTTCTGCTTTCCAGTAAACTTCATTTTGGTTTGGGAAGCCTCAAGGACAGAGAATAAATAGTGGGTTGACCCACACTTTCCAGAAGCAATGAAAATATTGATTTAATTACTTCCTGGAAAGGGAGAAGGCAAAGGACATGCATACCAGCCACACTGCAAGAAGAGAGCCAAGATGGAAAGTTGGGATGGAAACCATGATCCGGAGTCAAAGTCTGGCTAGTGAACTTGGAGTTACTTGCATGTCTATACTAATGATTTCTATTTATTCTTTCATTTCTTTTGCTGAGCAACCTGGACGTCAGACCCCTCACTACTTATCTACATTGTAAGTTCCTGCCTTTCTAGCCTATGGCCCTGATGGCCATCATTAACACAATAATCCTTGCCACATGTCATTATGTAGCAGCTCCCTACCCAAAAGAGGATGAATTAAGAGAACTGCCTGCAATAGTGATTAAACAATCTTCCTGTGACTGAGACTGCAGTCTTCTTTCTTAGAATGATGAATATGAGACTAAAATATGGGACAGAGTTGGAACCAGGGATAGGTAAAATGGGAGTAGCCTAAGGTATAACACATAGTAGAGCATAAAAGAAGTTATTTTTTATATTATTTTTATAGTGACAGCTTAAGTCATAAAATCATGGTATAGAGATTATTAACATCAAGTGTGTCATAAAAATGGAGAACCATTATGTTCACCAAAGCTGTTTGCCAGTGCAAAGGTGAATATCCTCTGCAGAATTCAAAAGGAATAGAGAGTTAAAACAGATGATAAAGTTGTCAAGGTGTTCCTTGTTTGTCTATGATATTGGGGTGATTTTATCAAGCCCCATGATACTAAAGGGAGTTCTCAATAAGATATATAGCCAATTAGAAGAGACATGTTTAGCAATCTACCCAGGGAAAACCAAGTGGATGAAGAATGGAAATAATTATATACAGTTGGATGGGCAGCTTGATGAATTATTCAATCAATATGCATATCAACAATAGTTAGGTTGATAATGAGCTGGGCCTATAGCTGAATTGGAGGATTATCTTTTTTTTTGTTTCCTGCCAGAAAAGTCCATCTTTTCTACACTGATATTTTCTAAACCATATTCTCTAGATATAAACCTTAAAACAAAATTATCTCTAAAGACTCAAAGTTATGAATAATATGAAAAAGTAAGTTCACGTAGGTTACAGCACATTACCAACAATGAATTACAAGCAAGAAGTGTCTTAAGAGACATCCCCATGGATGCATAGGACCAGAAAAAGGAGAGCACTGATACGTTATGAGAGAAAATAACTGATGGACACCAGAAAAGACCTAAAATATTAAAAACCTGGAGGAGGGCCTCCAATGAATTGCACAGATTCTTTATAGATTGTCTTTAAGGTGATACGAATAAGAACAGCACAGGAAGAGAAGTCATGAAATGACTACAAATTAGACTTATGGAAAGAATGTCTAAGTCAGACAGATCATAGATGCATTGAAATAATTATGGCACATAAGTATTTATTTTAGTTTTTAAAATACTTTCTTGTGTAATTTAAGGCACACACTTTAATGTGACAAACGGTTCAAGTGCTGTGATGATGGTGGCAGGGAGGAATGCCACAATTTTCAATTTCTAGCTTAAGGAACAAAATTCTTTGCCCTGACAAATAACATGGGACAGTGGAAAGAACATTAAATTTGGCAGTAAAAGACAGAAATGAGTTTGTATCTGGCCTCTGTACTTAGGATTTGTGTGACCCTAGGCAAATTACAACTTCCCTAGGAAGTGATTTCATCTATAAAGTGAGTGGCTTGACCAAGGTAGTTGCTAAGGTACCTCCCAGCTTTAAATTCTACAAGCCAGCTCTGGTTTGGGCTTACTTGATCTTTCAATGAACAAGTATGAAATGTATGAAATATCTGCACCATCAGGTCCTGTTATAGGCTATGGGGATACAAAGATAAAAGCAAAATGAAAGAGCTGTTAATAGATAGCTTCTCTCAAGGAACTTACATTCTATCAGAATACTAAGGGCTGATATGTCTACCTTTTCACTATAGTCTTCCCTCAGGGGACAATGGCCAACTAGGTGATTCAGTGGATAGAATGCTAACCCTGGAGTTAGATGGATATGAGTTCAAATCTGGCCTCAGACACTTACTAGATGTGTGACACTAAGTTGGAGAAGGAAATGGAAAACCACTCCAGTATCTTTGTCAAGAAAATCCCAAATGGGTCACTGAGAGTCATACATAACTGAAACAACTCAACAACAAAGGAGACAATAAATATCTTGAGAAATGGGAGGAGAAAGGAGCCCCATAATTCCTGCTTCTTTCTGCATTTTCTTTGTCAAAATTCTTCACTAATCCAGAGAGAATGATAGATTTAGAACACCCTTCTCCATTAGAGAAACAAGATGAAAAACCACCTTGTAATTTATAATTAATCATTTTCATCACATGGAATAATCTAACCAACAAGATGAGTCCTTGAATTCCAAATATATTAGATGCTATGAAAAAGTAGACTTGTAAGAGTTCTGTTTGTGGGCCCGAGGAAGTCATTCACATCGATAGGTGTTATGCCTCTGCAATGAGCCAAAAACATTGATTTGATTTGATTCCTTCTGGTTGATTTTAAAAAATGTGAATATGATATCTAAAGATCTCCAAAATGAAAAAGAAGCTTTTATTCCCTCATCCCCAAACCCCAACTTTCCTTTATGCTCCCTCATCACCATCCCAATGGGCATCCCTGGGTCTCTGAGCTAAGACAAAACCAAACCAAGCCCAAACAATTCAAAAATCTATTCTCCAGAGTCCTATCCCTTTCCTTGTGCAACACCAAAAAGAAAAGAAAAAAAAAGCTTTGAGAAGAGCTTCTTAAAAGAAGCCACATTGACTTGTGACTTTCTTCTCCATTCACTTATACCAGGCCAATTTTATCATAGAATAAAAAGTGAGAGAAAAAATGAACTAGCCTCACGAGCTGAAAGGAAGCCTGAAAGCCTGTGGTCTGGTATTATGGTAATAACTTTTCTGCTCTTCAATTTCCTCATCTGAAAAAAAAATATTATCAATTGAATCTGATGAGATTTAAAAGTCCTTTTGGCTTCAATGTTCTTGATTTTAGAAGTGTAACAGGGAAATAGAGAAAAAATCATCCCTTGAAAACTGGGAGTTGACTGTGTCTTATAGTTGCCACCTAATGGGACCACATCATCTAAAAATTCAACAAACAACATTCGAGGACCATGCAAAGCTACAGGGATACAAAGAGGAGGGGAACTCTGTCTTCAGGAAGTTTATAATCGCTTGCTGGATCAAAGATAGCAATTCAGTGAAATTCTCCCAACTTATCCCTCCAAACAACTTTAAAATAATTCTTCAAATCAAATTTTGGAGCAGCAGTCAATAAAAGGTCAGAGGGAGACATTTTTCCAGCCTATGACAACTTAAGACATTTGTATTAGAGGTCTGAGATACCAGTGTGGGAGGCAGCTTAGAGTGTGGTATCACCATCAATGGGCCTCAGAAGCAGCTGAGACAGTGCCTACAGCAAAAGCTTTAGGAGTTCTCAGCCCAGAGATGGCAAGAGGTGTGTGTGTGTGTGTGTGTGTGCGTGTGTGTGTGGCAACTGGTCAGAAAGAGATTATGGGGAGCCCTTTGCTGGCACTGGGTACAGCTGGTACTGATTGACAACTCTATTGTATGTATCACTTTTGGTTCACAGTTTCAGAGTAGAAAGGAGTGTGTGGGGTCAGTCACAAATGAGCAGTGGCCCTAGGCACAGGGTTAAGGCAGAGAAGAGTACCAGCACTTGTGGCTACAGAGAAACAGGGGCTCTTCCTAGGCAAAAAGCAGAGCTCATTCCAGTAGAGCAACGGTCACATCTCTTCCCAGATCACACCACCTCAGAAGCACCAAAAACTTGCAGACCAACAGAATTAGCTCTAAAAACAGTAACCCAAAAAAGCCTGACGTTTGAGACAGTGCATCACCATGCCCAGGTAAGAAGAGCCCAACTTTAACATTAATATAAGAATCAAGAAATAGGGTGAAAAAATGAACAAACAGCAACAACAACAAAATCTTGAACATAAAAAGATACTTTGGTGTTAGGGAAGAACAAGGCATAAATTCAAAAGAAAACCGTGTGAAAAAGCCACAAGCAAAGCCTCAAAGAAAAATGCTAATTGGACCCAAGCCCAACAATAATTCTGGAAAATAAGAGCTAATTGCTGAAGATAGGAGTGGTAGAGGAAAAATTAGGAAAAGAAAAGAGACATGAAAGAAAATTATAAAAAGAGAATTAACAGCTTGGTAAAAGAGACACAAAAAATAAACTGAAGAAAAGAATTGGCCTAATGTTAAAAGAGGTACAAAAATTCACTGAAGAAAAGGGTTACTTGAAAAGTAAAACTGACCAAATGGAAAAAGAGGTACAAGAGATCACTGAGGAAAATAATCTCCTGAAAATTAGAATTGGATAAGTTGAAGCTAATGACTCCATGAGTCATAAAGAAAGAATAAAATAAAGTTAAAAGAATGAAAAAAGTTGAAGAAAATGTTAAATATTTCATCAGAAAAACAACTGACCTAGGAGACAGATACAAGAAGACAACTTAAAAATTACTGGACTAACTGAAAGCCAAGATAAAAAAGAGCCTATGCATCATGTTTCAAGAAATTTCAAAGGAAAACTGCCCTGATGTCATAGAACCAGAGGGTAAATAGAAATTGGAAGGATCTACCAATCACACCTCCTTGAATGAAAATTCCCAGGAATATTATAGCCAAATTCCAGAACTTCTTTGTCAAGGAGAAAATATTTCAAACAATCAGAAAGAAACAATTCACATATTGCAGAGCCACAGTCAGGATCATGCAAGATTTAGCAGCTTCCACATTAAATGAGCAGAGTGTTTGAAATATAATATTCCATAAGATAAAGAGCCAGGATTGTAACCAAGAATAACCTACCCAGCAAAACTGAGTATAATCCTTCAGGGGAAAAGGAATATTTAAGGAAGTAGAGACTTTCATATATTTCTAATGAAAAGACCAGAACTGAAAAGAAAAGATTTAAGAGAAGCAATAAAGGTAAACATGAAAGTATAATCATAAGGGACTCAACAAAGTTAAATTGTTTACATTCCTATCTGGGAAGATAATACATGTAACTCCTAGAACTTTGGGAAGTTAGAAGGAGTCTACATAGACTGAGGGTAAAGAGTATGAGTCATGGGGAGGCTAGGTGGTACAGTGAAGAGAGAATCGGCCCTGGAGTCAGGAGGACCTGAGTTCAAATTTGTCCTCAGATACTTAACACTTACTAGCCCTATGACCTTGGGTAAGTTGCTTAATCCCAATTGCTCTACCCTCCTCCCTGCTCTGAAAAGCAAAAAAAAAAAAAAGAATGCGAGTTGATTATGTTGTGATGATTGCCAAAAAAAAGATAAAAGGAAAAGGGGGTGAGAAAGGGTGATTTAGTGATAGAAAAGGGATGGGTAAGGTAAAATGGGAACATTTTTCTCACATAAAAGAGGTACATAAAGAAGAGCTTTTATAGTAGCAGGGAAAATGGGGAGGGTGGGCAATGTTGAACCTCACTCTAATCATAATCAGTTAAAATAAGGAAGAAAAAAATAAATGTATATGTGTATAGGTATGTGTGTATGTATATCTGTATGTGTGTATATACATGTATACATATATGTATGTTTGTGTATATATCCATTTAGTTGTGTATACAAATCTGCTTTACTCAATAGAGAAATAGGATGGGAAGGGGATAAGACATATGGGGAGAAGTGATTACAAAATTGAGGACAGTTCAAAGGAGGCAGTAGTTAAAAGCAAAATAGATTTTTGAGGAGGACCTGGATAAAAAGAGAGTGAGAAATATAAATAGAAAAAATACAATGAGGGAAATACATAGTTATTAAACATAACTGTGAAATGCAATGTGAATGGGATGAACTCAGCCATAAAAAAGAAGTGGTTGGCAGAATGGATTAGAAACCAGAATCCAACAATATGTTGTTTACAGAACATTTGAAACAGAAAGACACACAGAGTTAAAATGAAGGACTAGAACAGAATCTATTATGCTTCAGTTGAAGTAAAAAAGGCAATGGTAGCAATCATGATCTCAGATGAAGCAAAAGCAAAATAGGCCGAATTAAAAGAGATAATGAAGGAAACAACACTTTGCTAAGAGGTACCAGAGATAATGAAGTAATATCAATAATTTTTATAGCAAATTTATTTGATAAAGGCATCATTTCTCAAAGATATCAGAGTCAAATTTGTAAAAATAAGAGCCATTCCCCAAATGATAAATGTTCAAGGGATGTGAACATGAAGTTTTCAGAAGAGGAAATAAAAAATATATCTATATCTACATATAGTCATATATAGATATAACCCAATGAAAAAATGCTATAAATCACTATTGATTAGAGAAAAGCTAATTAAATCAACTTTGAGGTACCACTTCAGACCTATCAGAAATAACATGCTGGTGGTGATGACAGAAAATAGGTACATTAATAAACTATTGGTAGAGTTGTAAATTGGTCCAACTATTCTGGAGAACAATTTGGAATTAAGCTCATAAGACTACAAAACTGCATAGCATTTGACCCAATAGTACCACTACTAGATCTGTACCTCAAAGATATCAAAGGAAAAGGACTTATATGTACAAAAATATTTATAGCAGATCTTTTTGAGGTGACAAAGAATTGGAAATTGAGGGCATGTTTATTAATTGTGTAACACCTGAGTTATTGCAGTACATGACTGTGATAGAGCACTATTGTGGTATAAGAAATGAAGGGGGGGGAGTTTCAGTAAAACAACAACATGGAAAGATGTATATGAACTGACATATGAACTAACTGTGAAGTTAGAAGAACCAGGAGATCATTGTGCATAGTAACAGCAATGTTGTAATGATGATGAACTGTGAAATACTGATTAATTTTGATTAAAGGTTAAAAGAATCTACCGATCACCTCCTGAAAAAGATCCCAAAAAGAAAACTCCTAGGAATATTATAGCCAGGTTCCGGAATTCCCAGATCAAGGAGAGAATATTACAAGCAGCCAGGAAGAAACAATTTGAATATTGTGGATACACAATCAGGATAACCCAGGATCTGGCAGCTTCTACACTGAGGGATCGAAGGGCCTGGAATATGATATTCTGGAGGTCAAAGGAGCTGGGATTAAAACCAAGAATTACCTACCCACCAAAACTGAGTATCATGTTTCAGGGGAAAATAGTCATTCAGTGGAATAGAGGACTTTTAAGTATTCTTGAAGAAAAAACCAGAGCTGAATAGAAAATTTGACATTCAGATACAAGAAGCAAGAGAAGCATGGGAAGGTAAACAGGGAAAAGAAATCATAAGGAACTTATCAAAATTGAACTATTTACATTCCTACATGGAAAAATGATAATTGTAACTGGTGAAACTTTTATCAGCATGAAAATAGTTGAAAGGAATAGAAATTATATATACATATATGTATATATATATATAGTCTTTATCGGAGGGTATATAGGCATATGATTACATATATGAATGTGTGTATATATATGTTTACAGGTATACATAAATAGAGGGCACAGGACCAATCTAATAGGAAGAGATGATACTTAAAAGGTGAAATTAAGAGGTGAGAGAGGAATATAATGAGAGGAGATGGGGAGAGACAGAATGGGGTAAACTATCTCATATAGAAGAGGCGGGGGAGGGTGGTTATAAGGAAGGGAAGAATAGGAAGGCAAGGGGGAATGGGTCAACCTTATTCTCATTGAATTTGGCTCAGGGAGGGATTGCATACATACTAAATAGGGTATCTCACCCTACGGGAGAGTAGGGGGGAAAGGGATGAGAGGGGGGATGATGGAAGGGAGGGCAAGCTGGGGCGGCGGGAGAGGAAAGTTGGAAGCACACCCTTTTGAAAAGGTACAGGACCAAAGCAGAGAATAGATCAAGAGGTAGATGGGATAGGAGGGAGGGAAATATAATCAGTCTTCTACAATTTATCTACTATGGTAATGTTTTGCATTAGCTACACATGTACAACATATATTGAATTGCTTATCTTCCCTGGATGGATGACAAAGGGTAGGTGACAAAGTAAGGGTGAATGACAAAGGAGGAAGGGAATGAATCTGAAATTCAAAGTTTTAAAACCAAATGTTATACATATATATATATATATACTATTATTAATACTAAAAAAAGATCAAAATTCTGATTAATACAATGATTCAAGATAAATCCAAGGACTCGTGTTGAAAAAATACTACCTACCTCCAGAGAGAGAAGTAAACTCTGAGTGCAAAATGAAATATAATTTTCTTGCTTTCTCTATATTTTTTTGCAATATAGTTAATAAGGAAATGTGTTTTAAATAATTTTACATGTATAATTGATATAATTTTGCTTGCCTCCTAAGGAAGTAGGGAGGAAGAGAATTTGGAACTCAAATTTTTAAAATAACAGGATAAATAAATAATAAAGATTATTATATGTAATATATAATAATAAATATTTTTAAAACTTGTAATCTAAGACCTCTATAATCTAACTGCAAACAATAAATAATGTTGTTTAACACTACTCTTATATTTTATTTTGTGTGCTGTATTTCAAGTCCCCTGAAACAATCATCTTAATTAAGAATGAGGTACAGTCTTGCATTTAAGAGAATGCCACAAAGCTTCCATCACCAAGACTCACTTAAAACTTCATAGGCAAATGTTTGAGAGAAACAGTGAACCTGAAACTAACTCACCCTAAGAGATTTTTTAAAAGTCACAGAATATTACAGCCTGCCCCACTGAGTTGACACTTAGCAGAATCTGACAGGGACATCTGTACTTTTAAAAAATGGTGAAGGATGCTATTGAATTATTTAAATGATACAAGTATTTAACTGTTTATGAGGCCACAATGCCTTGGGAAACATGAGACTTATGAGCCCTCATCACTGCTATTTTAGTTTTATTTTTGACAGTTTCAGGTGCCTTGAGTGATCTCACAGAATTTCAGGAAAAGAAGGAACTTCAGAAGTCACCTATTTGAATCATTTTATACTACAGGTGAGTGAATGAATAATCAGGAAGGTTGAGTGATGTGCCCCAAGTCACACAGCTAATTAATGGCAGAGCTAAAACCAAAACTAACTATCTTCATCCATTGGTTATTATATTACCCTGCTGCCTCAAAATGCAATGGGAAATTCTCCGAGAAAATTAATTTTAATTGACTATAATGAAATAAAAAAGAAAAGCATTACTATATAGAACTTTTACTTATGTTTTAATGGGCATTATCTTTACATCTGGAATTGGATGATGAAACATTATGAATAAGAGAACGATTCAGATTACTGAGAGTTTGTATTCCAACCACTTAAATTGTTCTTAAAAGATGTTGATCCTTTGAAAATACTTAATATACTTTCTTGTCTTCTTAAATTATTGTATTTCATTTGAAATTGAGAGAACTTTTGGTTTGGGGATTGAGGGATCAAAGAAAGTATAAAGGAGAAGATGGTATCTTGAAGAGAAGTATTTAATTAGATGGAAGTTGAAAATAGGATGCAGAAACATACCTGGATATGGAAAACATTGGACTGCATGATTTAGCTTGTCACTGTACTACTATGTTCACTAAATTTCTACTATTTTCCCCATTACCACACATATTTGCCTGCCCTTAACACAGAACTCCCTATGCCCATGACTTCAGAGGTTACCGTGCTGAGGTACACATGACTTTCTGTGCCCTTTCCAAGCCACTCTAAATACATTCTACCATCTGCCCTTTTCTTTGGCAAAATCAACTGCTTGATGGTCTCAGCACCACTTCAAATCTCTGCAAGGGTTCTGTTGAATCCAAAAGATGCTAGGGTAGTGCCAGAGAGAAGATATGAGGCTCAGACACACAACTGTTTGCCAGAAAGAGAACAGGAAATGGAAAAAGACCTTATCTTTGTGTCTTGGCTTTCCATTCAGGGCCATCTGATTTGACTTCTTTATAAAGCCTATAAGACTTCAAGATCATCATGTCCCATATCCCAAGTGCTTCCTGTCAGCTTGGCTTCAAGTACCAGCTTCCTACAACTCCTCAATCCTATTTTACAAAAGGGTCAGCATTCATGAGGTCCATTCAGCAGCCACAAAGAGAGTCCTTGGAAAACTGAGCAGGAATCACTTGAACAAAGATAAAGACAGACTCAGTTTTTGAGAGATCATGTTTACAACTCTAAGGATTACCAAAGAGGAATATGGGCACAGCCCAGCCTCTTCCCTTAGACTACATGGGGGAAGTTTTCCTCTTTCCTACGTGACTATCTCCCACTGGCTACGGAATAAGATGGCAAGGCCAATATGGCTTACAAAGAACCCAACAAAGAGATAGAGTTCAGTAAACATGCAACTATAATAACTTTCCTTCCTGTGAGATATGTCAGAAAAGCAGTGTTCCTAGATCTTCCTTCTAGTCAGGAAGGTAGGAATTAGGACAGAAAGGACAAAAAAGTCATTAAATATTTTTCTCGAGGCAACACAATGAAAGATTAAGTAACTCCAGCTTTCAGGATATGATTTAATCACTTCAGGGAATAATAAAAATATCCAAACCATTGTATTTTGTCATCCCAGCTGACTCTGGCCCTACAAAATCTTTCCATCTTTCTCCTAAGAAGACACTCATAGAATCATAAAATATACCTTAGTAATAAAGGCCTCAGAAACACAATAGGGAACAAAAATATTGTTCATGTGTTCTGTGAAATAGCTGAAAATAAGACTTCTCTCCCACACACATCTTTATATCCTGTCTCACACATAGCTACTTTTCTCTTAGGGCCCTGAGAGGCAACATGTTTTATTGGATAGAATGCTGGTCTTGGAGTCAAGAAGTGCTGGGTTTGAATCGTGCCTCTGACACATAAATAGAGTCGTGACTATAGGCAAATCACCTACTTTTTCTGAACTTGAGTTTTCTCATCACCAAAATAGAGGTGTTGGACTTGGTGATCTCTATGGTCCTTCCATTTTACATTTATAATCCCCTTGAAGGAGTCCATACTTTACTTACAACTGTAAAGCTGCTGAGTAATTGTATCTAGATGGAAATCAGCATGTAGGTAAATGGTAAATATAAATCATATTTGGAAGCCTAAAAAGATCATAGAATGTGGCTGCTATAAATATTCATAAACTACAGTATTTGTCTGTTTTCATTTGCTCTCTAATTAGCAAATATTCTCAACCTCCTGGAAAAGACAAAGACATATGACCACTCTGATGGTACTTCCCCCACACAATAGTCTTTTGGTTGTCTCAGAAATATTCTGCAGGCTGAAAACTCTGCATTTATTGGCCTTGGGATCTGTGAGTATCGACTCTGTTTCTGGTCCCGAAGTTCATTCAGTTCACTGGTAATAGTAATTATGAATGATATTTGTCCTTGAAAACCACTCCTAAGAGTCCAAACCCACAGCTACGGCTGCCTTCATGCATAGGCAGAGTAGGTAGCTACTAAAGCAATGTGAGTTTTCAGATGCCAGGAATGCTAACCTTCCAATCTTCCCCATGATGTTCCTTGAATGTCTCAAATTTCTTTAATAGACCATATGGTATTATTCCACAAGAAGAATGAATTCCCAAGAATTAAAATATCCCCTAAGGAGTAAATGTCGAATATAAAAATTTTTCTGAATATAGATATTTATGTAGTGGGAGGAAGCGGAATATAATGGAGAGAACAGGGTGCAGGAAGGCACAAGATAACTAAAAAGAGGACAAAGGGGTACCCTCAAGCATGGAAAGGAGATGGAAGAGGAAGGTTTAAGGTACTGAAGACCACCTGTGTTGACATTGTAATTTTGCTGAGGGATGGCCTGGCCAATAACCTTGCATTTGTCAACCACTGTAGCAACACAACCCATGTGAGACTTCATAGGTGGAACAGAGGAACCTGACCTTTCTCCAAGTTTCCTGTTTTAGTCCCTGACTTCCTCAAGGAGCCAAATGGACCCTGACCTCCATTTCATTTCTTCTTCTTTTTTTTTCTTCCATATTCAGTGCCCTTATCAAGCAAAATCTTTTCAGAGGCTTCTCCATCTATATTCCTTTCAGTGAGTTATCTGTAAAATCCATACCCCTCTCTATCACGATAAATTTAGAGGCGTATGTTGTAGTAGTAGAAAAAATACTCTGGCCAGAAGTGCAAAGACCCAGGTTTGAAGTCGGGTGCTGTCACTTTCTATGAACCACAAACCACAGAGCTCTCTCAACCTTAGTTTCCCAACCTGTAAAATTCAGATAGCATGCTCAGTACCTTTCTCATTGGGTTGTTTATGAGAAAAGTGCTTGTAATCTTGCAAAAATCTATGCAGGTAATCTAATATTAATAAAACTAACACATATGATAATAATGAGTAAGTTTTCATTAACCTGGGTTGAAAGAACTGAGAGGCTCTAGTTCAAACCTTGTTGAGGATCCCAAGGCCAATAATGGGGAATTTCTAACTCGTTACACAGGTTTCAGTCTTATCTGCCCCATAGATCCGGGAACTCCTAGAATGGAGGCATCGTATGGTAGATGTCCTTGTTCTTTCTAACTCTTGCAACACACCTGGTAGAGAATTAATCACATGGCATAAACATTTATGGCCAATTTTAAATTTTTAATGGATAGAAGATCCTTGAAAGCAAGGACCAGATATATAATTCACCTTTATGTTTCCTCAATCATCTTGTGCTATAGGCTGCAAGTTGTTGTGGTTGTGGCTGTTCAATTGTATCTGACTCTTCTTGACCATATTTGGGGTTTTCCTGGAAAAGATACTGGAATGGTTTGCCATTTCCATCTCTAACTCATTTTACATGAGGAAAGTGAGGCAAGCAGGGTTAAGTGACTTTCTAAGGATCACATAGCTATTAAGTGTCTGAGGCTGGATTTGAACTCAGGTCGTCTTGACTCCAAGCCTGGTGTTCTATACACTGGGCCACCTAGTTGCTGCAAGTAGAGGGTGCTTAATACATGTTTACATAAAGAATTACACATAAAAGTAGCTTCCATCTACATTGAACATTATGATTTACATATATTCTTTATATTATATTCTTTTTGACACAGATAGTGCATTATCATTCCCATTTTGCAGATAGAAAATTGAGGCTCAGAGATATTTAAATACCATTGCCAGTATTTTCAGTCCAGTCCAATAAATGAAGGAGTGAATAAAATAACTGACTCTTTGGAATACTGTATTCTCTTTGCTCTCTATCTTGAAGAAGAGTGTTCATCCTGATTCCGTTTTTCCTTTGTGACAGATGTCAGAGTACAAAAGCACGAATCTAGCAATTCAGCTCTTTTGAACCACCGAAAAGTTCATTCCTAAAAAATGGCCTTTTATAAATAATATAATTTTAATGTAAAATTGAGTTTGTGGTAATGCAGGTGTGTCTACCAGGGGAATGAGAAGCCTCTATACTCTTTTCAGAGAGCGTGTTCATTTGTTAAACCTTTGTTCACAGAGCATCTTGTCAGTCTGACTGGAGGCAAGTCATAAAGGATGTTCTTTTTCAACCTGACTCTCAGCTTTCCTTCTGAAATATTTCCTAAGAAATTTCTAAGACTTTCGTTCCTATCCTTTTAAGTCTAAGTATCTGAGAAGAAGAAAATGACTGGATATCACATATAACAGCATTCGAAATGGGACTTTTAAAAATGTATCCTAAATGTTCCATAATCAACCCACTGAACTATTAGTCTTAAGATTATAGAGCTTTACTTCTGGCAAGTGCTTCTCAAACTGTGGGGCAGAGAAATCCTGTGAGGATGGCAAAAAGGAAAGTGAAAAATCATAGCCTGTCCAAGCTAGAAAGGAACCTAGAGAGTCCAATTGCTTCATTTTGCAAATAAGAAAACTAGGGCACAGAGAGGTGAAGGTCATTTCCCAGCATTAGACTTTAGCTAGTTGCTGACCTGAATCCTGAAGCCAATTTCCCTGATTACAGGTGTTTACACTATAGCCTACTGTCCACATGTTTAGTGGTGATTGTGATGACAGAGTAAAGCAAATGGCTTCCCAAAGAGCATTAGCCAGTGGGCTTCTCCCCTCTTAGCTTCTCTTTCTATGAGACATCTCCCCAGTTTATCATTGCTTGTTATGTTATCAGGAAAGTTGAGACTAAAGAGTTCAGGACTCTTGTCTAGCTTAAAAACAAATTACAAAAGAGGGCAGTGGTGTTTCTCCCTGTTATAAATTTCTCCAGAGCAGCTAATTGGTGTACTGGATGAAGTACTGGTCCTAGAGTCAGGAAGATTCATCTTCCTGAGTTCAGATCCAGCCTCAGACACTTACTAGTTGTGTGACCCTGGGCAAGTCACTTCACCCTGTTTACCTCAGTTTTCTCATTTGCAAAATAAACTGGAGAAGGAAATGGCAAACCACTTTAGTATCTTTGTTAAGAAAACCCCAAATGGGGTCATGAAGAGTCAGACACAACTGAAATGTCTGAAGGACAACAAAATCTCTTTACAAAAAAAAAGTGTGGAGAAGTACTTGAAATGTTTCCATTTATACAATCAGGCTTCTGTGTGCTTCACCTTGGGCTGACAGGTTTTTGAGACACAAGATGAAACAAAATGTACACTTTGTGCACAAGTCCAAATCACACTAGCCTACCACTTCTTTGTCAATCAATATTTATCGAGCGTTTACTATGTGTGAGGATCTCTTAGAGTACCTGAGAGTGATTCAGAGTATAAGGCATTAAAAGTTCATTCTTGCTTGCATGGTCAGGGACTTTTATGGAGAGATGGAGCTTGAGTTGATTGGCTCTTCAGAGATGGCTAGGATATGGATAAAGAGAGGGGAGGGAGAGATTCACACTTTGAAGAAACAGTATGAACAAAGGAACTGAGGTAAAAAAAGCCCAGAGGATGTGTGGCCATAGTGATCAGTAACCAGATTGTTTTGGTTGAATTGCTTTTCTTCCTCTCAAAACACTTGCCCACCATCCCACTTGCCTACCATCCCACTTGCCTTTTCCTTTCCTCTGGTCTCTGAAAATCGGGTGACTTCTCTCTTTGCCAAAGTAACCCCTTCTACTTGTTAGGTGAATCTCAACCCTTCCTAGCTTCAGTAAATCATGTCTTGCCTCCTCAGTCATCCTTCCTTCCTCTCTCCCCTTCTTTTCCTCTTCAACATCTATCACAACAATAATTCCTTACTGCTTTACAACATTTTCAAACCTTCTTTATCCTAAAAATTACCTCACCCTATAATCACTGTGTTCTCTAGATCCTGCCATATCCTCAAGTTACAACTGTCTTCCTCTTCCTAACTAAACTCCTTTTCAACCAAACTTCCCCCCCACGCCCCAGAGCTGCCTACATTCATTGCACTCACTTTTTCACCTCTCATTCACCCTTTGCAATTTGAAACCATCATTCAAATGAAACTGCTCTCTCCAAGCTTCTCAGAGATCACTTCATTGACAGATGTAGAGTTCTCTTTTTCAGGTTCTCATCCTTCCCTATGTCTCAGCTGGTTTTAGCCCCGATAACTACCCTTTCCTCTTAGAAACTCCTTTCTGGATTTGTATGACACTGTTCTATCCTGGTACACCTCCCACCTGTCCGACTATCTCCTCAGTTTCCATTGATAGTCACATCACAGCCCTTAATAACACCTAAGACTCTGTCCTGGGTCATCTTCTCTTTTCTTTCCACTCTGAGCTGGAGATCTCATCAGTCTCCATGGATTTCACTATGTCCAGATGATATATACACACGTGTGGATGTGTGTAGATATATGGATGTATATATTGACATATATGTAAACACATGTATATTTGAATGTACAGATGTATATGTGGATGCATATATGTATATACACATGTGTATATGCATGTGTGTATCGATATCTATATTTATACCCAATCCTAGTCTCTCCTAATGTCCCAGAGATATCCCAAACTCACCAGGTCCAAAATTTGTTCATTATCTTCATCTCCCTCCCAAAACTTTGCTTCTATTGAACTTCTTTCTTTCTGACAAGGGCACCAGAGTTCATTGAGACACCCAGATGCATAACATTGACATTATCCCCTACCCCTCATGTTGTCTCCATATAAACAATCAGTTGTCAATTTTTAAAAATTTATTATCACCTCTCCTATCTGCTCTCTGCTCTACTCAGGAAACTATCACCTTAATTGAATTTGTCCTCCTTATATAGATACTGTACTATCCCAATGGTTTTCTAATTCTTCCTCTTCCTTTACGTTTCTCCCAATTAGAATCTGTTCTTCATATAGATAACCATGTGGTGCAGATCTGACCATGTGAGCCCTGTGGTCGATCAGTTACAGTTTTACCTTGAGGATAAAAGATAAATTCTTCTGTTTGGCTTTTAGACTCCTTCACATCCTGGCCCTTAATCCATCCTTTCAATCTCATTAGATATTGTCCCTTTTCTCTCACTCTATGGTTGAGACAATACAGCCTTCTTTCTGTTCCTTACAGACAGCACTTTATCTCCTATTTTTCTACTTTTGCACTGGCCATCTCCTATGCCTGGAACGGGGTCCCTCTTTAGATTTTTCTCAAACAGGTGATGGACTCAGAGTACAGGTTGAGCCATATATATTTTTGGACATAGCCAATGTAGGAATTTGTTTTGATTGTATAGATAGATAGATATCACAAGGACTTTTAAAAAATAGCAGAGGAAGAAGAGAATAACTGAGAGGGAGAAATAAGTAGAATTTTATTGATTGAAAAAATTAAATTAAAAAAATTTAAAGAATCTGCTGAATGGCAGCAAAACAACTCCCTTCCTTCTCCCCAAAGAAGACATTGTTTAAACAGCAAGATTTCTCAATGCACTTAACAGGTGATTCAGCATCCTAAAATTGGGTTTATGTAGAGCTCTTCAGAAATTTGTTTTTTTCAACTGAAGCCAGGTCTGAAGACAATTGCCTTACTCCCCGACCTTAGAAAAGGGAGAGCCTTGTCTCTCATCCAGGCTCCAGAGCCAAAGCAGATGGGACTTCAAATAAATTGTATGTGAGCTTATTTATTAAATATTTAAGGTAATCCCACATTCCTCTTGCAAGGAATTCCTCAAGCTCATTTACTTTTTGCCCAATGCTGTTTACATTTGTCAGATAGCTGCTGCCATGCCAGGTCCCACTCTCTTCTCAGACAAATCTACTAACATAAGCCCCACCCAGACCATCCTAAATGAATTTGTTGACATTCATTTTTTTAAATGAAAAAACTTTTAAAACTCAAAGGGACCTTGGGGATGCTCCAGTTCAGGGGCATCCAAGTGGTTTGGAGAGGATGAAGATCATAGGGTTAGTGTTGCCTTCCTTTGAACTAAATACAGGTGATTTAGTGCCATGGCTTTATTTTACAGGTCAGGAAAGTGAGGCTCAGAATTTAGTGACAAAGCCAAGATTTGAAACCTGGGCTTCGACCTCCAAATGCAGCATTTTTTAATTTTTATTTTTGGAGGGGGGAAGGTAGGGAAATTGGTGTTAAGTGACTTGCCCAAGGTCATACAGCTAGTTTTGTGTTAAGTGTCTGAGGCTGGATTTGAACTCAGGTCCTCCTGACCCAAGGACAGGTGCTCTATTCACTGCACCACCTATCTGCCCCAAGGCAGCATTTTTTTTTTTTGCCTTTTGGAGGGCAATTGGGGTTAAGTAACTTGCCCAAGTTTACATGGCTAGTTTTTTTTCTTTTGTGTGTGTGTGGGTGTTAAGTGTCTGAGGCCGGAACCGTACTTGGGTCCTCCTGACTCTGGGCCGGCGCTTTACTCACTGAGCCACCTAGCCACCCCCCAAGGCAGCATTTTTTAAAGAACATTTGCTACCAAGTGGCTGACAAAATGAGAAATCTTTCCATGTGGGCTCACAGAGGGATATGAAATATTAGCTAGAGCACTGGACTTGGCATTAGGAAAGATCTGGCTTTAAATATTGCTTCTGACTTGCTATATATGTGATCAGGCACCCCTCTGAACCTCAGTTTCCTGATTTATAAAATGAAGCTAATAATGCCTGGAGAACTTAATTCGTTGATTGGGTGGAGGACCAAATGAGATGATATACGCAAAAGGTTTTGTAACTCTTAAACTTAAATGTGTGTGTGTATTCGCATATATGTTAGATTGTAAGCTTCCTGGGACAGCAGTCATCTTATAACTCTTTTGATATCCTCAGAGCTTAGCACAGTACCTAGCACATAATAAGTCCTTAATAAATATTTACTGACTGATTTATTGCTATATGTATATTTGTATGCATAGACATACATATATGTGTGTGTATCAGCCATAATTCAATAAATTTAAATTTTAGGAATTTCATGAAGGATAGTGAACTTTCTTAGGGCCATGTGGCTCTAAACATTGTCCAGAGTTCAGTTAAAGACTTTTCAGGGAATTAATTCCTTCTGGCCTATTAGTTCAAGTGTGTCAACTAATCAGTTAAACAAATTTCTCAGGTAGGCTTCGCCCTAGCAGGTGTCAGGCAGGAATGTTAGACATCAAATACTGAGGCGATTGACCTCGTTTTACAGAACAGGAAACTGAGGCCAAGCAAGATTAAATTACTTGTCCAAAGTCATACAGATTAATTTACAGTTACTACAACTTTAGTAAAACCTGGACTGTTCAGCAATATTTTTTGATCTCCCTCCACACAATCTTATTTTTATTACTTTCATTTATCACTCTGTTTGCTACTGCTCATCACAGTGCCTAGCACATAGCTGAGGCTTATTAAGTGCTTGTTGATTGATCAGCTGTCTTCAGAGTTTTTCTTGTTTCTAACAGTCCGGGTATGGGTGATACTATTATTTCTCTTTTTTATCTTGTTCATTAGCTTTTAAATCTACTCCAGAGGGCAAATCCCAAAACAAGGTCTCATAGTTTCAATAAAAATCCAAAGGGCCCAGTGACCATTCCTAAGAATTTCTGCTGTCATGCTCACACAGCAAGATTCCAGCCTGGAATGATATTTAATAAAAAATTGTATCTTCTTTATAGATAGTTGATCCTGTGAAGGCTTATATCTTGAACAGTCTCCTGGAATCATTCAAGCATGAAGAGCACCCCAGAGTTCTAATTGCTGCAAGGTTTCACATAAGGAAACAGACACAGTCAATCACACATTGGGGCATGCAGGAAGCAGTACGGATCAGTGGTGGGGCTTTGTCCAGATTCGACCTTTATAGCCTGTCTTCAAAGAAGTGGTCTTAGATTTGTCATACTTAACAGGGGGATGATAGGGTTAACTCAGCGTCAAGAAAAAACGGTTTATCAAATATGACCCTAGGCAAAACACTTACACTTTGTGAGTCTCAGTTTCCTCATCTGCAAAATGGGGAAATAATAGCATCTTTCTCACAATATTGTTGGGAGGATCAGGTGTGAGGAAAGAAAGAAGAGAGGAAGGAGGAAGGGAGGAAGTAAGGAAGGAAATATATAAGACATATGCAGTATATATATATATATATATACAGATGTATATATATATATGTATGTGTGTATATATATATATTATATACTATGTGCCTAGCATTGTGCAAATTGCTTTACAATTATTATTTCACTTCATCCTCACAATAATCCTTGGTGGCAGATGCTATTACAATCCTCATTTTACAGTTGAGGAAACTGAGGCAGAAAGATTTTAAATGCCTTGTTCAGGGGTGTTTTGAGGCTAGTTTTGAACTCAAGTCTTCCTGACTCCAGGCCCAACACTCTATCCATTGCACTACCTAGTAAACTTGTATGTGTGTGAAGCACTTTGGCTGACTCTCAATATTGGTAGAATATTGGAAGAATAGCTTCCTATCTAGTATGATTTGTGAGCCTTAAAATGTTGCTTAGTCTTTAAATATCTCCCCTACTGACCTGGAATGGTTTCTGAAATTTTCACCTTTACACTAAAACATTTGAGTCCAGAAGTCCCCTGTTAAAATGAGGATATATTCTAAATAAGAACAGTGTGACAGAAAGAGAGTTAGAACTGGAGTGATGAGTTCGAGTCCTGACTTTTTCACTTGATGTGTCTGCAACTGTACAGAACACAGGCTTTTACCTCCTTATCTATAAACTGGGGGGTAATATCTACCCTCACTTCCTTCACAGGAATTTGGTAGGATGCTCAGCAAACCTTAAAACATTATTTGTTTAGTCATTTCAGTTGTGTCTGACTCTTCATGATCCCATTTGGGGTTTTCTTGGCAAAGATTGTAGAGAGGTTTGCCATTTCCTTCTCCAGTTCATTTTTACAAATGAGGAAACTGAGGCAAACAGGGTTAACTGACTTGCCCAGTGTCATACAGCTAGTAAGCATCTGATTGGATTTGAATTCAGGTCTTCCTGACTCTAGGCCTCGGGTTTTATCCCCTCTGCCATCTAACTGCCCCTAAAACACCAAAGTCTGTGATATAGAATGAAGAATATTAAATTTGAAATAACATGACCTTCTTTGGCATCCCAGTTATGCCTCTTTTTACCTGTATGACCTTGGCAAAGTCATTTACTTCTCTGGGGCTCAGTTTTCTCATCGGCAAAATGAGGGTGAAGGACTCAATGATTTCCAAGGGTATGTCTAATCTATATCCTATAAAGGTACTATTATTATTCCCTGATCAAGTTAATCTGATAACACATCAGAGCAAGCAGAATAGTTAATATCTGGGAAGAAATGTGAAGTGTGATGGACCTGTGGGATAATGAGATAGAATTATTGCTCTAGAATCCTCAACTTTCCCTTTTATTTCCATAGGGAAGGATTCTTTCCTCCCACTCTAAGTGCTGAGGACCTACCTATTCTTGGGAGTGTTATCATCCAATTTCCTGACTTTGATGAAAGTATAGCTTCCACTGGGACTCCTAAGGTAAGTGTCCTTAAGCCAAGCTGAAGGCGTCTCTATGTAACTCCTCAACCCCATTGCCAAGATCATACCATGGTAAGGCTTAGAGTTGGAAGCTGAAGAATATAGAAGCCACACTCATCAGGGACCATCTGTTGACAGCTAAGGAAACAGAAAGAGGACACAGACATTTCTTGTTCTCCAGTGGAGTAACCCTGAACACACAAGTTTTTCTTCCATCATTTTCCATTTTGGCAGGTTATGGAAAATGTTTATTCCTGCTTTTGATTTAAACACAAATGCATGTGATAATATTGTTTCTTTTGCCTTTTTGGGGGGGGGAATTAAGTAAATGGTCATGTTTAGGAGAAAAACAAGTGTTATTATTATGATTGGCAAGTTTTGTGTAAATGGAAATGCTTAAATGATGGCTCAGGTGCTAAAGTGGTGAGTAAAGGGGAGTATATTTGTCTTCAAAAATTTGGGCAGCTAGGTAGCAGAGTGGATAGAAAGTTCAGCCTGGAGTCAGGAAGACCTGAGTTCAAGTTTGACCTTAGACACTAGCTGTGTGACACCAGGCAAGTCATTTAACCTGTTTGCCTCAGTTCTCTCATCTGTAAAGTGGGGATAATAGCATCGACCTCCCAGGGTTGTTGTGAGGATCAAATGAGATAATTGTAAAGTGCTTAGTTCAGTGCCTGGCATATAGTGGGAAGTACATAAATGTTAACATTAAGAGAGTTAGCTCGAGAACCATGAGAAAGTTTGAGTATAATCACATCAATATTTGGGAACCTAGGACTCCCCTCCCCAAAGGTAAGGGGAACTTGTATTGAGTTGACCTGACCAGAGAGTGAATAAAAAGATCATATGTTCTATATGAAGGGTTTGAAATGCTACAGTGGGTGATAACCCTATGAATGCATTATGTTATGATCTAGATATATTTGGATAGTTTGATCCAAAAGTAACCCTATGTACCCATTTCATATGATCGATAGACACTTGGATATGATTCAAGAGGTTTTAGTAGATATTAGGAAATGATGCTGAAAAGTAGTTGGGACCTGGCCTATCTGTATATTCTAATTTTTTAGTTACAATGCTTATGTATCATGGAAAAGGCTACCTTCCAACTCCTTCTTAGGCATGATTGCACAGAGCAAGCCTTTATTGCTTGTAGAATGTTTGATGACTCTTTTTTAAATATAAGTCTACGTCGTACACCTCTCCAGGACATAAGAACTAGAGTCAGGAGAGAACCGAAAGATTATCTAGTCCAATATCCTCGTTTTGAGCCATGCATGGGGAAGTGACATGGTGACTTATCCAATATCACAAAGGCAACAGTCAGCAGAGCCTGGTTTAAACCTCAGCTCCTCTAAGTCCAAAGTCAACATTGTTCGCACTGCCCTTCCCTTTCCAACTTGAACATCATTTAGAGCCCTGTCAACTCTTTGAATAATGGGCATGATCAAAGTGCTTAGGTAACCAAGCAAATTGGGATGTAAAATGATTTTATAATGCAATATTGTTCTGAAAGGCAAGAATTTTTTTCCCAAAATGCTATGCCCCCAAATAAATATTGATTAAATACTTATTTAAAATGAGCTTAGGTAACTTTGTGGGCCACAATCTTGTTATGCCTACTGTTATATATAATGGGACATTAAGCCCTCTGCTCTCAGGGCACAAAAGGGAGAGGTGCTTGCAAGATCTAATGAAGCTATTTTTCTATTTCTCTTATATGGTCCTCTACAAGGCTTATGTTTCATTCTTATTTAATGGAGAAATCCATGCACAGGATGATGGGGCTCAAAGCAAAAGACAAGAAATTAACTGGACCATCATAATCATGGGGCAAGGGTAATTGATCTTCCCCATTCTTGCCTTATTATTTTTTTTTAAAAAAGAAAGTACCAGAGTTTTTTTTTTCTTGTTTGAACAGCAGAACACCAATACAAGCCAATAAGACCCAAAGGAAATTAATTTCAGTACATAAGTCAAGTTGCACTGAAGGACTACTTGGCTGTTTGTTTTCTAAGCACTTGTTACATTTCCATTTTTATGATACTAAAATTTAATTTTATTATAAATGCAATTTAGGTATGAATAAATAAGTGTATCATCTTTTAAGCTTTGCCCCACCCTCTGGGTTCTTTAGCAATAAAAAAGTGTCATCTTTTCAGAGGACATTCAGTCCTATTTATGACTTTGTCGCACTTGGGAGAAGGAGGGCTGCTGAATGGATAGGGAGGAAATATCTGAATTAGAAAGCCTTGGGATCAAGTCTGACCACTAACACAAACTTGCTATGTGACCTTGGGCATGTTACTTAATAGCTTGGAATTCCAAGTAAGACTAAACTTTGCAAGCATTTCACTGACAGAGTAAGTTTTCCTACACCATAGAATTCATCGGTTCAGATGAAAAATTTTATTTTAAAAATAGAATATAGGGGTGGCTAGGTGGCGCAGTGAATAGAGCACTGGCCCTAGAGTCAGGAGGACCTGAGTTCAAATCTGGTCTTGCACACTTAACACTTACTAGCCGTGTGAATGCCAATTGCCCAGCCTTCCCCCCTCCAAAAAAAAAAGCTAAAAAATATATAGAATATAACTTGGTTTAATACATTTTTTTCTATAATAAGAAACTTGAGGGCAACAGTGGCATTATTGATATTGCCAACAGTCTTTAAATGACATGAACTGCAAAGAGGCAGAACATAACCTCTTGCAAACTGTGGTATTTGTTAGATATTCTGATCAACTCGACCTTGAGCAATATTAGACCTAAATGTAGCAGTGTCCTATTAAATGATTAAAACAGGCTCTCGCTGGGTGAGTGGGGAAATTATGTACAACTAACTTTTAAGTTTACTCTGAATTGTTTATGTTTTCTCCTTCACTCTCTTAAGTCTAGACAATCAAGAAAACAATAAGTCAAGCCTGGATTTTTAGTGCTTGCCAATTTCTGAGGTGTAAATGTTCACAGTGAAAATTTAACTATCAGCTCTTATTTGAGCTGATTCCAGCACACCTCTGTCCAAACCCCAGGCACTCCTCGATGGTTTCTTTCAGGGTAATATGCAAAGACTAGCACTCCACACAGTAATGAGTTTGTGCTGAAGTTGCTATCCTGCCTCTGGCACTTAATAGTTTTGTGACCTTGGTCAGATCACTTCACCTGTTTTATCCTCATGTTCCTTATCTGTAAAAAGGGGATAATAATATCATCTATCTTACAGAGTTGTTGGGATCAAATGAGATAATATAGGTAAAGCATTTTACAAACCTTAGAGCACTGCATGATTGTTAGTGATTTTAACTCTAAATACAGTGAATATAATCCAAACCCTCATGTATGTGAACACGTATACATATATGTGTTGCTGCTAATGGAATGCAAACTCTTTAAAGACAGAGACTCTAATTTTCTGTTTCCTTTCCATTTCCAACACCTAGCATACACCCTGACACACAGTAGGTGCTCATTAAATGTTTATCGATCAGTTGACACTAGTTGACACATCCACAGCTTTAGTCCTTGAAGCAGACTATACTACTAAGAATGATGAACCAGAGGCCTTGAACAATAGCTAATCATGAAAGAAATAGACAATTCCATTCAATTGAAGAAATGTTCACTGAGCAGAACAGGAGACGTATCAAGGTAGAGAAAGGATAGCAGCAGACTGAAAGTGAAGAGATCTCTGTACCAGATGCAGAGCTACCAACAGTTCCTCTCATGACCATGGGTTCGGAACCTAAACTTTCTAGGCCCAGCTTCTGCATTTGCAAATTAACTCCTATCTAATTTTCTATACCATATAGAAAGTACTAAGGCAGAAACAGACACATTATGGTCTCTAGGACTCAATTTGCTAAATTAGGAAAATGTACTGATGCACTTCAGGGAGATTTTCAACATCTAAGGTATAAAAAACACTGGATTAGTAGCCTACTCACTGCTACTAGCATAACTTTTTCCAAGTTACCCTGGGCCTCAGTAGCCTCGTCCATAAAATGAGGGGATTGAATTAGATACTGTCTGTGGGCTCTTCTGGCTCTAAATCTATGATTCCAAAAGAAATTTAAATCAACTAGCCTCTCATTATCATAGTTAATCAAGGTCTCAAGGGAATTTACATTCCCATTTCAAATCTGACATCCACAGAGCTATGATTGCCCAGTCCCTTCTAGGTCTGTGCTGCGTGGCCAACTTATTGCAAAAGCACTTAACCCATGTGACCTTCCCCATATATTTATCCCTTCAGCCTGTGAATGGTTTTTGTAAATCCTCTTTAATTTATAATTCTCTCTTCAGATTGTCCAGCGGAATTCAAGAGCTCTCCGGTCCACAAGGGGATAAGACTATGTGTGTGTATGTGTGTCTGTCTTGCTGACTAGCGTGGGTGCTTCTCCAGAAAAACCAATTTCCAGATTGATATCCAGTTGCCAGAATGACGGCTTCTCATCCAGAATATTTGGGTTTCTGATTAGGTTTCTCCAGATGCACAGCTTTGCATTTTTCCAGATTGATTGGGACTCATTTTGTGATTTGTTGCCCATTTTTCTTCAAAGCTCATGAGCTAGGTGCCATATGCCTAGAAACCACACTCTCTATCAGCCCCAGCAGGCCATATGATGAGATCAGGGTTCAAAAGGAAAGAAGGAGGAGGAAATCAAAGCTAAAAATTGGGTCTCCAGTCCAGAGAGAAACCCAAAGTTTGCCAAATAAAGTAGCCAACAGGTAAGCGAAAGTGAGTGAAAGTGAAAGTGAGTGAAAGCTTCCTCCTCTCTTTCTGAATAAGTTTGCTGGCCAGATTGTCATCCAAAACTGATGCTTCATTTTTGCTTTGGAGGATGGAAATGAGCAGAATCCAGACAAATAAACCTCAGGGAGAAAAAGGGACCAAAAAAGAAATGAGAAGGAAAACCTACAATAGCAACAACAACACAGGAAAAACAGGCAGCAGGAGCCCCAAGGGAATTAGAGATGGGTTTCAAAGCCAAAAGGCTGGATTTTCTGAACATTTATTTTCTTTTCAAGTGGAATCAATCACATTTGCCATATTGACACGTGTATTCAGTTCTTCAAAATTAAATATATGACAGGCTAATAAGGTTGCAGGGATAAATTCAGTAGATGCAAAACAGACAGAAGCTCTCATCTTCTTTCACATTTCCATGAAAAACTCCAAAATAGCAACTCAACATAGTGGCTGCTAATGGAAGGAGGGAAACAAAACCACAAAGGGCAAGATTCCTTTAGGCAGACATCTTATAGGGAAGATTCTGAATGTACTGTATGATCTTTACTAGTTAGCCAACAAAAAGCAAAGTTTGGAAAATGGGGGAGATCCAGCAGGGAAAAGAACTGAGGTTTTGGTTTTGTTCTGTTTCTTTTTTGGACATGTTGAGTTTCAGATGTGTATGGAGCACCTAGGTGGAAATGTCTAGCAGGTAGTTGGTGTGGAAATGGGGTATAGGAGAGAAATTAAGGTTGGACATAGACATCTGGGAATCATAAAGTCAGTAAACTAATCCATCAGAGATCGCTAAGGAGAGAGAGCATAAAGAGAGAAAAGGACACAAGCAGTTGACTAGGAAGACACTTATGATTATCAGTAGGATGACTAATGATCCAAAAAAAATGAGAAGGAAAAGTTAAGTAGGAAGAAAACTAGGAAAGAGAAGATTCCCAGAAACCTAGAAAGGGGAGAGTAACTAAGAAGATGGGTTAGTCAATAGTATCAAAAGATGGAGAAAGAATAATAGTAAAAGAGTGGAGAACAGGACATAGGATTTAGTACCTAAGAGATCATTGGTAATTGTGGAGAGGACACAGTTTGGTTAATTGATGAGGACACAAGTCAGATTACAAGGGACTGAGAGGTGAGTGGTAGATTAAGAAATGTAGGCAGCATATGAGTTTAGCTGTGAAAGAAAGGACAGTTATTAAATGATAGCTTGAGGTGATGAAAGGGTCAAGAACTTTTTTAAGGATAAGTCAGACATTTTTAGGCAGCAAGGAAGGAGCCAGGAGATATGAAGAATTTTAAGATAAGAGGGAGATCGAATAACGAAAGGGGGACAAGTTCCCAATGGACACAGGAGGAGACAGAATGAAAGACACAAAGGAGTTGGCCTTTATAATAAAAAGGATACTTCTTTCTTTTAGACTTGAAGAAAAGAATAAAGAATAAGAGATGATATAAAGGAATTTTGAGGTGGGGAATATTAGAGAAGAAGCTAATGATGGTCTCTATTTTCTCAAGAAAGCAGATGAGTTCCTCTACTGAGAGAGAGGCAGGAAGGGAGTGTTAGAGAAGTTTTGAGGAGAGAGAGTTTAGAATAGTTGCTAGTGAAATGGCAAACCAGTATCTTTGCCAGGAAAAGCACCAAAATAAGGTAACAGAGTCAGAAACAACTGAAATAACTAGACAAACAACAACAAGAATCACTGGGCCAATTTCCACTTAAATATTTCCATATTTTCGTTTGTCCTTCACATTGTAGTAGGATCATATTTTACAATTATTGAGTTTATTTAAGAGGAACAAAGCATCATTTTTCTTAAAATTAACAATGGCTCTGTCTTTGAAATAAAGTTAAAATAAGTTTTTATGCGTTACATGATGATTTTCACTTGCCTCACCCTTCATCCTCCTTGGCTAATAGCTCTTATTTCCCAGGTTGGCAGTTATCACAGCAATTCAGGCATGAAGTGACGGGGACTTAGATGAGGTGTGGCTTATGGATATGAACAGAAAGTAATGACTACAAGAAGCACTTCAGAAGAAGAGACTGACAGGATTTGGTAATTAGATATATGGGCGATCAAGGAGAGTTTTAAATTGATAATGACCTTAAGGCTTTGGCCCTAGGTAAATGAGAAAAAAAATGGTGGTGCAGTTGACAAAAATGGAAATCTTGAGAAGAGGAATCACTTTGGAAGAAAACATGAAAGACTACATTTTTAAAAATATATTTGCTTGGAAGTGATAATAGAACACCAATGGGAAAGTGTCTAGTAGGCAGTCAGATGAAAGTCTAAATCTTGGGAGAGAAACCCTAGCATAGGAGATTTATAGACTTCAGCTAAGTAAACCAGATCAATTGGCATAGTAGGTAAGATAGTTAAAAATTGAAAATGGAAAGAAATGGCTGAAAATAAAGGGAAAGAAAGAAGATAGTTAATAGAAAGAGATGAAATCTGTAGAAGTCAGAAGGAACCTGTAACATAAGAGCATAGCTAGATGAAAAAATATCTCACCCTATTTTAAATATAGCATTTTGCCCTCCTTATTGACATGTGTGCACACAATATATGTATATATACACACATATACATATGCATCTGCATACACACACAAAATAAATGCTCAAGAAGTTCATGAAGAGAGCCCTTGAGAAAGGCAAGTCAAAGGGAGACATGAAATGTGTTTTTTTTCCCTTCAGTGTTTTGTTAGTAAAAGTTCTTAATGTCCAGGACAAAAAGTATTACAAATATTAACTTGATATTTTATTTCCAGTTACAGAAGAACTCTATAAGTAGAAAGACAAGGTCAAATGATAATCACCATAAGGAATTGATAAATGCCTAGATGGAAGAGAGTAGAAATCCTTTATTCCTTCTAAAAAGAACCACCATGAAACATCCAATAGTCATTTTTAACTTTATAACTAAGGACTCAGAATGTTCTCTGCAGTGGAGAACAGGAATAAGAATTCTCTTTCAGTCACCATTCTTCATCTTTCTTCAATGGTAGGGTTCTAAAACATACTTTTAGATCCATTTTTATGAACAAGGGCTCAGATCCTCTCAAAGCTAAATCTTGTGATATGTCCAGATTTCTCAGACACTTTTGGATATCATCATACAGCTGTGTCAGAGCCTTCCCTTAAAACATATTAACTCTTATATAGTAACTCTGGAGGGAGTGTTGTATTGTAGGGAGGTTAATGGATTGGAAGTAAGGGCCTGGGATCCTAATCTCAACTCTATCAGTTCCTAGTTATGTGACATTGGCCAACTTAATTCATATCCCTGGCCTTGAGACCCTTAATGTATAAAAGGAGGGCCTAGAAAGTGGCCTCTAAAATTCATTATGTTGCATAGTGACTGAAATAGGGTAGGCGCTTGATAAGTGTTTTTTTAATTAAATTATTAAATCCCATTCAATGCTAAGGTTCTATTACAAATCTGGAAATTTCTGACTATGCCATCAGATGTGCAAATTACTTTGTAATCTTTTTTTTTGTAATATGGTGGTGAAACAGTGAAATGGGTGAGAATTTAGATGAGTCTGCACAAACCCAATACCCCTATGGTGGGAGATAAGACTTCAGAGTGTTTGTAAGCTGATGGGAGCTCAGCAAAATCACCTTCGTATATGAAGAACAGTTTATGAATAGGTGGCCCTGTGGATAGATTGTAGGACCCAGGAAGACCTGAGTTCAAATCTAGCTTCAGCCACAAGCTATATGACTGTGGGTAAGTACTCATCTGTTTCCATTTCCCCACATTTGTGAAGATCAAGTGAGATTATATTTGTAAACACTTAGAAAAATGTCTGGAACACATGGGGCACTTAATAAATGCTATTCCTTCTCCTCCCTGCCCCCATTAAAATAGCATAGTATCTACAAATGAAATTTATATAACTTGGCAAAATCTGGTATTTTACATCTGGTAGATTGCTGCTCTGCTGATTGTGCAACCTATATTTTTTTTTGCCATAAATATCCTCAGTTTATCCTAGATAATGAGAAAACTGGGGGAGAAAAACAATTCTGAGTAATATGGTAAAGATACAATAATATGTTCTGTATTTAAAATTCCTAACAGCCCTGTGGGAACACTATCAAAGAATCTAACACAGAAACTCACATCCTCCCTGGTGGGGATCAATTTCCACATTTAATCAGCACACTGAGTGGGCCTGTCGATTTTTAAACCATTTTCACTCCTTCAGTGGAAAAAACCCAGGATTGTAATGTGAACCTTTCCCAGGCCCTCCTACAGTTCTGTACCAAAGTTTGTGCTCTCTAGATAGCATTGGAAACATTTATATTCTTAAGTAAAGTTGAGATTCCTTTTCTAACTATCTTTTTTAGACAATTCTTTTCCATTTTTATTTGAAATCTCAACTCAATGATCAGAAATGGAATACAATATCTAAGTAATGTTAATGCTATAGTCATTCCAGGAAGGAATTAGGAGAAACCCCACAAAAATGATAGATTGAAGATTTGGCTTTACTCCACAGCTCTTAGGTCTGCAAAGAACCAGGGCTTTTCTATCTGAATATACAGAAGCCATGTACTTTCTATTTTTTTAAATTAAACTTTTATCTTTCAATCCACAATTTTTTTTCCCTCTCACTCTTCTGTTTCCTTCTCACTTGCGAAAGAAAAACAAAATCCTTGAGACAGATATGCATAATGGAGAAAAACAAATTCCCACAATAACCATGTCCAAAAAATATATTTCTCATTTGACACTTTGAGTCCTCTCTATCTGGAGGTGGGTAGCATGCTTTATTACTAATCCTCTAAAATTATGGCTCCTAGTTCTGAAATCTTTCAAAGGTGCTTGTTTAAATAATGTTGTTCTTAATTGTTCTCCTGATTCTGCTCACTTCACCTTGCGTCAGTTCACACAAGTCTTCCCAGGTTTCTCTTAAACTAACCTTTTTGTCATTTCTTAATAGACATTCTCAAAAACATTCTGAATGAAATACAGATTTAACAATAGGCTCATAAGAGGAACCCTTGTGAAAGTCTTAAAAACAGCACAATTTTCCAGATTATATATTGCCTTCTGCTACATTATTCTGAAGAGAACAGAGACTGCCAAGATAATGTATTGATTGTTATCTTCCTAAAAAATTGTAATTTATACCAAATTAAAAATCTCCATGAAAGGATTCACACAGCTTTGGAAAACTGCTTTAATTTAACATTAAGTTCTTGTAAATTTGGCCATTAATTGAACTTTCAGTTTAGTCATGGGTCCACAACATACTTCTATTGATAACTGACTTTACAAGAAAGGTCTTTCAGTCCCAGCCAAGAATATCTTTTTCAGTACCCACTCAATATACAACACTCTGTATAGAGGGAGTCAAAGATAGTAGAAAAGATAGCACTTGCTCTTATATTCTCTATAATAAAAAAAAATGATGCTGTATATAGAGGTCAAGGTAAAAATGGAATTGTGGTGGATTATGTTGGCTTATAACAGTTTGTTTTTCTATTTTATTTTACAACTTACAAAACATTTTTTCTCATGATAATTCCTGGGAAGCAAGAATTACAAGTGTTATTATTTTCTGATGACAAACCTGACACTGAGAAAACTGAAATGACTTCCTTAATGATGCACAGCTAGCGAAGGTTAGAGCTGGGACTTAAACCAAGGTCTCCCAACTGCCGATCTGTTGCTAGTTTGACAACATCAAGCTTAATAAATTGTTGATGCACATTTTGTAAAGAATAACTAACTGCTTGTTAGATCAAGAAAGATCACTCCTTCTAATTATGCTTTCCATGTGTGAAAATATTGACTGAGACTAGGTCTTTTTTTTTCTTTTTAGTGAGAATTGTGCAACATACAAATCCAAACACTTTAGGCATTTATTGAAAGATACTAGTGACATTAATGAAAAAAGAAGACATGAATTAAAATAAACAAATGATTACATTAGTAGTGTCTTATTAATAAATTTCCTATGCGTATTTATAAACAATAACTAATATAACCATATTTTGATATAACTAGAGTAATGTTGAGTAATTGGAAAGAAGGAAGATTGAACAAGTTCCAAGATGGGAGGGTGCTTCCCCTCTTAAATAATTTTGTTATGATGGCACTCAGAAGAGCCTAAAGACATAGAATACAGATACAATGGGTCATCACTTATATTATCAGTAAAAATCTCACTTTCCAAGAATTTGCTTTCTTCTAGGGCTACAATTTTTTAAAGGTCCTGATCCCATGGGCTTGAACTAATTTGCATGGCTAATTTATATTAAGAATTCACACAAAGAATTGACTCCAATCCGTACAGTTTGAACCAAAGAGATCATTTAAATAATAGGCCTCAGTCGGTATACTTAATTAATCATATTATAAAGATATGCATGTGAGTACTTCATAAATATTATTTGATCAAAAGCACTTAAACTAGAGCAGGACAAGAGAGAAGGTTATTATCTAGGGAAGGAAATGGGAAGGGAGAGGACTAATGACTGGATGTAGACAGGCACTAACTAAGCAGATAATCTGAGGGGATATTGAAAAGCTGGGTGCAAACCCCATAACTCAACTTTAAACCTTTCATACTTGTAGGTACTATGGAATCCCATTTCATATTTCCATTAGAAGTCTACTATAATGAAGTTGTAAAGTTTTTGCACAAAATTAACACAACTAGAAAAAGAAAGGAAGTGGCTGACTTGGGCGGAAAATCATCTATCAAAAATCTCTGATAAAGGTTTGGCATCCAAAACATATACACAAGTAACATAAATATATAAGTTCAGAAGCCATCCCCCAAAAGACAACTGGCCAAAGGCCACCAAGCATCAAAGAGTCCTCAAAAAAAGAACTACCAATGATTAATGACTATAAGAAAGATTATTATGCTTCAAATGACTTAAAATAAGAGAAAGACCAAATCCAAACAACCCTGAGGTTTCTCTTTTCACACAGAAAACTGGCAACATGACAAAAGACAGAAATGGACAATGTTAGAGGATCTGTAAAAGATATACACATTAATTAAGATATACATAAGCCATTCTGGAAAATAATTTGGAATTATGCAAATAAACTGGCTAAAATGACTACACCTTTTGATTCAGAGATTCCACTCTTAGACATAGACCTAGAGTCTTTGACAAAAAAGATTTGATAAGCACCAAAATATCTACTATTTGTGGTTGCAAAGAAAAAGAATCAAGGCAAATATCCATTGATTGAATAATGACCTAATAAGCTGTGGTACATGACTGTAATGAAATATTATTACTGTGCTATAAGAGACAATGACCAGGAGGAAGTCAAAGCAGCATGGAAAGACTTACATGAACTATAGCAAAGTAAAATAAATAAGAGTCAGGAAATCAATATCCACAGTGAGTACAACAAGGTAAATGGAAAAGACGCACCACAAAACAATCACAGAAGAATGATGCAAAACCTTAAAGAATAAATTTAACACCAAAAGAAGAGTCATGACAACACACTTTTCCCTACTCTTTTAGAGAAGTAAGGGGTCCACAATTGTGGAATGTTGGCTACACCACTAATTTTTTTTTTAACATATGGATTGGCTTTGCTGAAGTTTTTACTTTGTTTTTTTTTTTCTTTTTAGAAATTCTTTTTTGTGTCTATTTTATTTTTAATTTATAAAATGAAACAAGCTTTCTATAATATAGTATAATAAAAATGATTGTGAATTGAAACTGTAAATCTATTAAATACAACTCATTATTCCTTTTAAATATTTGATAATACCATCATGTAAATTTATTTTTTCACTTTTCCCTCCACCCCCTCCCCTGCCCTAGAGATGGCTTAAATTATTTGTTTTAAGGAATGGTTCTCTGAAAGTAAAAAGGTGAGAGAGAGGGAAATCTAGGCTATGCAGAAACAAAAGATATTAATATAATACATTCTTTTCTTCCTTTAAAATTTTAGACTTAAATACTAAAGCTTAAATATACAATAAAGAAAAGAAAAAGAGACATATCATAAACCTAAATGTTGAAATAGATACAAAATAAGAAAAGAAAAAAAGCATGTCACGAGCACAGCAGAACATATAAGAAGATTCAAAATATATAACAATGAATTTCCATTTCCAGAAGGCCTATATAATAAATGCTACATGTTATGTCGAAAACTGTCCATATTTTCTTTGCTTCCTTGTAAGTTTTCTTTTGTTCTCTGCTGTACACTTTTAAAAGTTTGTTCTTCTTTTCCCCCTCCTTTCCCCCCTCCCCCAGTAGGCTATAATTAAGGGTCGATATATTTATGTATTGATATATATATATACATACACTTACATATACATACATACATATATAGACATATACTTCCCTAACAAATACAAATTCCCTAATAAAAACAAATCTTTGTTTTTGTGTTTCTGCATATGTCTTATTTTGCACTCCTTCTGACTCCTCTACTTTACTTTTACATGGTTCCTTGCCCTCCTATTACTTAACCTACCTCCCCTCCAAGGATCCCCCCTTTCCCCATTAATCTAAACACCCATCTATACTCTACTTTGTCCTATTCCCTCACCCTCACCTTTAGAGATCACTGCTTTGTCCTCTTCTCACTCCCTATCCCCTTGACATTATATTTTTTTCTGAATTTAGAAGACTTTTATACTCTTCTAAACATATGTCTATCTTCCAGCTATATATATATGTACATATACATGCATATATGTGTACATATACATATATGTGTGCATATATAGATACATATATACCTGTATATGTGTATGTGTGTATTTATTTTGAACCCATTCCCAATGAAAGTAGGTTTTCAGAACTAACATTTCTCCATATAATTCTTCCGTGTTCATTCTTCCTATCATACCTCATTTGTATAAGATAATTACCCTTTTTAACTATTCATAAATGGCTTGACTTTTTAAAGTCGTATCATACTTAGGTCTATGAACTACCCAATTACTAATGACAATCGTAGATACAGATTTTGCATTTTACATAAATAAAAAGTAAACATTCTGTCCTTATTGGGTCCCTTGTAATTAATCTCTGTTATGTACCTTATATTCTTCTTGGCTCTTATATGTCAAATCTTCTATTAAATTCAGGTTTCTTTCTTTCCAAAGTCCTGAAAGTCTAATAATTCATTAAATTTCCATTTTTTCCATTTGAGATTATTCTTAGCTTTGCTGGGTATGATATTTTCTGCCAGAACCCCAACTCTTGATCTTTGATATATAGTGTTTCAAGACCTGCGATCTTTTAGCGCTGTCACTGCTAGGTCTTGTGTGGTTCTAATTCTGGCACCACAATACTTAAATTATTTTTTTCTTGTCATTCGTAATATATTATACTTGAGCTGGGAGTTTTGGAATCTGACTATGATATTCCCATGGGTTTTCCTTGTAGGATCTCTTTCAGGTGGTAATCAGTGGATTTTTTTCTATTTGTACTTTTCCCTCTTGTTCTAATGCTGCAGTACAATTTTCTTCAATTATTACTTGTATTAATGTATCATGATTCTTTTTTTATCATAGCTTTCATGTAATCTCATTATTCTTATGTTTTCTCTTCTTGATCTGTTCTCCAGATCAGTTGTTTTTCTTTTTTTAATTTATTTTTTTGCCTTTTTTTTTTTGGAGGTGGCAGGGCATTTGGGGTTAAGTGACTTGCCCAAGGTCACACGACTAGTAAGTTTTAAGCGTCTGATGCCAGATTTGAACTCAGGTCCTCCTGACTCCAGGGCCAATGCTCTATTCACTGTGCCACTTAACTGCCCCTAGTTGTTTTTCTTATGAGATGTTTCATATTCTCTTCTTTTTTTTATTCTCTATATTTTGTTTTATTATTTTTTGATCTCATAACTTTGGTGGCTTCCCCTTGACCAATTTTGATATTCAAGGAATCATTTTCTTCCTTAAGATTCTTGATCTCTTTTTCTAATTGGTTGACTTTCTTTTCTTAATTTTCTTGTTTTTGTTGGATTATTCTTTTTTTTTTTTTAGTTTTTCCTCAATTTTTCTCACTTGATTTTTAAAGTCTTTTTTAGGTTCTTCTAGGAATTCTTTTTGGGCAGGAGACAATTTGACATTATTCTTTGGGGTAGAAGAAAGTTTCTTTGCCTCAATATCCTCCTCTGAAGATGAACTCTAGTCTTCTCTATTCCTATAGTAATTATCTATGGTTGTATTCTTTCTCCTTTGCCTTTGAATTTTTAAAATGTTTAGTACCTTTGTTTTTGTAATCACCTCTTGCCCCATGGTATGGGTAATGTTGCCTCTGTCCTCAGATCTTCCTATAGCCTTCCCCTCTGGCCTGGAACTTTGACCAAGACCTCCAGCTTCCTGTAAGTGATCACAGCCAATTGTGTCCCCACCCCCACTGCTTCTGAACTCACTGGGGGTATGCTGAATTCTTCCCACCCCAAGCTGAGTCTCTGCAGCACAGATAGGTCTGGTATTCTTTGTCAGCAGAAATTCCTATCATCTTCCCTAGCTCAGATACCAATTCCGTACACTGTCTCAGGGTAAAAGTTCTGTTCCTGGAGCTCAGGCAGCCTCTCAACACAGCTAACCCCAGGGCTTGTGGCTTGGTGTTTAAGTGACCCTCGCCTGGGGGTGTTTACTCTTCACAGTGACCAAACTTTATTCTGGGATTTTTCTTCAGATCTTTTCTGATTATCCCAGGAGGACTCCTATTCTGCCCCTACTCTTGTTATTTTTTTTTTACTGCTCTATATTTGCCCTGAGGTGTTATTTTATCCCTTTTGTGGGGGAAAGTCTTGAGAGTTTGGAATTTTCTGTCCTATTCCACCATCTTCCCAGAATCCTTTATCAATTTAATCTATTTTTAAAAATGTCGATTCTAATACAGTAGTGTTGAGTTCAAGGATATCAAGGAAACTTATAATCAATCCACTCACAATTCACAATTTCTTGGGCTTATAGAGTGCAATGCTACCTACACTCTCTTCCTGTGTTATTTTTAATGTTTTCATTACTCTTTTAAAATGATACTTTTCCATCCTCTATCCTACAATATTTTGGTATTAAGGTATCAGAAACTAAACAATGAGAATCTTAGGGAGAAAAAAATCCAAACAATACGCTAATTTCCTCACTTATGAGGATCTCTGGAATATCTGTCTCATGGATATTAAGCCTTCACATTTGTTGAACATCCTACAGCTTACAAAGAACTTTGCAACTCCATATAGTAGGTAGAGGTGAAATGAATTTCCCATAGTCCCATATCTAGATAGTGTTCTAGCTGGATTTTGTATCATTATGGATCCTAGGATGTATCTGTCTATAAACCCAAATCAATGATATTTCAGGAACTTTTATATCAGGTCCACTCAATCCATAAATAAGAATTTGAAATTTCCTCCATGTCTGTGAGGTCCCTTTCATCTGTAAAACAAAGGGGTTGGATTCTAAATAATCCCTTTAAAGTTTCTTCTAATTTGAAATCCACACTTCCATGATCCATCTTACTTTAGATCCCCAAGCAAAGACAGCCAATGCTTCTGAACTGATATGTGTAGTGGCAACTAATTAGATGGTTTTATTAAAAAGATTTAACCTGTTTTAAAGAGATAAATACAAGTTAAAGTATTTTTTAGTATGGAAAAAGATTTAAAAGAAAAGAAGGTCCTAAAGCCTTTCTTCCCACTCCTACCCTACAAAACCTAGACACTATTTTATTTGCCTTGGGATGTGGAAAAGAAATACAGTTTAGAAATAATAAATGAACACAAGCCAATAAAATCTCAAAATGCTTTCCTTGTGGCTGTAAATAATAATACTTATGACAATTAGTTTGATATATTTTTAAAAAGCTATGTTTAAATGTATATAGATTTCTCCCTTTAGAGAGGCAGTAAGGGCAAGGTATAGAGAGCTGGCTCAAGAATTAGGAAGACATGGGTTCAAATGCTGCCTTTGTTCATTCTGACTATGTGAATCTGGGCAAGTCACAACTTTTAAATGTCCAGGTAAATATGTAAGTTTTAAGACAGTAGTCCACCTGGATTGATAGAAAACATTCTTACATTGATGAAATCACAGGTGTAGACTCTCTCCCTCCCCCCCCAAAAAATTTCAATCTACCTTATACCTCTTTTTATTGGCATAAGTTGATGAATTTTTAGATAACTACCAAGATTTCTTAATTTAGTACATTGTAGATCTATTAATATTGAAAAATGATTGCCATAAGCACTCTCCCTTTTAAAATAAGGGAAGATGCAGAGATATTTAAAATTCCAAGGCTAAAATTCTAGACAATGAATTCATAATTCAGTTTTGACACTGAAGTTTAAGATGAGATTTAGACATTTTTTTTGGCCTACTTTCAGAATTCACCTCCCCTCTGACAATTGATGCCAAGCCTGATGTTGGTTATTTGTTTGCTAGGTAGAAATCACCCCATAAAAACTCCCATTGTGAGATGATGAACAATTAGCCAAACCACATGACAGGATCCTCTTACTGATGTTAGCATCAACATCTTGGGATCATTTGAGGGCTGTTTTTTTTTAAAGTACCTTTAGAAGATCATTTGGCCTCTTGCTTCTCCCCTGATTCCCTCTTATTGCCTCCACATTGGCCACTTCACTGTTTGTTAATGTTTCCACCAGAAAATAAAGATTTTGAAGGAGATAATAGGTCAAAAGCTGTCACCTGTGTGACCTACTAGCTCCAGGAAAATGTGGTGGGAGAGGCTTAAACAATAACTTGGATGTGACTTTCGAATAATGTGTGTATTTGCATACCATCTCACCGTCATCCATTACTACAGCTAAGTAAGAGTTAATCATTCTCTACTTTTTTTCTCCTCTTACTGTAAAGAATTCAGATATTGGCCCCAATGAAGCTACAGCTTTCAAAAATATTGCAGAGGATGTGCTATAACTCCCATCAGTTCTGTTGCCGTACATCCCATTAGCTTAGATTTAATTATTTCACAGTTTCTTTGTGGCAGTATTTCATATAAATCATTGAATTCCCAAGATGCCTGTGCAAACCTGGCTGAAAATATGGAACAGCTTTAAGGTGTGACAGGGGACTTGAGGGCAGCTGAGCATTTCAGGAAGGCTCCTGAAGCACTTTACCTAAAAAGAAAGAAACTCTGCGGAGGTAACTCTTAACCACCCTAATTCATCTTCATGTCACCTTCCCGTGGTCACAGAGAGAGGAAAAATCCACATTTCAAACAGCCAATAATTATTAATCGCTGCCACTAATTGGTTTGCATTTATCTTTCTAATTTAGCAGCAGTAATTACTCCACGTGGAAATTTTAATTTGTATTATTATATACTTATCTATATGTAACTTGCTTTGATTAGGTTCAAAAGTTAACACATTAGAAACAACAACAAAAAGCCCTTTAGGATTCTGGCAAAACTTAACTCTGTGACTCCCAGGAGAATGTCAAAGAAACCTTGACTATGGAAGAGTTCATTTGACTGCCTTTTCTCTCTCTCTGACTCTCTGTCTCTCTGTCTCTGTCTCTGTCTCTCTCTGTCTCTATCTCTCTCTGTCTCTCTGTCTCTCTCTCTGTCTGTCTCTCTCTCATTCTGAAATAATAGTCTACCATCAAGAGACATTTTGGCACAGCAGTAGAAAATCTGTTGTTTCTGGAGCAGGAGGAGCTGAGTACAGGTTCCAGCTTTGCTAAAATCTCACCTCGCACACCTATGTGATCTTGGGCAACTTATAACCTTCCTGGGCCTCAGTTTCCTCATTTTTTAAATGATGGGATGAACTAGTTGGTTTCAGACAACCCCTTCCAGTTTTAGGACTATGAATGAAAAGGAAACAAAAAAGTTTTTTTTTCTGGTTATAATAGTCTAAAGGAGAAGAGACAAGTGCCTGAATTTCAGGTAGTTGCAGCAGGATGTTGAGGAGGGGGAAGGCATAACAGATAGAATGGAGATAGAATTGACAGGACATGGAACTGATTGCATGGGTGGGGTGAGGGAGAGGGAACAGTGAGAGGTGGCTAACAACTCATCAGCCAGAGGGAATGATGATGATGCCAGCAAGAGAAAGAGCACTTGGGAAGAAGAGCGTTTTACTTTTTGTTGTTGTTGTCTGATTGTTTTGAGGACAGGACAAAGAAACCAGAACTTCATATCTGGAGATGTTAAGATTGGAGCCTTGGTAGGATATTCAGGAGGCAATATCAAGAGTGTTCACTTCTTTTTCAGCCATGTGACTCCATTTGGGGTTTTCTTGACAAAGATACTGGAGTGGTTTGCCATTTCCTTCTTCAGATCATTTTGGAGATAAGGAAACTGAAGCATAGGGTTAAGTGACTTGCCCAGGGTCACACAGCTAATAAGTGTCTGAGGTCAGATGTGAACTCAGGAAGATGAGTCTTCCTGATTATAATCCCAATGCTTTATCCACTATGTTACCTAGCTGCCCTTTGATATCAAGCAAGTAGTGAGGAATACAGATAAGAATTCTAAAGAGAGGTAGAAATATGAATTAGACCAGTAGGTAGTTCAGTGGCACCATGGATGGAGTGCTAGACCTGGAGTTAGGAAGCCCTGAGTTCAAATCCAGCCACAGACAAGGACTAGCTGAGTGACCCTGGGCAAGTCATTTAACCCCTTCCTGCCTCATTTATGTCATCTGTAAAATAAAGATAGTAATATCTTCTAGGATTGTTGTGAGAATCAAATGAAAAAAAACATAGGAAAAGTACTTTGCAGACCTTAAAATGCAATATAAATGCTAGCTACTATTATTAACAAATTATTTCAAGTGGATAGAGCTAATTAAGTCAGAAACATGGTAATTTTACTAGCAGACAGTGCAAAGGAAAGAGGACGAAGGTCAAAATCTTTGAAGATGAGTAAGCAAAGTTAAAAGAGAAGTAGCAGTAAAATATGAAAGAGGGGAGAGGGGAAAGGGAGAGAGATTCATTAAGTATTGCCAGGCACTGGGAATACAAATACTATAAGCAAAGGAGACGATCCCTACCCTCAAGGAGTTTACATTCTACTAGGCACAGACAGCACATCAAGAGGAACTGGGAAGGGGAGCTGTTGTTCTGACAGTGAGGTTGAAACCTGAGTCTGGTCAAGAGAGATTAAAAAAACCATGAAATTGCAATGTCAAAGAAATCAATGGAGGAGAGAGGATCAAGTTGAGGGAGTGGTCTGAGGGACAAATGCTAAAATAAAAATACAAAGAAAGATGAGGGCAGGTAGAATACAAAGGACCATATGGAAACACGCTCATATTTTCAAAAGAATTGTAAAGAAACTTGTGCACAAATTCCACAAAAGAGATATCATTTCAATGATACTTTGCAAACCTGCCCACATTAACCACTGTAAATTGCTTTGTTCTTTCTGCTATACCTCCCTCACTATGACAGAAAAGCCTTCCTCCTAAATGTACATGGTTTCAATGAAAATGGAAGAAATAGGTTCTTTTTTATGTCATGAAATTGTCAGAGAAAATGAGAAAAAATTTCACTCCAAGAAGTTTAATCTGAGTGAGGATACATTCCCATAATTAAACACTTGAGAGTCAGCCTCACTTCTGGCTATACACTCTTGCATCTCACCTTTACTATCAGCAAGAAGAGATGCAATAATACATACTTAAGCCATTAACCATTTACTGAGCCCCCATAAGCATTACTTAAACTTTATTAGATGATTCAGAAGGTACTTTCTAGATATGTAGAGGGTCTGAGTTATTCTGAATGTCAATGATTATAGGTTTGCATTGTAGATAGCCATGGTTCAGGTATTCTTAAACTGGTATTAGATTTCAGAGAACTGATATACCTGGATGAGAAAAAATACATTTTTATTTTTATTAACCTCTCACTGAAATTTAGTATTTCTTTTAATTAGGAATGTAAACAACAAAATGTTATTCTGAGAGGGGTTCCAAATGTTCCAGTGGTTCCATATCACTTCCAGGAACATATATAAAATCCTCCCTTTTGCTTTTAAAACACTTTGCCACATCTTCCCTTCCTACTTTTCTAGTTGATTTTTTTTTTTAATGCTTACTTATTCCCACATAATCTAAGATCTTACGACACTGGCCTGTTTCCTGTTCCTCCCACAAGAGAGTATCTCCCAGCTCCTGGAATTTTCACTGGCTGTTCCCTACTTTTGGGATGCTCTATCTCCTCATCTCTTATCTTCTGGCTTCCCTGGATTCCTTTAAATTTCAGCTAACATCCCACCTTCTGTAATAAGCCTTTCCCAGTCTTGCATAATCTTAAGACCTTCCCTCTGATACATACAGGATATCTCTAAGATATCCTGTATATATTTTATTTGTACATAGTTGTTTGGATAATGTCTCCCTCATTCTTCTGTGAGTGTAATGGAAATATAAATTTTTAAGATCTTCCCTACCCCTAGGCTAAAGTGCACCTGGAGCCTGGGGTAGGAGGCTTGTTTTTCAGTAGATACTTCTTGATTGGCCAGTGGGTCCAGAAGGTTGCTACATTCTCTGAGCCAGGAGAAGGCTATATAAGCCCTGATGTGTAGCTTTGTTTTGGGGCTCACTTTGAGAAGTGTTCTGTGATTTGATCTGGATTCTGGGAAGCCGTTGTTGAGAACCCCTCCTCGGCTTTGAAAAACCCAGAAGTTGAAACCCAGATGTTGATTGGGTATGGATGTAATGGCTGGACAGTTTGAAAACTGCCTACTTGATCTGTTTCTCCATCTTGATAATTCTGTCTGTATATTCTGAAGTTCGGGGTGCTGACCTTTTCCCCCTGAACTAGGTAAACAATGCATATTTGACTGATTAAAGTAAGCTTGCTAACCCATTTTGAGTTGCTTTCCTTTATCAAAGCAGATCCAAGAACCTGTGTTGGCAGCCACCCTGGGGACACTTGGGGTGCCTGCTGCCACAGTGAGCTCTTTGTTCCTGAGATCAAGATCGTGTTTTTTCCTTTCTTTGCATCCCCAACCTGTCACAGTGCTTAGCACACTGTTGTTGCTATCTAGTCATTTCAGTCCAGTCTGACACTTCTGTGACCCTATTTGGAGTTTTCTTGGCAAAGATCCTAGAGTGGTTTGCCATTTCCTTCTCCAGCTCATTTTACAGATGAGGAAACTGAGGCAGTGTTAAGTGACTCACTCAGGGTCACACAGCTAGTGCCTGAGTCCAGATTTGAACTCAGAAAGATGAGTCGCCCTGTTTCCCAACCTGACTATCCTCTGCTTCACCTAGCTGCCCTTTCTGGCACATAGCAGATGCTTAGTAAATTCTTGTTGACTTGACTGTCTAACATGGCTGTGATACAAAAAAGATTAAAAACCCCTGTTGTTGTTTCTGCTTATTAGGTGTAAAAGCTAGAGGAGAAGGGAAAGTTTTCTGCTTTTTTAAGGGAAAAGGACATACCTCATTTAGAAACTCAGAGAAATGCCACTGAACAGATGGATGACCATAACAGAAAAAATAGGCAGAGAGAAATGGGCCAAGAGGCTCAAGTGAAAGGAAGGTGGTGATAGGTTTTCTGTGAGAGTCTCCAAGTTTGGTTTGGGGTTTGTTATAAGGAAAAATAAATGATTGGCTTACCAAGCAGTGGAGCTACATGTTATTAGCAAAACCGAGGGGCACAAAATTGTAAATCCGAGCAGGAAAAAATAGTTATTTTCTTTGTGCTCTTGTTAACACTGTGTGTTATCTCATAGAATAGTGATTCTTTGTAACCTCACGATCAAGTTTTGTGCATCAGTATTAGCAGTTTATTTTTCAATGACGTGTAAATAAGTTCATGCCTTAATGTCTCTGCTCAAAGGCTTCATCAGCCATACTTACTCACTACAACTTTAGAATGAATTATTACAAGGAGCATAAATAGGGACTGGGGATAAATCGGCCTTTGTGAACAGACGGAACTCCACTCTATCCGGTTCAACCTTGGGGCCGGAGCCATAAACTGAAGCAGAAAGTACTTGAAAATCTTCTGCGTTATTGGCCGAGGTCTCACAGGCTTCCATGTTTAACCTTGGGAATGGTCAAACAGTCTGTAAAGGGCCAGAAGCAAAGGATGGTTCTGCACATGCAAGGAGAGATCAATATCAGGTTTTCAACAGAGACTATGTACAGTTAAAGGCAAAGGGGTTTTCTCTAAGAGGAATCAAATGGTCAGTAGCAGGTAGAAGATGAATCCAAAGGTTTAACCAAAAATGAAAGTCCAGGAACTAAAACAAGGATTAGAAAATTCCATAAAGTACAGTTCAAAGGGAGAGTTCATGCATGTTCAAAGAACTTTCAATTTCCCAAGTGCAGTGAGGCAAGGGCTCCTACAGCCTAATAACCCCAAGTACAGGCGATTAGTTCTAAACATCTGAACCATCTAATGGACCACTAATTTGGGAGGTTCTAGCTCATCCCTGGATCTGCTTCTCTATTAAATCAAATACCCTGAAAGTTGCTTTTAAAAATCCAGTTAGCATATCAGATTCTGTGACTGTCTTTGTCATTTTCTTCTAAAGAGTAAGGTTCAGAATAAATGGCTTAGTGGTGGCAATTTTCAATCATTTGAGCTTTTCAGTTATTTGGTACTTGCATGCTGGATAAACAGAATTTAGTTGCAGTATTAATATGTCTTTTAAATGACCAATTAGCTCAATTCTTCTGTTGGCCCTGTAGAGAAAAACATTCCTACTCTTCAGAGAAAACTCTTCTGTCACCCCCCTTTGGAGTCAGTCTGAAGGAATGGCAATGGGCTCCTCTTTTCTAGAAAAATCTGGAAAAACCTGCCTTCCTTTGCTTTAGCAGAGTAAATCTTTTGAATCCATAGGTTATAAAGCAGGGTGGACCATGGAAAATCATGGTTTGAAGTGATCAAAATTCACTTTGAAAAAGAGAGAACAAAATGTACAAACTGACTCTCCTTAATGATAGATCATAAGCTTGCATCATAATCCTTATCGTTAATCTTCCCATATGTTGCCCATTGTGGATGAGTTGATGGGGTGATGTTTCCCCTTTTCTAACTACTGAAAGAGCTCTCTCACCAGGATGATCTTATTTTGTCATGCCAACATTTGCTAGGAAACGTTATATTGTAAATACAGAATTATGTTGTCAATGTTGCTAAGATGTGGCCAATGTAATTCAATTCAATAAGCATTTATTACTTGCTATTATGCATAAAACACAGGACTAGGTGCTAGGGATACAACGACCAAAATAAAAACAAAGCCTCACACATAAGTAGCATCCATTCGACTGGGAGAATCTTAAATGAACAGGCAAATAAATATAAAATAAACTGAAGAGAGTACTAATGATTAGAAGAATCAGGAAAAGCTTCCCATAGGAGATGGTATAGCAGCTGAAGGAAGCTAAAGAGAATAACAAGCAATGGTAAGCAAATAGTTCCTCCCATGCATTCAACTAAACTTGTGTGAAGGCACTGAGGGAGAAGTAATGCCAAGTACAGAGAATAATAAGTAGGTTATTTCTGCCAGAATATAAAAAGGGGTAAGGTGAGCAATGTGAGGTAAGAGCCATTTTGTGAAGTCTTTAAAGGGGTTTATGTAGAGAAAATAGGGAGCTATAGAAGACTCTTGAGGACAGGAGTGGCATGATCAGACCTGAGCTTTAGGAATATTACTATGGCACCTGTGTAGAAAAAAAAAATAGGAGAGGGGAGAAACTGGAATACAGGAGCCCTATTATAACTGATTGGGGGGCCCATCTGTCCAGCAAAGCTAGCAAAAGGAAAAGTCTAGTTTGATTAATGAAAAAATTATTAAATGTTACTATGTACAAAACATATTGGTTAACCTATTACATTAAGCAAAGCTTTAAATTAATACACTGAAAACATTGCTTTCTAAGTGCTTATTTCTGTGTCCTTGGAAAAATCCTAACTTTGCTCCACATAGTCTTCTTAATATGTATATATGAGAAAATGATAATTCCTCTTGGACAATGTTAAAAAAAAAACCATCTTCCCCATAATTGTCTGTAGGAATCCATCCAAATGTGAGCATTCTTCTAGACCTCTTGACATCATGTGTGTACCAGGAGAGTACAAATCTCTGTGATGGTATCTCTTATGGCACTCTTGTCTGCTGTCATGCATAATAAATGTTCTGAGCTATTTATGATGTGGAGATTAATAAATGTATACAAAGTGCATTGCAAACCATAAAAACAACTAAATGCCAATGTTAATTATTAGTACTATTTTTATTCTGTTATTCTGTTTTATTGAGCTCATACTAAAATGGTCTTAGGAGAAGTTAGTATCCTATTACAGGTCATTTATGCCTAATATTTAGCATTCCATTGCACAGAAATATAATATTTTTTTAAACAAATCTGCCTCAATGTCTAAGTTCAGGATCCTTGAGAATGAAATCTCTATAAGTGTGCTTTAGCAGTTATTCGATCTTGTATTTGGTTCACTAACACCTTCATTACTATAAATGAATCTGCTTGTCTCACTCACCTATTCATCACTTCTTTGTTTTTTCTTGGTTTTTGGAGGGCAGTTGGGGTTAAGTGACTTGCCCAAGGTCATAAGGCTAGATTTTTTTGTGTTTAGTGTCTGGGGCTGGATTTGAACTCAGGTCCTTCTGACTCCAGGTGCTCTATTCACAGCACCACCTAGCTGCCCCTCATCTCTTCTTTATTAACACAAATGGGCTGTGTCCATGTGAGTACTGCTCATGCAGGACCTTTTGATCGAATTTTTGGATCTTAGTCTCATTATAGCCTCCATCCAATCTTAAACCAGTATCAATTACATTCGAATGGTCCGTGTGTTTCTAGACTTCATTGCTTTTCAATAAGTAGTTCTTCGGGAAGTATTTTTGCATTTTTTTTCACTTGATGCCATTGTTGTTATTATAATTTAAGATGAGGATTCACCAATACCCGCCGAGTTCAGTTAAAGAAGTACAAAGCTCTAGTACATGTGAATTACAGTGAGTAGGCAAAAGTAAAGAAAAAACCTAGTAAAGAAGATAACAATTCCAAAGATCTTATTTCTTGAATACAATGTAGTTTTCATATTAAACAGCCAAAGAGTCGTGGAAAATATGGCTAAATTGTTGATGCCCTTCCTTGATTAGTACTGGGGCTACCAATACCCCAAAGTCAACAGTGGAATAGGGTGATATTCCCTTATTTGCCATTAACCACAAATCATCTCTAATTTCAAAAGTGCTTTGTACACCATAAAAAAAAATCTGTAAATGAGAGCTTTTATTATTTGAAAACCCAGTGGAATAATGTGTAATCATACTATTTTGGCCCAATGTTAAACCATATTATTCAATATTCTCCTTGTATTATTTTCCCTGTAGATATTCTTCTATAGTTTGGGAGTAAAGCAAAATATAGAGTGACTATCTGTGTATATCATGGGATAAATTATTCAGTCATGGACTTTCCACAACAAGGTCACTGATCAAAGAGACATATATAACTATCTCTCTTTCCTAGATGGCAGAGTACATTAACAAATATAAGGCAAATAGTAGAAATAGATCCTAACCTCCATACCCTTAATAAATATCACAAGTACTTTTTATAATAAATTCAATCAACAAGTAAGTGATCCTTTTTATATATAAAACAAGAGTGATCTGTTGAAAAACAAAAATTCTATTGAAAAAGAAACCCTCTAGTTGATTCATTTTTATTCTCTTTTGCCCTATAATTAATGGCCATTTGATAATGGATTTAACAGTCATCTTGGGACAGGGCTCAATGAATAAATTCACTCAACTATTAATCCATTCATTCAATGAACATTTCCTGAGTGTTTCTTACACATAATGCAATGTTTTAAATCTTGTGGGAGGTGAAAATATGACTAAGGAACATTATTTGTCATTTAGGAGCTTATAAATTACTGGGAGGATAAGCAATCAATCAACTGATAAGCATTTAATAAGGGCTTACTATACTACAGACATTGTGCTAAATATTGGGGATATGGAGAAAGAGAAATACACAGTCCCTGACTTCCAGGATCTCACATTCCAGAGGGGTAGAGAACATGTAAACAACCATGTACATTCAAGATATATACAGTGTGAGTAGGGGGCAGTCTCGAAAGAGAGGCACAAAAGTAAGGAAAAATTATATTACATAAGGGAAAATTTTAAAAGTACCATCAGAATGGCACAGAGTTATGAAAACTGTGAGGGTATAACCCACAAATGACAAATATTCCTGCTGATGGTATTCACAGAGCTAATAGTACAATCACCAGCCTTTTCCATATGATTCCAACATAAGATGTTGTTGATAGGTGAAGAATGGTATGATTTAACTAGGCTCTGATTAGTGCAAATAAGGGATCCCATGAAGCAACGAATTATCCAAATTTACACTATTCAAAGCTAGAATTATGCATGAAACATGGTAATTGATTTCAGCCCAATGTAAACATGCATTGAAAATTTAAACAATGAAACCAGTTGATGGGATTTATTATTTTTACTAACCAGGACCTAGCTATATTATTAAAGCAAAAGTCCTATGAAGATACACTGATTCCCCCCCCCCAATGAAAATAAACCACTTATTTCAATACTGAGTAGACCAAGTATTAAAATAAGTAATTTCTACTAGCCTACAAACTTCCATAGAGTAAATGTAAGCAATTTCTTATATATCTTTAGATCACCCTCAATACCTACCTAGCATGATGCCTTGCAAAGAACAGGGGTAAAAAGAATGTATATTGCTTGAAACTGAATATAATTTTTGCAGTTATCACAGACTAAGGTCAAGACTCATCAAATGAACAGTTTTACCTTCCAGCTGCATACATTAGCACTTTCATTGAAAAGTGAATCATTAATGACTATCTAATGTCTGCATAATATGCATTTGTGACATGACTCCTTTTTACCTGGATTGCAATAAACCACAGGTCAAATCATGTTCCTCCAAAGTCAATACAACAAACTAATATAAGACCTAACTCTAAAGTGAGAAGTTTATATTTAGAATCACTCCAAAACCCAGTTCTGTTACTTTCTCAATCTGAATCCCAGAACTCCACAAAGTATACCCAACCCTAGGATTTCTGTTGTTCTTATGTAAACCCACAGCTATTCTGGACTCCACTGGCCAGGTAGTACCCTATGTTTTAGATTTTCCTGATCTCTATTCTCCAATAAAACATTTCTGTATTGTGTTTAATAATTCCAGGACCTTGAAATATTACATAAATTACTACTATGTGCCAGACACTATGTTAGGCACTGGTGACCGAAAGACAAAAGTGAAATGGACCACCCTCTCATGGAGCTTATGTTCTATTAGAAGACACAACGTTAACACATATAACTGGCAATTCTTGCTGAGAAGTTAATGACTTCTCCTCTCACCCAAGATTCTAGGGGTAACCCTGAGGGGTTAGAGTGGTTTTCTAGAAATGTCAGTCATGAACTCCCATTTTTGTACTCCCCATTATTTACTAGCCACACAAAGTTTACTAGCCTTTAGAAAAAGGTAACAATTAATTGAGTTGGTATAATAAGAAAAATTGATACAAAAAAAAATGTTTCTCCAAACTGGGTATTGAGAAATTTCCCCTTGTACACTCAAGTTCCCTGCCTTAATCTTAGAAAGTACATAGGACAAAGGGGGTAACTCATAGCTCCTTTTCTCTTCTTGTGGAGTCTTCATGAAATCCCCTTTGGTGTGTATTACTTTCTGCTGGTTTTTGAGGGTCAGTGCCTTTGTCGGGTCCTAATGCTATCCTTCCTTAGTTCCTGATGCAATTGCTACTGTTAGTCACTGATATAAGACTCCAATGGGAAGTTCAGCAAATCTGACTTTTTAATTTTGACAGGATCATTCTCTGCTCAACAGAGAGGACAAAAAGAGGAAGCTTTTTTTTTCTACCAAGAGTGACACTTTCTTAGGGGCTTGACTAGAGCTTCTCCATCATTTGGCTGGCCAATTTTTACAGTTTCAGATTTCCAAATGGCTTGCTGTTTAATCCAAGTTCTACAGAATATAATTGATTGTCTTCACCTGATCTCAACACTCTGTGGCTAGGCTTATTGTCTCCAAACAGCCACAAGAAGTATTGTGTGATATCATTTGCTTTCATTTAATGAATAACTTGCTAATGCCTTTTATTGATTCAATAGAAGTATCTAGGAATTGTCCAATTAGTATTAATCAAGTGCCAATTATGTGTTGATTATTCAAAGTGATGAGGATTCAAGGAAAAGGAAAAGCAAAAGCCCCACCCTGAAAAAGCGTTCATTTTAATGTGGTAGAAAACATTTAAGCAATTAGGTATATACAACATAAACAGAAAGTAATCTGAGAGGGAAAGGCTGGGTAACTAGAAATGGCCTTATGTAGAAGGTAGGACTTAAGCTGAGTCTTGAAGGAGGCTTGTGATCCAATTTACATTTTTGATTGACTAATTCTGTAACTTGGTCAAATAAGCATTCTTACCTAATAAGGATATCAAGGCTTTCATTCTATTAGTCACATTAATTGGGGTTGAGAGGTGTGGGATCCCTCCTTTTACAAAAAAAAAAAAAGGACCAAATTAATATAAGGTAGTTAGGAAGCAAGGGTACTAACATTTGGGGTGATCAAGAATAGCATTGTGTAGGTGGTCGTGTCTGAGCTATATCTTAAAAGAAATGAGTCCTTCTGTGAAGATGAGATGATGAGGGAGTGCCTTGTAGGCATGGGGTATAGCTAGTACAAAGTCAAGCAGATGATAGATGAAGTATGGAGGGAACAAAGAGGTTACATTTAGTTATCTCTTACTTTCATGCACAGCACCAGTCCTATCTAACAACAGTAAAAGAGTTCATTTCACAATTAGACTATTTCAACACCAGAATTTCACTGAGTTGGGTCACACTATGAGTATCACAGAAATATAGCATGGTAGATGCCTAGGTGTCTTTCATATTGTGGCACCTTTCCTATTTAACCTCCAAAAAAGAGAGACTTTTCTTTTTTCATTGCACATCCACCCCAAAGTTTAGACACTTTGGGAAGAAAAACATTTCAAAAATATATTCTTGGAAAGAATATTAATTTCCGAAAATTTGGTTGAGGTATGTGGGTACGTACACACACATACAGAGAGAGAGAACTGAAAGTTTGTTGACTTTCACTTTTTGAAAAAGCTCTTGTTGTAATGAATAAAGATCTCTAAGTTTCCAGCAACACTTGGAAGTAATGGCCTAATCATTATTAATTCCTTTGGTATTTTCTATGATAACATTAATCACAGCAAACTCATTTGGTGTAAATGGGAAGCTCATGAGTACTCCTGTAACATTCCACAGCAATCCGGCATTAATTAAAGGTAGCATCATGGAAAAGTGCCTCACTCCCCTTCACCCCCTTTATGATGAAGTACATTTCTCAAATACTTTGATTAAGACAAAAATCCCGAGCCAATAGAGACAGAGGAGAGAAAAGAAAAGAGTGTGTGTGTGTGTGTGTGTGTGTGTGTGTGTGTGTGCGCGTGTGTGGCTTTTGGGGTTACTGCAATACAGTCTATGTTAAAATAGTAGTGATGTTATTGCCCAAAGTTTTACTCACTCTAACTCAAAAGATGGGAGGCACCTCAGGGAAGGAGCAAACTGGATCTGTTGTCCTAGCAATCTCCTCCCGTCCACCTTCATATAGTAACTGAATATATACAAAAGTAATTTTTAAATGTCTATTAAATACTCCATTCAAATAAGAAAAGGAAGATTCATAAAGATGGATGTTTGGTGCATATGGATAAAATGTAGGCAGGCAGATTTATATGCAAACTTAGATCAGGGTATGGAAAAACACCTTTTTTACCACTTAAGGTAGATGTTCAATTTCTAGAGGGTAAATTGCATGCTACCTTATTCACTGGCATAATTTTCTCCCAGATGATTGGCATTTGGATATCAAGGTGGAAAAACGCTAGCATATCACTAGATTGCACATCTTGGAAGTGTAAAAGGCATTCATTAGAATAGGTTTTCCAGCAAATGGCATGCCAAAGTCTTGACAAAAATCATGTCAAAAGTCACGTCAATCATGCCATTTTTTCCTCCACTAGTTCAAAAGCCCATCTTTCTAGGGATGACAGACACTCACAGAGGCACCTGAAATATAGCAAATAATACCCCAGTCCTTAAAGGATGAAAGCTGGAGCACATGGGTGATGCATTAAATTGCTGACTGATAAATATCCAAGGACAAGAGAATGCTGACATCACCTCTACAAGAGAAGATGGCTTGCAGTCCCTTGGGGGGAGGGGGAGAGAGACAACACTTGTCACACTAGAGCAGAAGAAAAACAAACAAACCAGTCCAACAAAAACAACAACCAAACTCACCACCACCAGCAACAACCACAACAAGAACAACAAATAACAACTCAGGCAACAGGGAATTCAGAGCATATTCCATAGCAATGGGCCTCACCAAAATGAAGAAGAAGGTGACAAAATTCAGACTTTCCCGAGAGTCAAAGGAAATTGTCACACATCCTTCAACAATAACCTTTATAAAAGATTAAGGACCAGAGAAAGTGGGCTTCAAAGTGTTCTATCCTGTTGATGCCCTCAGCAGAAGTGGCTGAGATGGTCAATATAAAGGTTTTAAGGAGAGGAATTTGAGGAGACACAGAACTGTTAAAAGATATATCAGTAGGGAAGGTGTTTTTAATTTTTGTTGTTGTGGCGGGTGGGGGAGGTCTATAGGAACATGTATTTCTTAATGTTCAATGAGAGTCTTCTTTTCCCCTTTGTTTCTAAATGGGGGGGGAATCCACTTGTATTCAGAATTTCATAAATCTTAAGTTTGCAAAAGAACTGATTGGGAATAAATATTTCCCAGGAAAAAGAAGCACATTCAGCAAACTCCAGGCTTTGGTACAGAAGGTGACTGCTAGATATGATATGTTCCCTAATGAATGACCCAAGCACAATAATACGAGGGTAATAAGGAAAACAGTGAGGCTGCATTATCTCCAGGGTGGGCTCACTCCATGTATAATGCCTCTGTTAAATATTCAATACCAGGCTATCAGGGGAGATACAGTGTGAAAGGTTAAAGAAATATATTAGTTGGAGGATTTATTTATTTATTTATTTGAGGAAACAATGGGAAAATGAAAGAGTTGCTCTAATCCTGTAATCTCTCTGTTAGCTATCAGCTTGGGCTACCCTTCATTTTGTTCAGTTGTCAGCGACATTAAGAGTCCTTCAGTGAGCTTTTCTTTTAAAATAAATACTGAATGACACATTTATAATTAGATCTCCCTGACCATTTAGGTTTGAGGGATATGAAATGTGGACATGACATGGAATTCCAAGTCCTGATCCGGGTGTTAAGCAGCTTACACTTTCACTGTTGATTAGTGAATTGTAGAAAAGTTGACACAAAATATACCACGGGCACTGTTAGTCCAGATATTGCTGTGTCAATTATTCACTCTGGGCAGAGAGAGACAGAAACTCAGTTAATACTGTGAGCAATCCTGAAAGAAATCAGTCAGTTGTTTAAGTCATTGAAACTAGTGCTGCATTTTAAACAATGAGTTCCTGGTTCCTTTAGAATTTCTGATGCTGTGCCCCTGAATAGGCCATAGAGACCTCTGGTTTTTCTCACTACTTTTTTTAATGGGTTAAGAAACCAATTTGAGGAAGGTGAGAAAATAGTGAAGTACTGAGGACTCTACCTTTAATTTTCCGTGGGGAAGTAAGGGCAGCAATGCAACCAAAATATGAATTTTATCTTATGGTAGAAAGGGGACATTTTTCATTTCTTTTTTGGATTTTCCTGGTTTCATCAACCAGAGATATATTTTCCCATATATCACAGCCTTCCTATCTCAAAAGTCTGGGTATTTTCAGAACTGGGGGTTGGGAGGGGGGTAATGGTGTCGAGTGCAGTTCTGGTGATAAGGGAGAGAAAAAAAGGGTACACTCCCTATGGCTCTCTTTGATGAAAAGGGATAAATTTAAATTTAAAATAATACACAGCTTGAAGCCCCAACCCAACCAAAGCAGAATACTCACTAGATAGTTCTAAAATGTATTTACAGTATGGGGCTTAACTAAGCAGAATTGTGTTTTAAAATCCAACGGTCCCTTTCATCTTCATCTTTCGGGGTATGTGGGCAGTAGGGCGACTTAGGATTTTTATACAAGTAGGGAGGGAGAATGTTTAAATTTCAAAAATGTCATGAGAGATAAGAAAAATGATTTTGCTTAAGCATCATCAATGACATGAATGATCTAAGAGGGGCTAACTGAGACACAATATCCAAAAAGAGGAAGCCAGTATGTTATGAGTTCATATCAGTGTTGTTCTTACCAAATATTTAAGTCATTCAACATTAAGGATCTGCTATACACAAGATTAAGTGATTTGCCCAAGGCAACCTTCTAAAACAAGAAATGGCAGAGCAATCCATGGCATTCATTTGTGGAGGGAATTTCTTCCCCAAGAGTTTTGAACATGGAATCTATGGACACAAGATTTTAGGAGTACTGTGAAGTTGGACAAAGAAAAAAAAATACATCTTTATTTTCACTAATTTCTAACTAAAATGCAGTTTTTTTCAACTATACATTCATTTCATTTAAAAAACAACCACACTGGTCTGACAAGAGGTCCAAAGGCTGCATCAGACTGAAAAGAAATGGGTTTATGACACATAAAAGGTTAAGAATCCTTGTCAATAGAGTCACAGGTCCATATAAGAAAACACAATGTGTTCAAGGATGGGGGCAAGTGCTGAGGATGAAGTTATAAAACCAAAATATTCCCTGCCCTCAAGGAGTTTATATTTTAGTGGGCAAGATAGGTAAGGTCGGGGTGGGTAACCTGTGGCCTCGAGGTCACATGTGGTCCTCTAGGTTATCAAGTATGACCCTTTGTCTGAATCCAAAATACAGGGCCACACTTGAGGACCTAGAGGGCCACATGTAGCCTTGAGGTTGCAGGTTTTTCACCCCTGGATTAGATGACCCCCACAATGATGATACCATTCATATCAAGATAGAAATCTGCACACTAAAAATTATTTTAACCAAAGTCTTTCTTTTCTTGTGCAGCAAACCAAGCATATTAGGTCGAGAAAGCAAATACTAGTCGGTAATGATGATATTTACAGTCAAGTGGGTATTGTGAACCACATCACTATTTGTTTTAAAATATATTAAAATTCATATCCTGGTCTCCACAGCATTGATGAGCATCTAGGGTAGCCAGACAAATCTGTGCACTAAAAAGCTGATTCAATTCCCAAGAAACTGAAATAAGAGCATTTTTAAAAATACCTTCCTAATGAGGTCAATGATAGGTCAGGTGGATCTTAATTTTTATCATTAATTAGGCTAAATGAAGCTGATTAGATGTACTTGTGTTGTCAACGACAGTTACTTAGAATGGCTTGAAATTAGCAGCTATATCCCTCTGCACTGTAGAAGACGGGCTTTTGTTTTTTGTTGGGTTTTTTTGTTAGTGAAGGGTTTTTCAAACTTTATTTCTAGTGACATTCAGGTAGATTAAGTTGGAAAAGAGGGTGCCCTATTTCCAGGACTATATGACCTTACACACACACACACACACACACACACACACACACACACGCACACACACACAGATGTGAACTGTGTGATAATCTGGAATGTGGAACACATGTTTCTTGACCTTTTTTTAAAAAGCCAAACCTTTCCTAATAGACACAGCAACATCAAAATATTATGACTTTCCATCCTGCCAAAGCAAAGAGAAAGTGTCGACCATTAGAGAAAATTATCCCATTGACATGATGAGCGAGATCAGATTGTAGGAAGTATGCTTGCTGCATTCTATTGCCTAGCTCTGCTTAGGTGGGGCATGCATGCCCTATCCATGCTGAAGTCAAGTTCTCCCAGTTTGCTCAAGGTTGTACCATCCACAAGTTCTCAGCAGAAGCGAACAGTTAATATCAGTTCAGGCGAGTCTAAAACTATTCCCTAAAAATTCAAATCTGTGTGGTTTCCTGGAAAAGAGCTCCACATTTTGATACAGAGGACCCAGGTATAAGTTTTAGCTCTGCCTTCTTCTATGCTTTTATGTGTCTGACCTAAGGCAAGTTGCTTAACTTTTTTGGAGGTCACTTAATCTCTCAGGGCCTTAGTTTTTTCATTTGTAAAATGGGAAAGAGGAGAGTTGGGACCAATGCTCTTTAAGGTCAGGTCTTCTTTCTTCATCTGTAAAATAAAGGGGTTGATGAACCAACCTCTGAGATCTCCTATAGCTCTAAGTCTGAAATGATAAAATGCAGCATAGAACATGTCTATGGATTTTCTCCAGATCATGGATCCAGTCACATTTTGTATCTTTTTTGCACAGGTTGCTTGGCAATTTTCTAAGAAATTGTGAAGGACCTTGGATCACCCTCCAGTGTCTCACTACCTGTGCATGGGTTTAGAATCCAAAGAAAGAAAGTAAAATCACTCCCCACACATTAATAAAAGACACTTTCTCACATTGGAAGGAGTGTTCTTAGCACAGAAAATGGGAAGCGTATCAATGGAAGTGAAAGTGATTGGGGCCTAGTACCATCTCTTCTTGAATTTGGGAGAAGTACTTTCACCTCCCTGGGACCTAATTTCTTTATCTGTAAAATGAGACATTTGAACTGAGTGGTGTGATCATGAATGAACAAGTAATTTAATCTCTCTGATCCTCATTTTCCTTCTCTATAAAATGAGGATAATAATTGCAATTGGTCGGTTATTGTCCTTTGTTCTTGAAGAGAACCAAAATGACATCACTATGTTGGGATCAAGGTGTAGTGTGTCTGATTGGCTGATCAGACCAATATGAACTCAGAAGGCTCTATGTTTGGAAAAATAGAGCACAGAATATTTGGAGTGGTGATGTCTATAAATTTTTGTATCTCACATTTCTTTTGAACTGCTGCAATTCTGCCTTACTCATGGAACACAATGCCTTCTTTAATGCAAGAACACCATGTTGGGCGGTTCTTTGCCAGGGTCTCCCATATCACACAATCAATTTCAAAGTTCTTCAGAGACCTTGAGAGTCCTTATATAGCTTTTTCTAACCTCCATGTGAGTGCTTGCCTTGTATGAGTTCTCCAGAAACTAGTCTTTTGGGTAAACATTTGTTTGGCATTGAACAATGTGACCAGCCCACTGGAACTGTGCTCTCTGCAATAGAGTTTGAATGCTTGGCAGATTAGCTCAAGAAAGGACCTCAGTGTCTAGTACCTTATCTTTCCATGTCAACTTCAGCATCTTCCTAAGACAATTCAAATGGAAGCAATTCAGTTTGACATGGCATTGGTAAACTAACCAGGTTTCCCAGGCACGCAACAAAGAAGTCAGTTCAACAGCTCTGTAGACCTTCGGTTTGGTAGGCAATCTAATATCTCTTGTCTCCCATCCTTTCTTTTTGAGCCTCCCAAATACTGAGCTAGCTCTGGCAATTCATGTGTCAACCTAATCGTCTCTGTGGATATCCTTGGCAAGTGTACTGTTAGTGTAAGTGAACTTATCTTCAGCATTCAGTATTTCTCCACTTGTTGTAACTGATGATTCCACATAGTGCTAGGTGACGGAGGACTTCTGTTTTCTTGGTGTTAAGGTCAAAATAACACAAGCAGGATCCATACTTTGTCACATCTCAGCCATAGAGGCACTAAATGATTGTGCACTCAATTCAGTCTCTGAATAATCACAGTAGAACTACCCTGGAGGGTTGTTGTAAAGATCAAATGAAATAAAGTCTTTGCAAATTTTAAAGTACCATATAATGCCAATACTATTAGTATTGTTGCCATTCTTGTGTGGTAATGCTACCTTTGCTCAAACATATTTTGGGAACTCTTTTCTTTTTAAATTTTCCATAGAGAAGTTACATTGAGATAAAGTATGATCCAAACTGCACAGGGTGGAGGGAGGGGAAGATTAGTTCATTTCAGAGGACATGAACTCAAATTCTGGCTTGGCCATTTGCTACCTGTGTGGTTTTGGGCAAATCACTCAACTTCTAATGGCTTCCATTACCTCAGCTGTGAAACGAGAGTTAGGAGAGATGGGACTTAATGCTCTGTAAGGTCACTTCCAGCTTTAAGGCTATGATCCTAAGACCCTATAATTAGGTCTTCTCTAAAATTCTTCCAGCTCTAACAATCTACAATTCTCTAATTTATATAAACCCCTAAGGGAAGTTAAGAAGATACCATCAATGGTTCATTGGTTTCCTCTGAAGAAAACAAGTACTAACAAACCCCATAATATTTACAACTGTAAGTCTCAAGTAACTTCTCAGAGAATGGCTTAAAGTGAGAAAGTCTCTGCTTATTACAGGTGCAATCCCTGGTGGAAACATGTAGAAAAAGCCCTTGAGATTTTTCTTTAGCATAGCATCCTTCAACATCATAAAGATGTCATGTAATCTTCATTTGATAAAAATGTCATTTCAGTGACTATCACATCACAAGATCTCGATAAATATCAAATGTTAAGGAAATGAAGATGAGTTATTCTCTCTTTTATATAAAAGAATCACTTTGATATCAATTTTCCATAGTTTAGAAATCAAAAAACCTATATCTCTTGAGTGAACATCAGGTTCCTTCTCTTGCTTTTCCATAGGCTTATGTTCCATCTTTCTGACTTTTTATTTAATATTGCTACAAAGATTGAGTAAAGATTTTATTAATATGACTCATATCTCACACATCATATCAGTGAAGTTCTATTTGAAGTCTAATTCGCTCTATCATGTTCAAGAAAAGAGCGTTGACAATGTAATCAAGATTAGGAGGGAAGTGGAAAATTGGGAAAGAATTTTTACAACCAGTGTCTCATTTCTAAAATATACAGAGAACTGAGTCAAATCTATAAGACTACAAGTCATTCCAGAATTGATAAATTGGGATATGAGTAAAAGGATATGAACAGAAGAAGAAATTAAAGATATCTATAAGCACATGAAAAAATGCTCTAAATGACTACTGATTAGACAAATACAAATCAAAACAGCTATGAGGTACCACATCTCACCAGTCAGATTGGCTAAACAAAAACAAAACAGGAAAATGATAAATGCTGGAAAAGATGTGGGAAAATTGGAACACTAATGCATTGTTGGTGGAGTTGCAAACTGATTCAACCATTCTGGAGAGCAATTTGGAACTATGCTCAAAGAGCTATAAAAATGTGCATACCCTTTGACCCAATACCACTTATAGAACTATATTCCAAAGAGATCATATAAGTGGGAAAAGGATCCATATGTACAAAAATATTTACAGCAACTCTTTTTGTGGTGGCAAAGAAAAGGAAATCAAGGGGAAGCATGCATTCCATCAACTTCAGCAACAAAAACTTAAGCTAATCACAGTTGGAAGACATTACATTAGTTAGACATTCTAAAAATCAAGCTTTTGTTGCTGAAACTGGTGTCACTCTAAAAGAAAAAACTTTCATATTTACACATTTTTAAAAAATTAAAATTGAGGCGGCTAGGTGGCGCAGTGAATAGAGCACCAGCCTTGGAGTCTGGAGGACCTGAGTTCAAATCCAGCCTCAGACACTTAAGACAAAAAGCTAGCCATGTGACCTTGGGCAAGTCACTTAACCCCAATTGCCCTCCAAAAAGCAAAAAAAAAAAAACCCAAAAAACTCATAAAAAGAGTTTTCTAAACTATTTAAAACATTCCAAATGAAGAATTTCAATGGATTTTGAACTCATTTCTTAAAAATATAAAAATGCAACACCTTTTAATTAGTTGACAAGAACTGATCAACATGAAAGAAGTGCAAATTTACTAGTTGAATTTCCTAAAATCTAAAAATTAGCATAATTTCTGTATTGGATTGAAAAAATGAATACCATGTTTTATCAAGCACAACCACGGATCCACTTCTTCCATTCTGATCTATGGTTTCTTATGAGGTATTTTTTTTTTCAACTGTCACAACTATTGAAACCAAACATTGAAATGAATTAAACTTAGAACCAGATTTTGTAATAATTATTGCAAAATGAGAAACCAAGATTTTAAAAACAATCAAGTAGGGGGCGGCTAGGTGGCATAGTGAATAAAGCACTGGCCTTAGAGTCAGAAGGACCTGAGTTCAAATTCAGCCTCAGAGGCATGTGACACCCCTCCAAAAAGCAAAAAAAAATCAAGTTTATTTAATCACACTGTTATGACTAAAATCATTATTAATATTTTAATGAAAGCACAGAGATATGTATACTACTAAAATTATTTTTTTTAAAAATTTCATTTTACTGTTCATCTCTTTGATTTATATTTGTATGTTTATAGTATCTTTTATAACCAAATATATACATATTGAGTAGATGTGCTCAAATTTGAAGATCACTTCTCTAGAAAATCAAATATCCTTCAGAGGCAGGTAGGTGGTGCAGTGAATAGAGTGCTGGTACTAGAGGCAGGACAACATTAGTTCAAATCTGACCTCAGATGCTTACTAGCTATGTGACTCTGGGCAAGTCATTTAACTTCTAACTCAGTTTTCTTAACTGTAAAATGTAGATGATGATGATGATGATAATAATAATAATAATACCTACCTCCCAGAGTTGTTGTGAGAATCTCATGATGTAGATATAAACTATATACAAAGATTTTCTAGAAAGAATTTTGAGTAAGGGAAAAACAAGCCAAAATGTTTGTTGTCATTGTTATTGATGAGTTATTTAAGTCATGTCCAACTCTTTGTGATCCCATTTAGGCCAGGTATTATCTTTTTCAACCCTCCTACTTTGTACATGAGGAAATAGAGGCCCAGAAGTTACTGACTTGTCTAAGATCACATCAAATAGCATCAGATTAGGGATTTGATGCCAAGTCATCTGAGTTTAGAATCAGTAGTCTTTCCTATTAAATTTATAATAATTTGTAGAAAAAAATCAACCAAATAAATAAATGAATGAATAAATGAAAGAACTAACAGAATATTGCTCATACCAACATGTTCTATACAAAGTCTCCCCAGGTCAAATGAGGCATTTTGCTTGGCAGTAGAGATTTCTATTTGGCAAATGTCTGTATAAGTTGGCTGATGCCAGGCAGTGAGGTTTAGTGAATGGAAGCTGATCTTGAAGTCAAGAAGATTGGCATTGAAGTCCTGCTGCAAACAGATAATAGAATTATGGAGTTGATCAGTGAACCTCCAAGAACATAAGTTATAGAACTCCATCAAGAGAGAGAACTGCTACATGGAGAGTTCCCTATGTCAAAGAAATAGCAAGTCTGGATCAAATATACCTGTGTTATTTTCTAATGTTCATTTTTGAAAGGAATGCCATCGATGGATTGAATTAACTAATAAAGCAGAAAAGGAGTCATCAAAATATCCTCAAAGAGGGTCTGAGAATTGTAGATGGGCAACCATCCTCACTGGATACTACTGGAGAGAATCTTAGGGTTAGTATTTCTGTGCACACCCTAAGAAAGAGTATTAGTTGAGTTAATTAGAAGATATTCTCTCCAATTGCTGACTTCATTCAGTCTTTGTTTGATTGTTAGCCCACTGATGAGCTTCAGGAATGCTTACAAATGGAACTTGCCAAAATGTAATGAAGGTTATTAACTGAAGAAGCAGGGATAACACCACATGAGAAGTTGCCCAGATCTTCTGGATAAATGATGCAGACTCTGAAGCAAGTACTATTAGATAAATTTTCTTACTAGCACACAAACTTAGATTCATTTGACACCATCTTCCCAAAGAATGGTGAATTATTTTCTCTTAATTTACTGAGGGACACTAAAAAAGATAAAGATGAAATATGGGGACCAAGTACAAAAAGGAAAATTAAATCTCTATTAGGTTTACTGAACCAGGAGGATCTACCCAAGGGAGCACATAAAAATATATGTATTTATTTGGGGCTTTTCTGTTTTTTCATTATTTGGAAGGTGTTGCTCAGGTAATGATAAATAAAATACCATTTTCCCATAAATCTCAAAAACTACATCTAAACCCTAAACATTTTGAATCCCTAGGTCTTATCTCAGTGCCTGGCACGTAGTTGGCATGTAATAAATGTTTATTGATGACTTTCTATCTTTATTTTTCTTTTGTGATCCAGGCTGGAATGTATATGCCAGAGAATTTTACAAGTCATGCAACCAGACTGAAATTCAGATATGATGTTTAAACACACACACACACACACACACAATGCCTTGTTCTTATTGATTTTATACAGAATTCCCAGAATTATGGCTACTCATTTCAGTAAAAATGAGAGGTATTAATATGATATTGTTGAAAAAATCTTTCTTCAGTTTGGACATAGTATGGAGACATCTTCCATAACTTTTTAGCCTCTGTCTCCCTGTTTTATGCATTGGTGTCTGTGTTTAGCAAGTTGATTGTTGAACAGAACTACCTCCCATTGTGAAATCTGTCACAGGACCTTATGTAAGTTTAAGATACAATGAAGATACCTCATGTGAGGAAAACCTTTAAGGATTTTGAGCTGGCAACAAAATTCTCCAAATGACATCCATTGTACTAACTATATCCAGCAAAGCTTCATCTGGAAAACATAGTCATTTATGGAGGGGAAAAAAGGCTGATTCAACCATCCACACAGAAAAAAAATATCCACAAGGTAAATGAAAAACACAAATTACTCTGATTATGACCTGTAGCTGGATGGAAAGGATGAATTCCTCTATTCATAGCTTGGACAGACATTCCAGATGGATAATAAAGGGAGGAGGGTAGAACTGACTATTTGGAAGAGACCAGACTATATTGTATTTGGGAAGCAAGACCACATTTTCAAATACCCTACATGATCTGCCACTGCAAAAGCACTAACACTAATACTTTCCCAGTGACATTACATGGCTTTGAAACACACAAAAAAAGGTCTCAGAAGAATTAAAATTTCAGCTGACTCAAAAGGAACAGTAAAGATGCATAGTTAAGTGAAAAAGGCAGGTTGTCTATTATCAAGAATGATTTATGCCCCCCCCACACACACACATACCCATACACACACACATACATACACAAATGGTGCAAAGACACATTTGGGACACATAAACCTATAAAATGAAGCCACCAGTTATATAATGAGTACAAGTGACAATAGATAATAGACAGGCTGAGGGCTACCTAAGTGCCTTGGAGAATCATAGTAAAGCCCCCAGTTGATCTTTTCAGGAGGGTTTCTGGAAAAGCATGGATGAGAATTACAGAGAATGAAAAAACTATGTAGAGATTATTCTAGACAGTGACATCCCTGATTCATATAAAATTTATTTTTTAAAAGTCACTAGACTATCTTAATGCTTATCTTAGAAGGTCCCAAGCTTCCATTGAATCTAGTTTGTATTTTTTTTCACAACTCCCCAAAATACCACTTTCAATCTGTCAGTCTCAGACTCAGGGACATTCCCTTCTGTCTACTACATTGAAGCCAATTTCTTCTCCCCAGTTTTCAAGAAAGGTCCTCTGTGATCTGGTCCAATCCTATTGATCTGATCTTCTTTTCCCATTCCTTCCCTCTTCAAGCCCTCCACTTCAACTAAGAGAAGCTCTTCTCACTATCTCCTACACAAATCAGGATCATCAGTAATCCAGACTTTCATGCATACTACTCCACATTGGAAAGTCCTCTTATTACTCTCTGACTACCTAAATCCTGAGCAATATCCAAGGTGTGGATAAATTTCAACTCCCTCTATAAAGCTTTCCTGAATCTTCTTGCTTATAATGATTCCTCTTTTTCTCTGAATTTTTATGGGGTTTAAATTCTTCATCTTCACATACACACACACACACGCCTTTGTTTTTATTCTCTATTATAATGATCTCTGTCTGTCTGCCTCTCTCTCTCTTTTTACTACCTCATCTCCTTGGCTAGACTGCAGCCAACTTGAGGACATGTGATCATGTCTTTCCCATCTTTTGCATGTACCTAGCACAATACTAGGCACATAGCAGGTGCTGAATAAATACTTGCTTCCTCTGATTGATGGAAGGCTTTGTTGTGGCATTCGTTTACCTACATTTACAAAGAAGTTTCTTCAGGAAAGGCTTGACCAAGAAAGAACACTAAACAATTCAATCACAGCCAATCACTTCATCCTTAAGATGAAAGCAGGAGATGTCTCATTACATACCAATTCACAGCTCTGAGCCACGGGTGAGGCCAATGAAAGCCATTTCTATCTTGCAAGTTTTAACATATCTTCCTTTCGTCACTCTCACTAAGGCAGAGGAAGTTATTCTGAGCACGTGGTCTGCTTTCACAAATAATTTCTATGGAAAACAGCAGTCAGACAGTAATACAGGCCCAAGGTGACCTCATTACTGAAATTTGTTCTAGTTGTCATTAGACATATCACACTGTGTCACTCAAAATGGGAAAGAAATAAAAGATACTGACATGTAGCACCAGTGATTAGAGATGAAAAATACTGTCCTACTATAAGGATCCCTTGGTGGGAAAGGAATATGTATAGTGTTTAAGACTCAATAGCCCCTAAGATCTGTCACTGCCACCTTTAAGGTTCTACCCTTTTATACTTGTTAATTTTTCTTCTATGTAAATGACAGTGTCTTTTCTTCTATATACTGCACAAAGCCAACCCTGTCCAGTGGACAGTTGTCTCCAGGGATAGGTTTCTGGTAAGAGACCAAGGTTTACAAAATGCTAAAGAGGAAGAAAAACAAATAAGCTAGACAGCACCCCTAGTTAATATGAGTATGACTCCTATTCAATTTTGATTGCAACCCCCTTAACATCTACTTTTTAGATAGGGCAATTGCTTAAAGGTGGGATATATTCAGTCTACATAGAGAGATTCCATCTAATCTGACCAAGGAATTGAAAGCCAGGAGCGATAAGGGAGATAATTGTTTTAAATCAGTTCTAGTCCCAATATTCAGAAAAAAATCATATTCTGTGGTGCTATCAGAACTTCCCATGTGTGATCTCAGAGTCAACCCTGATGTCTTTGACACTACTGAGAAAAGAGACGAGCTACTAAAAAGGAAATCTGGGCAAATATTATCCTAATCATCAAATCAGTAAAATGGATAGACACCAGATAATGCAAATCAGTAAACTGGGCACTGGATTACAGAACCAATCACTGAGAAAAGAATACGGTGATCAGTAGAAGAAATTGTGGTTTAAAAAAAAAGCAAGTTGCGCAAAACAGGGACTAAACATTAATACTATTAGATGGATTCATAGCTAGGTGAATAACCACCAGTAAAAATGTTGATTAATAAGACAGCAATAGTGAACTGGAGCATTGTTCCCTACTGGTGGGTCATGGGGTTGTTCTTATGTTCTATATTTTGGGTAAAAGCATGAAAAGAAGTTTATAAAATTTTTAGGAAAATAAAACCAAGACAGAATAGTTAATACAATAACTTTCATGATCTCAACAAACTGAAATGCTGGTCCACAAAAGAGGTATCAAACATGTGGCCTGAAGATATCATGTGGCTCTCAATACTCCTGATCCTTATGTATGGTTTAGTGCTCTGCCCTATATCTATGTGGGTTAGACACCACTAGTCCATAACAAACAAAATCACATTAAAGAGATAAATGCAAAGACCTAAATTTAAGTTTAAAAATCAATTGCTTAAACATAGTTTGAATGTGAAAACGCTTCACATGAAACAAGTCTAGGTAATTTAATTTATCATAATTTTAATATAAACCAACAATTTAAGGTGATTGCTAAAAAGAAGTAAAAAAAGACTAAAGAAATCCAGCCTACATTAATAGAAAAGGATGTAATTATTCTAGCATATATTGTGCTGGTCACACTACATTTTAATAGGAACATTGATAAAGGGTATCTAGAGGGAGAGGTGACTGGGCTGGAGCAGAATCCAGAAATCTTATCATACAAGATCCAGGGGACATTTTGAAAAATATATATATATATATATAAAATATAGAAAATATCCAGAACAACGTATAATAGCCTTCTGCAAAAAGTGAAGGACAGTCATGTGGAAGAGAGTGTTTACTAATTCTGTGCTTTTTTAGAAGGTGGAACAGAATGGATAGGTAGAAGTTGCAAGGAAGAAATTTCTGCTTGTGTATAAGAAAACTTTTTTTTAACAGCCAGAATTTTCTAATGATGAGTGGCATAGGCTTCTTCTGTCATATTAGGTAAATACATTTAGATTTAAATGCAATTCAAATTCTATTCTGTTCTATTCAACATGGTGGAAAGGGCAATGACGAACTGCTTTTCATCATTTTCTGTGGACCCTGGCTTAATCCTATATGGGACACTCTAATTTATTACCCAGAGGTTTGGGGATAAGAAAAAAAGGTTTACAATACAGTGTAGACATGTCTCATAATCTACAATGGCATCACCATTGTAAACTGTCATTTTTTTTTCAGATTTTGTATTTAAAGGCTAAGCTAATGCCATTCAAATCAGAGGACAATAAGAAGATTCTAGGACAATGGAAGAATGTATCAGGGAAGGATCTAGTAGAAGGAATTCTTTGTGGGAATTTATTAATGTCTAGAATAGCAATGAGGCAGTTACAAGCTCAGCCCCTATTTTCCATTTATCAAAAAGACAGGCCCCCAATTCTACCTCGTAAAGACCTATGAGACTTTTTTTTAGGAAGATGTTTGGATCTGGTCATTGTTTCTATCTAATCTGGGTATGATGTCTAATTGGTTTCAACTGCACTTTTCTCAAGCCCACAAACATTGTAGACATTGGTCTGCTTAGAGTTAAAATTAGAAGAGTAGCTAAACACAGCAAAAGAGAAAAGGCAAGAATACCTTTAGTCACAATCATGATAGAAAAAGGAAATGATGAGTTTACTTTTGTTTTCTTCTGAAGTGGTTTCCTGTTCCATGCTTTTGTTAAGAATAACACTTTTGGGTGGCTAGGTGGCACAGTGAGTAGAACACCAGCCCTGCAGTCCTGAGGACCTAAGTTCAAATCCGGCCTCAGACACTTAACAAAAAATTAGCCATGTGACCTTGGGCAAGTCACTTAACCCCAATTGCCCCTCCAGAAAGCAAAAAAAAAAATTGATATTTCAAAGGGGTGGCTACGTGGCACAGTGAGTAAGAGCACTGGCCCCGGTGTTAGGAGACTGGTTCCGGCCTCAGATACTTGGCACCCACACAAAATAACTGGCCATGTAACCTTGAGCAAGTTACTTAACCCCTATTGTTTAAAAAAAAAAGAATAACACTTTTGGTTTCCCACCATTGTATAAAAAAGAAGAAGGTGGTGCAGTGAATAGAGCACTGGCCCTGACTAGGGCCTGAGTTCAAATCTGGCCTCAGACACAACACAAAAACGAGCTGTGTGACCTTGGGCAAGTCACTTAACCCCAACTGCCCTCCAAAAAGCAAAAGCAAAAACAAAAAACTCTGCAAGATTAAAGCTGAAAATTAAAAAAAAGAAGAATTTATTGTGTTCTAATTGTAATTGCATCTAAAATAACCATCATCACTATAGGCTTGTTGAACAACATTAGTATACTGATTATCATACCTTATCATATCAATGGTGCCTCATACAATTTGGTATAGCAGAAAGAGCATTAGACCTTCCAGAAACCCTGGGTTTGAGTCCTTGGCTTATCATTCATCACCTGTGTGATATTGGACAGAATAGTTAACTAGCTTTTATGTAGCACTATAAGATTGGCAAACTGCTTTACATATAATATCTCATTTTAATTCTTAAAACAACTCTGATAAACAGGTGCTAATATTATTCCCATTTTCCTAATGAGGACACTGAGGGAGACAGAGATTAAGGACCTTGCCCAATGTCACACAACTAGTAAGTGTCTGAGGTCACATTTGAACTCAGGTCTTCCTGTCTCCAGGACTGATGTTCCATCCACTCTACCACCCAGTTGACAGAATTCTATAATGTGAGGAATGTTATAGAGAGCTTATTCACATTTCCTCTATCATGCCTACTTTTCTTGGGCCAAATTATTCCCTTCCTTCCTACAGTCCTAGGCAAAGAAATGACTCCTACCCTGAAAGAGAAGAAATACTCCAAAACTGTTAAGTATGGCTGCTAATTTCCAAGAGATTTGTTAATTTAATTTACTACCAAAGAAGTCTCTGTATCCCTAGCACTGAGCACAATGCCAGGTATATATTAAGTGCTTAATAACATTTATTAACTGAAAAACTTCATGCACACTCTGCTCCTGAGCCATGCCTTTTCAAGAAAATAAATCCCCTATATTCCTGAATTCCAGAGTGAAAAATAAGCTTGGCACCAGTGAGGAAAATAATCTCACAGGGTCATTCTTCCATAGCACCTCGAAAAAGTGGTCACCATGATGCATTTGTATTAGAATTTCATTTTAGAGGCGTGAAAATGTTCTATCCCGCATTTCTTACCTTTCTCTATCTGCTACTAGCTCTATCCCAAAGAGATCAAAGGAAAAGGAAAAGGACCCACATGCAGAAAAATATTTATAGTAGTTCTTTTTGTTGTGGTAAAGAATTGGAAATTGAGGAGATATTCTTCAACTGGGGAAAAAATGAACAAGTTACGATATAGGATTGTGATGGAGTATTATTGTGTTATAAGAAAGGTAGCTTCAGAAAAACTTGGGAAGACTTATATGAATTAATACAAAGTGAAGTGAGGAGAACCAGGAGAACAATTTATACAGTAACAGCAATATTGTAATAACAATTAACTGTGAAAGACTTGACTACTCTGATCGATACAATGATTCATGATGGTCCAAGGTCTTATGATGAAAAATGCTATCCACCTCCAGAGAGAAAACTGATGACCTCTGAGTGTGAACTGAAGTATGCTTTTTTTCCCACTTTGCTTTTGTTACTGTTATTGTTTTTTGCAACATACTTAATAGAGAAATGGCTTTCATGACTTCATATGTATATTGGCTATCATATGGCTAGCCTTCTCAATGGAAAATGGAAGGGCTATAGGGAAGGAAAATATTTGAAACTCAAAATGTAAAAATGAATGCTAAAAAAAATTCTCTAGTTGCAACTACACTGACATATATTTAATAAAGATACCCCATCAGTGTTTCAAAGCACTATCCTGCACTAAAACCTCAGGATAAAGAAGTGGAGGAGGGCCTTAAAGATCATTTAGGTCAACTGACTCAGAAGAGGAAACTAAGGCCCAAAGAGGTGCCCAAGATCCACTTGCCCATAGATCTATCTTTGAACATGAGTTCTTTGACCCCAGATCCAATGTTCTTTGTTCTGCAATCTCCATAATAGACAGTCTAAATAAAAATTACATGATTTGAGGTTTTAGCAAGAGAAAGCTTGGGATCTTTTCATTGTTTTTTCCTTATTAATTGTCATGAAACCTATTGATCAAACCAAAGGCCAATAAGCAGGAAGCCCAGGCCACTTGAAACAAAATCTGTGGCTCACCTATCAACTAAACTTCTTCATAGCTTGACTATTTAGTGGTTATATATTAAGTTTATTCAACTAAACCAATTAAAACCTCTGGGATTAAACCACATGCAAACCAGCAAATTTGAATTTTGGCCTTGAGCAATATTCCTTCTGCAGACAGGGCAGTCCCCATAGTTTTGAACATGCTGACAGACTACACCAACCAAATTCCCTGGAGGACCAAAGACTAGAAACTTAAATAATCCAGTGATAATGATTAGAGACATTCTAAATAAAAATAACATGAAGTGGTAGAGAGTTTATCTAAAGATCTTGAACCAAGGTCACCTTCAACAGAACATAAGGTATGTTTCATAACAGAAAACATGGAAAGGGGAAATTAAGAATAAAAAAGAGGGTAGGAAGAGAGAAGAATGATTTTTAAAAGACATGGAATCAATCTGCTATTGAAAATTGAATTTCTGTATTTGGAATTTCACTTTGATAATCTTGAGGGTGGAATGATAAAAACCTCAACCAAAATTCATATTTATATGGTACCAAAGCTTAGCTCAGTGCCTGGCCCACAACAAGCACTTAATGAATTTTTATTGATTTAAAGGCTATAAGGAAGTTGACCTTCATAAATTCTTATAATCCTCCTGATGGCCTTATCACATAAGTACTGTAGCTATTTTTAGACTCATTATATAGATGAGGAAACAGAAGTAGAGTGATAAAATTATTTAAATGAGGTTATACAGTTGGGAAGATTTTTGAGTCAGTATTTGAACCTACAACCTCTGACTCCCAAAATATTATTATTTCCGCTATACTACAGTGTCTCCAAAAAGGACCATTATATAACCCAACAATACAAATTGGATGAGGTTCTTTGATTTCCTGGGGCCGCATATAGGACTGGGAGAAGGGCAATGTCATTTTATTATGAGCCATGCACTTTCCTCTTGATTCAAAATTGGCCCATTTTTCGCTGTCCTACCCTGTTTTTCATTCTGCCCAGATACATCATTTTCTTGTATTTGAGCTTGATGCCAATGGGTGGCCACCACCCACCTGATTTCAATAAAACCAGGGAAAGCTCTCTGGCTCAAAATAAAATCAACTATGCATTACGGAATCATGAAATTTTAGCATTAGATACTCAGGCAGTGCTACATAGTCTTCAGAGATCTAAAATTAAGGATGACCCAAATGGCAGGGAAGAATAAAATGGTCAGTGTGAGCTGAGTGCAATACATTCTCAATGAAGAACTACTTGGGAGGAAGAGTTTAAGAAAGGTCTTCAGGGAGATGTATTTTGTTGTTCGGTCATTTCAGTCGAATTTGACTCTTCATGACCACAATTGGGGTTTTCTTGGCAAAGATACTAGAGTGGTTTGTTATTTCCTCCTTCAGTTCACTTTACATATGAGGAAACTGAGGCAAACAGGGTTAAATGACTTGCCTAGGGTCACACAGTCAAGTGTCTGAGGCTGCATTTGAGCCCAGGTCTTCCTGACTCCAGGGCTAGCACTCTATCTATTGTGTCATCTAGTTGCCCTGGGAATAAATGGGCTAATAACTTGGTGAAAGTGAGGAGTAATCATTGGGATAGCCAATGAATAGATGGAACTAATTAACAAGGTATTGCTCTGGTATTCACACACACACACACACACACACACACACACACACACAAAATCAAGACATTTAAAGAAAAGCCTCTTCAATTTGGGTGAATTCCCTGTAAAAAGATCTCTAGTAGGGCATAGACAAGAATTGCTCAGGATTGGAAGGCATGATTGAGTTGAGGCCTGCAGTGATAGAGGGGATACCCACATTGATAGATTTAGATATTCAGCACTTTGGGGGAAGGCATTATTTCTTATTAGAATGAAAGTATAAACTGGGAAGGATATCCCATGTAATTGGCAGGAATCAGGTGACCAGATCCTTTCAAATTTGATAGTTATTTGAGAATAGTTTTGATAGGTGAGAGAGACAGACAGACAAGAGGAGGGAGAGAGGCACAGAGGGGGAGGGAGAGGGAACGGGAGAAGGAGAAGGAGGAGAGGAAGAGGGATAGAGATAGATAGAGGGAAAGGGAAAGAGAAACAGGTAGAGGGAGAGTGTGAGAGAGGAGAGGGAGAAGGAGAGGAACTGGGACAGGGACAGGGAGAGGGAAACGAAGAGAGAGAGAGACATACACACAGAGAAAGTGAGCCAGAGAGAGTTTCAGAATACAGGGCAATATTTTGGGAGAGTAGACCTGGGCAAGGAACAACAAACCACCGTGGGGGAAAGGGGCACTAATCAAAGAGGAAGGAAACTGTCAAAGACAAATTGACTTCACAATTTTTGCAGGTTCTCTCTGCAATTATGAGAACATGATAGGAGGTCAAAAGGGAGTCGTCAGGTAGAAAGGTAGTATGTGTTAGATATAGATAAACAAAGATAGCCAATTGCAATATCAGGAACATATGTAAATAGATCAACAAGTATATGTTAAATGCTTATTCTATGCCAGGCACTGTGCTAAATTCTAGTGATCAAAAGAAAGGTAAAAACATTGTTTCTGCTCTCAAGGAGCTCATATTCTAATGGGAGAGAGAATGTCTAAGATCCCTTAGATCTGTGATCCTATTATCTTTGTATTTGCTGAGAATGCATGCCTTCTTTACACCCACTCTTGCAATCTTGAATTCCCTTCAAAACTCAGAGCTCAGGGGAGACCTCCTACATCAGGCCTTTCTTGTGTCCTCCTGAATGTTAGCTCTCTCCTAAAATTCCTTGATAATTAGTTCTTAGAGATTTTGTATTTACTTGCCTGTATAGACATCCCCAGTAGAGTGTAAACTCACTGAAGGCAGCAATTACTTCTAAAATTTTTGGTTCTGTATTCCCAGCACCAAGAAAATTATGTGATATTTACAAAAATCACACTTATGATATCTTCATCAATATAGAATCATCTCTTTCAATGAAGACCTCCCTCTACCAGTAGAGATGAGGCCCTTCACTTCTGGAAAGGAAGCATCTTCTTCAAGTATTGCCTAGGGACTCCACTCAATAAACATTTTTAAGTGATGTGCTAAGTGCTAGGGATACCAATAAGCAAAATAAAGTCCTCAAAAAACTTACAATCAGTGAGGAAAGACTATGTAGGAAAGGAAACAGGAAAAGCAGGTGGGGGCCATGAGAGAGGACCCATCAGGGGGCATAATGATTCATAGAGTTGAAAACTAACCTAATTGCTGATGGAAAATGGAAAATTCCCTGGATAGTTCAGATCTGAGCCCTCAATAAAGAAAGACATTGGGAGGAGTTTATTGTTCCCCTCCTCCAATCTCCCTTCCTTCCTGAATTTTCCCACCCCCAATGAGAGGAGAGAAGCAATTGAGGAAGTTGGGATGGTACTGAGTATCAAAAATTGAATCAGGCAATCTGGTGATAGGATTGCAGTTGATTGATCACTTACGGTTAAGTGAGTCCAAAGGTTGGGAGTGAAAAGAATTTGAATTCAGGTCTTCCTGACTCAGGCCAATTCCCTATCCAAATTGTCTCTCCTTGAACATAAAAGGAGCCTAATAAATGCTTCTTGAATTAAACATTTACTTTGCTCTTCTAGAAATTATGGCTTGGCAGTGGGCTGACACTCCTCTCTTACCCTGCTTACCATTAGCCAGGAAGGAAAATTGCTTCTGCAGTTTAGTGTCAAAAGGAGACATGTATTGTGTCTTTCCCTTGACACTTAAAACTATTCACTTGCAAAAAAAAAGCTGCACTTCCCAGTAAAACTCCTCTTTCCCTATAAAAAAATGCAAGTCATTCTTACAACAGAAACCCAGAAAGATTTTTTTTTGAGTTACGTGCAAAAATATATGGAAAAGACCAAAGATTAATATTAATAAGAACCTGGCAAACAGAAAGGAATTCTAACATAAATAATTCATCAATGCTGCATACAGAATATCCAAGGGGGGAAAAACACCTCAGCTTTCAAAAAGTTTAACAAATCTTAAACTTGATCCAGGGCCAATTGTCTCTGAAACAGATTTCCATAGCTTCTAACACTGAACAAACCCCTTGAGTAACCAGGAATAGTTTCTTATCTATAGACAGGAGACATTTAGGGCCCAGTGCCATCATATTCCTCGTGGTTCACAGTCATTAGTGTCCTTATTAGTAGTCCTATATCATATAATGAAGGGCAGCTGGGTGGTACAGTGGACATTATACTGGGCCTGTAGTCAGGAAGACTCATCTTCCTGGGTTACAATCCAGCCTCAGATACTTATTAGCTATGTGACCCTGGGCAAGTCACTTATCCCTTTTTGCCTCAGTTTCCTCACCTGCAAAATGAGCTGGAGAAGGAATTGGCAAACCACCTTTGCCAAGAAAACTCCAAATGGGGTTATGAAGAATAAGACACAACTCAAATGAACAAATGGCATCATAGGATGAATGGATTCTGCTCACTCTAACTTCATATTCTGGATGATGAATGGTATGCAGGAGTCTTTCATAGTACTTTTATTGCTCATCTTGCATATTTCTCCTCCTCTGTGTGATGGAAATAGATGTAAATAGGTTGATCAAAGAATCAAGCCTTAAGGTAGGGAAAAAAACTAGACTGCAGGTTCCCTAAACAGTGTGTATACCTTACCCTGTCTCTAACTTTCACTTTGGGCTTCCAAGATGGAGAATGATAAAGGAGAATGAGGAGGGAAAAAGAAAAGAGAAGTAAAGGAAAACTGGTAGCAGGTGGGCCCTACATACAGACTAGACAGGAGGATGCTATTAAAGTCACTGGAAAAAATCATTAGCTCCAAAATATCTCTCATGTATGCACACATTCATTCAACAACTATTTATTATGAGCAAAGCACAGACAAGGATTTTGATAAGATGTAAGGGGGATTAAGAAATGATTCTTATCTCTGTGGGGCATTCTGACAAGAACTATGTAACATACAGGAAGAGGCAATGTTGTTTTTGAATCATTTCAGTCCTGTCCAACTCTTTATGACTCCATGTAGACAATACCTATGCTGTAAATGTTGTGCAGAGGAGAACCATGACCTAATAGAAAGGACATTGTATTGGAGGTCAAGAAACTCAATCAAAATTCCATTCTACTATTATCTCATAGTGTGCTCTGGGTCAAGTCACCTCACTTCTCTATGACTCAGTTTACTCAGCTATAAGATAAGAGAGATGGATGAGAGACGTCAAATACATGGCCAGCAGGTCATCCTGCCTATAATAATCCCAAATGCTGTTGGAATAAGATTAAATGGAACTGGGGAATATTTAACAAAGCAAATAACAATGCAATAGAAAACTGATAATATTAATATGTAGTTTTCTAAAACATCATGTGGTCTGCAGGGATCCTTACATACAGTTGAGTGGTCAATTTCTATTGAGTTTGGCACCATTGGACTAGATCTCCAAAGCCTATTTCATTTCTAAAATCTTACTTTTCCTATGCAAAATAAAGGCAAAGAGCTAATTAAAAGTTCTTAAACGTGTATATAGCTAGTTCCAGGGAAGAACCTGAAAAATTTGTCATGATGCTTCAGATCTCTAGCAATATGATATATAAATAGGTAATTGACCAAATTTTTTTAATCTCTTGCAATAAACCTTTTTTTGATCCCCTCATCCTCAACACTAAATTTTTCACCCTTCACCTCAAACATCACTTGGCACTTTATTTTACACCCATTCATTTTATTTATATTTTTTGCTTTTTGGAGAGGGGAGGGCAGGGCAATTGGGGCTAAGTGACTTGCCCAAGGTCACACAGCTAGTAAATGTTAAGTGTCTGAGGCTGGATTTGAACTCAGGTCCTCCTGAATCCAGGGCCAGTGCTCTATTCACTGCACCACCTAACTGCCCCCACCCATTTATTTTAAAGATATTAGCATGCATTTACTAGATATCATTATGTATTATAAGGTTTGTTTATGTCATCTTTCTCTACTGGACTGGAAATTCCATGGAATCATGGACTGTATCTTATTTAAACTTTGAATCTCTCTCAGACTTGGCATCCAGTAAATAAACAAGTTTGTTGAATTGCATTGAGTTGACTCAGTGCCCAAGAGTGGTGATACAGATTGGGCAAAGGAAAGTATGAGCAGATGAGAGAGGAAGCATTTGAAAAAAAATATATAGCATAATTGCATTGTGCAAATGATATCAATCCCCAAACTTTCATTTCAATAGCAAACTACCATAGATCTGAAAACCTCTTTTCTTCTTGATACAGAACTGAGTTTCAGCTATACAAAAAGCACTGGATTGTTCTCTTTCTCTGAAAAATTCTTCCAAAAGAACAAGATAATGGTAAAAGGCTTCTTGCATGAAACTTCTCTAGGAAGGAGTAGGACAATTTGCATGATTCATGAATCCACCTACTCATCCCTCAAAGCAGAATAAATGGCAATAGCTATTCTCCCCTTCAATTTGCCATATACTTCTGCACCCATTGATTGTGGTTTCAACTTGAGGTAAATATACATACCAGCTACCTTTTCAGCACTTAGGGTATTGAACGAAATTGGGGATATGATTGCTGAATCATTGTTGGTGATTTCTGAAGAATAATGAGGGATTAAAAAAGAGTTGCTTTAGGATGAGAGACAAGCAAACAATTCAATTTTTATTTAATATTTTTATTTTTCAAAATTACTTGTAAGAATAATTTTAACATTCTTTTCCCCCAAACTTTGAGTTCCAAACTCCCTCCTTCCTTTTCCCCCCTCATTGAGAAGACAAGAAATATGACATAGGCTATACATGTATAGAAATGATAGCATAGTTCCATGTAAGTCATTCTGCAAAAGAAAATGTGAGGAAAAAAGCAATAAGAAAAATAAAGAGTAAAGAAAAAGTATCTGTGATCTACATTTAGGCTCTACCAGTTCCTCTTCTGAAGTTGGACAGTGCCTTTCATCATAAGTCCTACAGAATTTTCTTGGATCATGATATTTGCTGAGAATAGGAAAGTTATTGATAGTAGATTATCATGCAATACTGCAGTTACTGTGTACAATGTTCTCCTGGTTCTGCTCATTTCACTTTGCATCAGTTCATGTAATCTTTCCATGTTTTTTTCTGAGAACATCCTGCTCTTTGTTTCTTAAAGCATAGTAGTATTCCATCACAATAACATACAACAACTTGTTTAGTCATTCCACAATATACCCTCAATTTCTAATTCTTTGCCACTACTAAAAGAGCTGCTATAAATATTTTTGTACACATAGAACCTTTTCCTTTTTTATCTCTTTGGAATACAAACCTAGTAGTGGTACTGCTTGGTCAAATAGTATGCATGATTTTATAGCCCTTTGGGCATATTTCCAAATTGTTCTCCAGAATGATTGAATCACTATACAACTTTACCAATAGCACATTAGTGTTTTAAATTTTCCTGCATCCTCTCCAACATTTGTATATTCCTTTTCTGTCATAGTAGCCAATCTGACAGGTGAGAGGTAGTAGCTCAAATTCCTCTTAATTTGCATTTCTCTCAGCAATAGTAATTTAGAGCATTTTTTTAATGTGAATATAGATAACTTTTGATTAATTTGTCTGAAAAACTGCCTGTTCATATCCTTTGACCATTTATCAATTGAAGAATGGCTCCTATTTCTACAAAATTGACTCAGATTTTTATGTCTGAGAAATAAAGCCTTTATCTGAGAAACTCATAAAAAATTTTTTTTCACAGTAATGATTATGAACTATGTATTTCCCTCTATTCTATTTTACCCCTGTTTATCCTACTCTCTCTCTCTTCTTTTATTTACCCTGTACATTCTCAGGTGTTTTGCTTCTGACTTTTACCTCCCCCAAACTGCCCTCCCTTCTATCAGCTCCCTTCCCTTTCTCTTATATATTTTGCTTCCTATTCTCCTGTATGGTAAAATAGATTTCTTTTTTTTTTTGAGGGGGAAAGGCAAGGCAATTGGGGTTAAGTGACTTGCCCAAAGCCACGCAGCTAGTAAGTGTCAAATGTCTTGAGGCTGAATTTGAACTCAGGTTCTCCTGATTCCAGGGCCCATGCTCTGTTCACTGCACCACCTAACTGCCCAAAGATAGATTTCTATATCCAACTCAGGGTGTATATTATGCCCTCTTTTAGTCAATTACAATGAGAGAATGGTGAATGTGTTCTCCTCCCCGATTCCCCAATTTTTCCCTCCACTGTAAAATATCTTTCACATGTCTTTTATGTCAGATAGTTTATCCCATTCTACCTCTCCCTTTCCTTTCTCCCAGGGCTTTCTTTGTCACCCCTTAATTTTATTTTTAGATAATCATACCATCACGTTCAACTCACACCTCTGCTATCTATTCATTCTTCTTCTAACTGCCCTAATAATTATAAAGGTCTTATGAGTTACAAGTATCATATTCCCATGTAAGAATGTCAACAGTTTAACTTTATCAAATCCCTTATGATTTCTCTTTCTTGTTCACCTTTTTATGCTTCTCTTGAGTCTTGCATTTGAAAGTCAAATTTTCTATTCAGCTCTGGTCTTTGCATCAGGAATATCTGAAAGTTTTTTACTTAATTCGATGTCTTTTTTTTCCCCTGAAGGATTATATTCAGTTTTTCTGGGTGGGTGATTCTTGGTTGTAATCATAGTTCTTTTGTCCTCTGAAATATCATATTCCAAGTCCTCCAATTCTTTAATGTAGAAGATGCTAAATCTTGTGTTATCCTGACTGTTGGTTCCATGATGCTCGATTTGTTTCTTTTTGGCTGCTTGCAGTATTTTCTCCATTTTGGAATGTTGGAATTTGGCCATAATCTTCATGGGAGTTTTCATTCCATTCTTTCAATTCCTATTTTACCCTCTGGTTCTAGATATCAGGGCAGTTTTTTCTTGATAATTTCTTTAAAGATGATGTCTCAGCTCTTTTTTGATCATGACTTTCAGGTAGTCCTATAATTCTTAAATTATCTCTCCTGGACCTATTTTCCAAGTTAGTTGTTTGCCCAATGAGATATTTCACATTTTCTTCTATTTTTTTTCATTCTTTTGATTTTGCTCGATTATTTCTTGATGTCTCATAAAGTCATTAGCTTCCACTTGCCCAATTTTAACTTTTAAGGAATTATTTTCTTTAATGAGCTCTTGGATACCCTTTTCCATTTGTCCAGTTCTACTTTGTAAGGAGTTATACTGTTCAGTGAATTTTTTTGTATATATTTTTTTCCATTTGATCAATTCTGCTTTTCAAGGCATTCTTCTCTTCATTGGATTTTTGTGCCTCTTTTATCATTTGGCCTATTTTGTTTTTTAAGATGTTATTTTCTTCAATATTTTTGGACCCCCTTTACCATGTTACTGACTCTTTTTTTCATGATTTTCTTGAATTACTCTCATTTCTCTTCCCAATTTTTCCTCTACCTCTCTTACTTTATTTTAAAAATTCTTTTTGAGCTTTTCCATGACCTGACACCAATTCATATTTTTCTTTGAGGCTTTAGATGCAGGAATTTTGAATTTGCCATCTTCTTCTGAGCATGTGTTTCTATCTTCCTTGTAACTTTCTATGTAACTTCCTAGTAACTTTCTATGGTCATAATTTTATTCTGTTGTTAGCTCATTTTCTATCCTTTTAATTCTATGCTAAAGTGGGGCTTTACTTCCCAAATGAAGAGGGGCACTTTCCCAAGCTTCAGATTTTTTGTGCAGCTGTTTCTGAGGTAATTCTGGTGACCTGTAAGATTTTGCTATTGTGTATGATCTAGGAAGATATGTGTTTACTACTCTTCCGTACTGTGCATTGGTTTGTGAGCTACCATAATCACTCTTTCAACACTGAAACCAGGGTCCCTGCTCCCCTGGGGCTATGAGTTCTGCTATGTTAGTGATCCTCCTCACACAGGGATTGAGACCTGGGACCATGACCCAGATCCAAGTACAGGCAATACAACAGAGTCCTACTGGTACCAGGACCAGCAAAGGAACCCCAATAAATCTCCTTCTGACCTCAATCCTCTTATCATTTGTGGACTGAGAAGTCTGGAAACTACCACTGCTACCACTAATTCAGTTGCCCTGATGCCTGCTCCTGATTTGCTGGGGCTTGGCCTATGCTGGTATGGCCAGTGCTGGACTGCATTCCTCTTTCAACCTGGTGCAACATACCTTTGTTATCGACCTTCTAAGTTGTCTTGGACTGGAAAATCTTTTTGTGGGTTCTGCCAATCTAGAATTTGGTTAGTGTCATTATTTAAAAGTATTTAGAGGGGTTTAGGGGAAAGCTCAGGTGAGTCCCCTCCCTTACTCTGCTATCTTGGCTCTGCCTCCCAATGATTCAATTTTTAAAAGACAAGAATAAAAGATACTTTCAACTATAGGCTGGTGAGCTTAACATTGACTATTGGCAACATTCTATAGTGCATAATTAAAGGGATAAATTTGAAGAATTTAGGGAAGTTACAATCACTATAAGTTAGCATGAGTTTTTTTTTTTTTAAGCAATTGGGGTTAAGTAACTTGCTCAAGGTTACACAGTCAGGTGGTTCTGGGTGGGTGCTAAGTGTCTGAGCCCGGGATTCTATCTCCAGGTCTTCTCAACACTGGAGCCGGTGCTCTTACTCACTGTGCTACCTGGCTGCCCCCGTTAGCATGAGTTTTAAAGAACAAGGATGTCAGATTGAACTCATTTCATTCTTGGACAAGGCTCCTAGATTGGTTAGATTAGAGGAATACAGTATCCCTGAACTTCAGATGTCAAAGTACCCCTAGATTTCAATGAGTCATATGACAAAACCTTTCATAGTATATTTGTACACAAGATGGAGGTATGTAGGCTAGATGATACTAAACTTAAAAGTTAGGTGACTTTTGAGTCTGACTCAATTGTGAGGTGATCAGTATTGTCTTGAAAGGAATTTTCTATTGGAATGTCAAAGGATTCTATCCTCAGCCCAACCAGTCAGGTCTGTTTAACTATTTTGATTGGTGACATGAATAAAGCCATAGGCAGCAAGCTAATGGACCTTCAGGTACAATGAAACAGGGGGGGATAGTTTAATGTGATAGATTGAAGAGCCGGGAAAAAATGTCTGGAGAGGTTAGAATAATGGACCATATCTAATAAGATTAAATCAATACCCAGAATACTGTAGAGCCCTCTCAAAAGACTTTTGATTACCCAGAAAATGGGGACTGTTCCATATGGAGGGGTTGTAAACCTAATAGTTATTTGGAAAGTACATGTAATTGATTGTAAAGCAGACTGCCCCTAGGACCCAGATTTTTAAGAAACAACTCAAAAACACAGGCTTTCCTTGTTGATGGTGGGCTTTGTATGTAAGAGGTTGATCATTACTAATCATTATTTAGTGCTTCAGGATATTATCTACCCAGTTAGGAGATTATGGTGGATAAAGAATTAACTTTCACAGACCTCTTTGTGCATCATCTATTAATAGTTCTAAAGAAGTACAAAATATTAAACTGTGTGCTGAATGAAAATCTTTATTCCTTTTTTAAGACTGACTAACCCGGTGCACCCTTAAAATCCAAAACGGATCCATTTTAGACAAATGAGTTCTATACCTTGAACAACAGTGATAAAAGTGGCTGAACCATGGCTTTCCTATAATCATTTTTCCTGTTATACGGCCTGCTCAAATGGAAGCTAATTCACTTCCAATAAAGAACTTCATCATTGTTGCTGCCAAGAACAATGATATTTATGGAGAGTAAAATGGTAATGCTAATAATAATAACTAGAATTTGTATAACACTGAATTTTGCCAAGTGATTTACAAACATTATCTCACGTGATCCGGACAACAACCCTGGGACATAGGTGCTATTAATTAGTATTCTCATTACTGGTGAGGAAACTGAGGGAAATAGAGGTTAAGTGACTTAAAAGAGTCATCCAGGTAGTGAATGTCTAAAGAGGAATTTGAATTCAAGTCCTGCTGACTCCAAACCCAGGGCTCAATCCACTCTATTCAATGTGCCACATAAAGGCCTGTTATGTTTGTGTTGTCAGTTATGGGATATTGGTCTCATTTCTTCGCCCTTTGCCTTAGAAGTAAACTGGTTTAAAGAATTGTTTTTCTTAAAGAAAGTACTTATGTGGGGCAAGGACAGAGCACTGGATCTACAGTCAAGAACACCTGATGAGTCTATATTTGACTTTAGGTAGCTGTGTGACTTTGGGCAAATCATTTAACCTCTCTTTGCCTCAGTTTTATCCTCTGTTATAACAAAACACTGAGCTTCCAGGGCTGTTTTGTAGATCAAATGTGATAATACTTTAAAAATATTTATTACAGTGTTTGGCATATAATAGGTATTATACAAATGTTAGCTATAGCTACAAAACAATAATAATAAAAATATGCATGGTTAGGCACAGACTTGCAAAAGGAGATAAAATAAAGGAAATAGCAGGGGCGGGGCAGAAAATGGCCTATAGAAAGAACATTGTGATAACAAGCAGAAAAGAGATTAGTAGACTCAGGAGATAGTCTTGCCCTGAAACTTTCTCCGGGTGATAGCATCAAAATATTGAAGGTTTCTGTAGACATTCATTGGTCTGACCAGAGAACAAGAGGGCTTAGTGGCCAAGCTAGAGGACCATAAGGGAGGGCCAGAAGAAAACAAAACCCTACCAATATTCCCAACTCCCATCCTTTAAAAGAGCAGGGTAGGAGTTAAATAACTGAATAAGTGGGAAAGGACCCCCTACCAGATGAATATTTATACTCAGGACTTCCAGCAATCCAGAGATTTACATATTAAAAGTTTGGGACCAAAAGTTACTTATTCCATGATTTCTATTTTGCTTCCTTTCTTTCCATAAACAAAACAAAAATTGTAAGCTACATGCTTATAATTGGAAAGTCAGTCTCATTGTATTGGTGAGATAAAATAAATACTGCTATCAAGATTGATTCCCTACTGGGGACTCAGCCAAATGAAAAATAAAGTTTTCAAGAGTATACTGAAGCCCTTTCAGTCATAAAAGAGTCTGATATTGAGTTATACCAGGCTGTGGGAATACAGAGAGATATAAGATATGGTCCCTAACCTTGTAGGGGTGACAAGTAGCTAAGTACAATGAGTCTAGTAAAAATGCAATAACAATATAAGGAGTTACATGTGAAGCATCAAATAAATGATATATGTAGTAAATACTATAGCAGTTTGAAGAATTAGTTGGTCAGTAAAACCTAGGGTAGTCAGTCAAGGCTTCATGGGGCTGATATGGCTTAGCTTGAGATTTCAGTGAAAGGTAGGGATTAGGCAAAGAGAAGGGAACAGGGCATTCTAAGAAGGAAGAAAAACACAAGTAAAGATCCACAGACAGAAATAAATAAGGAACACTCAAGAAGCAAAAAGGCAAGAAGGAGGTAATTTGGCCAAAATACAGAGTTTAAGGATAGAATAAGAGATTAATCAGGTTGGAAACAGAAATTAGAAAGAGACTCTGAAGAACCTTCAATGTCAAGCTAAGAAGTATGGACTTTTTCTTTGGGGTATGGCGGAACCATTAAAGTCATATGTGCAGGAAGGCATTATAGGCATAGGTGTTCCCAAAAGATTAACCTAACCATGGTGAATAGGATGGATTGGGTATTAAAGGGAATGGGCCTAGGGAGAAAGGTTAAAAGACCAGCAAATTGTACAAGCATGATGCTATACTGTCCTGGACGAAAGTGATGGTGGCAATGGGAATGGAAAGGGAAAAAAATAAAGAAGAAAATTCAAGAGATGTTATAAAGGAAGAATTGACAACAGTTTTAGGCTAGCTGCATGTAGGTAGGAGGCCTGCTAAAGATGCCTCTTAAATTTTAATTCAATGTTTGTGACTCAGGAAATGATGGTATAATTAATAGAGAAAAGAAGTCTGAAAGGAGAAAACATAAAGTGTGCACCATCAGATCACTGCTAATGGATGACTAAGTTCTGATGTGTTTTTTTCAATATTCATGATACTATAACATGTCTCATAGATAGCCTTGTGCAGCATTATTGGCTCCAGAAAAAAATGAAGCATGCGGTTGTGCTCCGCATAACATGTCTCTACGCCTTCATTCATTCATTAAATATTTATTATGTCCTTAACAGTAGCCTGCAAGATAACAAGATTAGATATAGATTCATAAATACATACAGACACATACTTCTGGTCTTCCCCCATTAGAAGGTGAATACTTGTCAGTGGGGATTGCTTCATTCATTGCACTTGTATCCCCAGTGCCTAGCACAAAATAGATGCTTAATAAATTCTTGTTGATTGATGAATTAATTAAGCATTTTAAAGTCCTTTCAGTGTGAAACAAAGTGATTTTTACTCCAGTTCTACAGATCCTTTCATTATTGCTGTGACTCTGTGCTATGGAGATAGCTTTAGACTTATAAAATAGATCATAAACTCTGGCAGGTCCTCTTTGACTGGAAAGACTTCTAGGCCTGTTTGGAGTTGTCCTTGGTCACAGGGTTAACCCCTAGATACTGTCCTTTTTTTGCCCACAAAAAGTCATGAAATTTCTAGTAAAGCTTAACATAAGGTCTGTGAAATTAACAAAATGATACCTAGATTTCCATATATTTGGTTTCTTTTGCAATCTTGCGTATTTTAATTTTTGTATTTAAAAATATCATTCTGAGAAAAGAGTAAGCTTTGCTAGATTATCAAAGAAATAAATGACCCCAAAGAAGTGAAGGATTCCTGGTCTGAGAGACAGAGAGGTTTGTGATCTATATGGAAAGGAAGAGTATACACAATGATTAAAAATTAATGTCTTAAAGCATTGATGCACCACATATTGATTTTTAAAATAGACTTTATTTACATCTTCTGTTATTTCTTCACCTAGATTTGCCCCTTCAACTCTTTCCCCACACTCCCCCCAGAAAGTCGTCCTTGAGAACAAAGATTTTTTTTTCAAAAGGAGAAAGAATAGAGGGAAAAGAAAGTCAGCCAAATTCATTATCACATGCTAAAAAACAATCTGATGCAATATGCAATGTACCACACACCAAACACTATGAAGTGGCACTATATATTAATAATAGACTTTGGAGAGGGGACTGAAGGGTGAACAGGAAAATAAAGTTCAATGTGCCTTTCTCATCCTAGAACCCAAAGCAAATAAAAGCATTTCATTGATTCTTACTAGAATTCAAATAGATTTCTTTAGATTCTATGTTTAGCTATTACACATTATTAAAATATTAAATGAATATTTTTAAAAATTTCCTTGGGAGGGGAGAAGACATTTCAATTTCATCAATTCAGGAAGAATCAGCAAATATCTTCTGTATTATCCACACAACCACACTTGAAAAGGAATAAATAAATACCGAGGGCTAGCCAAAGTAGTCTTAGGTAATTCCCAGAAAAGTGGCTATGATGATAGCAGCTTCCCATATGGAGGCTTTCCTATCTTGTTAGGAGGTTTTCTATTATAACAGGGACATAAAAGAAGCCAAGCGCTGACCCTGGTCATAGCTTTGCTCATAAGCATGCATATGGAGTTCTCAGAAAGATCATTTGCTGGGTGGTTTGCTTCTATTTTGGCCATGTATTGCAACTTTCCATTTTCTGATAGCTAGCTCGAACTCATTTTTCCACAATATATTATGGGCTGCTTGCAAGATTTTCTATCAAAACATAAATAGATTCAGATGTCTCTAAAAAGCAGGTTTCCCATATCGGTATGTACCAGCCCACTTCAACATTAAGTCTGAGGACTAAATAGGAAAATAGAATTTTTTTAAGGTGGTATGCATTTGTGGGATTAAAAAAAAATTTCCCTATCTAAGGGACCCCCCAACAGCTCATGTAAAAGCACATGAACTTGTGCCTTCTTGGCCTAATCTACAGCATACTCATTCCAAGGGCCAAATGCTTTATATGGCTTTTTTAGAAAAGCAATCCCCATGGATACTGAAATGCAAGTGTAAGTATAATATAGCATACAACAAACCCAGGCTATAGTCAGTTCAATGAATCCCATAACTCGTCCAGAAGGGGTTTCCAATACATTCTCCTTGCATTCACTTTAAGATAAGGACTAGACCTGGGAACAAAGCTCAATTTAATACTTTATCAAAACAGCAAGCTAATAATAACTTTGGTTTGAGAGAACTGTAAAATCAACTTCCTCAGACCACTAGGTGAGCATGTAAATATCATTCAAAATTTTTCTGTGTCTACACAAGATCAAAAGAATTTATGTCAAAACCAGCTTAACAAAAATTGATGAAAAAGTCTGTCAGATATATTGCTTAAAATAGAGATGCACAAACTTTTTAGTTTAAGGACCCCTTTGTACTCTTAAAATTATTGGGGTTACATTCTACTCTTAAAATTTATTAAGATCCCCAAAGAACTTTTGTTTATTCAAGTTACAATTACTGATAATTATTGTATTAGAAATTAAAACATCACTGAAAGATATTTTGATGCTAATTCATTATAATAACAATAATAAACTCATTGAATATTAACATAAGTAACATTTCATGAACATAGTGTCTGGTTTAATACAAGATATCTGAATCCTTAGATCTATTTTTGCATGAAATTTGTTCTGATATGTTGTTTTACTTTAAGAAAAAAAATCCTGCTTCACCAAGATGTAGAGTTGGGAAAGGGTTTAGTGCATTTCAGCAGGAAAATACATGTTAGAAATATTATGAAAATAGTTTTGTCCTCGCAGACCCTGTGAAAGGGTTTCAGAAATCCTAAGGATCTTCAAGTTGCCCTTTTAGAAAACCTGCCTTGGAGCAATAGAAAGAAGTCAAAAGACTGATTTGATTGTATTCCTCCCCCCCCCCCCCACATTTCAATTCTATTATTTTGACATCTTTTATACACAGTCTTATGAAACATTTCCTGGCCCACAAAACCAGCGTTCTCAGCCTCCTTAATTTTCAAGGTACCACAGACATAGAGCTGGAAGGGGTCTGCCATCTTGTCCAGCTCCATTTTACAGATGGGAAAATTGAGAACCAGAAAGGTGATGTGGTAGCAAATGTCAAAGGTGGGATTTGAACCCAGGTCCTCTGATTATCATTGCTCTTTTCTTCTCTACTATTCTGTATTCCCCCCAAATAACTTAAACTCCTTGAGTAGAGGATATTTTGGTTGTGCCTTTGTGTTCTGTGCATCTACTATAATGCCACACATATAGCAAATGCTTAATAAAAGCTTGTTGAATGAATGAAAAGGACTTACCTAAAGCCACAAGGAGACTTCAAGATTCTCCCCCTAAACAAGGCTATGACATTCTAGTTAAACCACTTAATCTCACTCTTGACCTCAGTTTCCTCACCTGCCTCACACAGGGCTGTTGTGAGGAACAGATTAAGCAAGATTTAAAACAGTACTATAAATCTTAAAGCACTGCAAAAATGCTAGGTATTATTATTATTAATTCCTATTAACCCTATTTTTCCTAGTGTATAGTAAATTCCTCTAAGGCATGGACTATAGTCTAATTCATCTGTTTCCTTTACAATACTGAACACAGAGGATTGTTCATAGAAGGCATTTAAAAAATATTACTGAAGGAAAGGAAGGACAGGAAGGAAGGAAGGAAGGAAGGAAGGAAGGAAGGAAGGAAGGAAGGAAGGAAGGAAGGAAGGAAGGAAGGAAGTAGGAAGGAAGGATCTTACAAATATAATGACAGAATTCTATCAGAGTCTGCAAACTCCAATACTACACTTGAGTCACACCCTGAGATCAGGGCAGAAAACTGCCTTTGAAAAAGGTTTTCTTTTTGTAGCTGCCTCTGGACTGTTTTTCAGAGTACCTAACTCTGACCTCTCACTTCCTGTGGATTTACTGGTCCCCAGTGGTCTACATAGGCTTTGTTTTTCTCATTTTCCAGGATATCCATCTATCTTCTTGTATATAATCACTTCTATGACTTTGCCAGATTATGGGGCATATTAGTATGAGGATATGTAGATTTGACATTTCTCACCCATCTCCACCTTGACAGGAAAGAAATGTGGAGCAGTAGAAGAGAGATAGACTTGAAATCAGAAGTGAATCCTAATTCTGTCTTTGTCACTTTGCTATATGGCCTGAGACAAGTCACTCAACCTCTTGTAGACATCATTTCTATATACGAAAAATGAGGAGTTTAGATGAAACTCCCTCTAATCACTTCAAGTTCTGAATTTCTATGATTCTGGCTTGGACTATTAGCTTTGGCTATTCCAAATCCAGTCTTAAATTCTGTCTCATTATTTATGTATGTTCCCAGCATCAACAGACATGATATTCACTACAAAATGCTTTCACAGCACCTTAGACTACCATATCCTTACTAGGGTCCTCCTCTGATGTCTTGCTGCAGTGTGGCATCAACCCCAGCTTCCTGAAGGTCATGGAGCAGAGTGTAAACTCTTGTTGGTCAGATCAGACAGGAATGGTATTAAGCACAGGTCCAAAAACAGGTTTTGCTTTTCTTATCTGTATACCAATCAGTTATATTTAGAGAAATTACAATCTGAAGAGCAGCCACAAGATGACTACTACTACCCTGAGCTGACCAGGCTAACACCCTTATTGACCCTGCAGAAGTGATCCATCTGCCACCATGTTCATGCATGGTATTTGGGGATTTGTAGGAGTCTTGAGAGTATCATTTAGTTGATGATCAAGGAAAAGCATAGTTATCAAAATATACAACAGAAACATAAATTTTAAAATAAAACCAACTTCGTGTCTTGTTACCCATTTCCATGTCAACAGATGACTGTACATTATTTCTTTTGTAGATATTCACTGCATCCTATTGCTAAAGGGAACCTTCCCAGCAGAGGAAGTTTTAGACCAATAGAAATTTGTTTTCATGAAAGAGAAAAAGCAGGATGATAATAACTTCCAAAATAATTCGATGAGGTGATAGAATATCTAAGAAATATGTTCCTGGAATCAACTTAGTCATTGTGTTTTTAGGCTTAAGGTAGGGTGAAGAACAAACAATGTAGGAATATGCTATAAAGTGCAACTACTATATTATTTCCCCCTCACTTTAGTTTCATCCCCAAAATCTTTTTAGGATTTTGAATTCAAGATAGAACAACTAGAATAAAAAGCAAGTATGAGCATTGTTCTATCAAAGATGTTAAAAAGAAAGTAGAAAACAGAAGGGACAGAAGAGGATAGAATTCATAGAATGTTAAATCAGTCACTCAGTAAGTATTATATATTAAGCACTCACCATGTTCCAGGCAGTGTTACAGGTTCTCATGGCACAAAGATTATAGGAAATAGTCCCTGCCCTCAAGAACTTATTTTTTAATAGGGGAGATATTCACATATTAGTATTGCAAAATGTATAAAAGTAGATGCAAAATAATCTTAGAAAGGAAGGGACAAGCACTTGTTGGGGCAGAGGGGGAAGGAAAAGGGCTCTTATAGAAGGTGGGACTTGAGTTAAATCTTGAAGGAAGCCAGGAATTTCAAGTGGCAGAGGTGAGAAAGGAAAGCATTACAGATATTGGGAAACCCTGTATATAAAGATCCTGAGAGTCATCTGCATAGAGATGAAAATTGGACCAATGGGAACTTATGAACTCACCAAGTGAGAGAACCTAGAAAGAAAAGGGAAGGACCAAGAATGAAGTGGGACATGTGAAGATTTAGCAAAGGTGTGGGTGAGAAGAGGAAGAGAGAGAGTATGAGAGAAGAGGGGAAAAGGGAGGGAGAGGTGAGAGGGAGAAAGAGAGAGAGGAAGACAGAGAGGGAGATGGAAAGGGAGGGAAGGGGAGAGTGGGGAGTGAGGAGGGAGAGGAAGAGAGGGGAAAAAGAAAGGAAAAGGGAAGAGAGAAAGTGAGACAGAGAAAGAATATCACTAAAATATGACGATTGAAGAAAGGTCACTAAATTTAGCAATTAAGAGATGACTGGTAATTTTGGACAACACAATTTCAGTTGATTGATGAGGTCAGGAGACAATTTGGCAAAAGCCCTGGTGCAGAGGGTTTAAAAAGAAGAAAGTATGAGGATAGAAAGTAGAGGCACTGAGTACAGACAGGTTTTTTTTTTCACAAAACTTCTAAGGGAGAAGAGGGTATGATAGTTAGATGGGGTGGTAGTGAGGGTTTAGAGCCAGGAGAGACATTAGAAATCATCTAGCACCACCCTCTCATTTTGCACTTGAGGAACATGAGTTCCAGTGTGACTCAATGTCTTGACCATTGAAGTTGCTTTGATTTTTACCAGAATTCCTCCTACTATTATCTATCTTCTGAAAGCTTCAATAAAAGGTTTCAAATGAAGGTTAACTTTTCTTTTGAAATAAGTTGATTTATGAGCATTCTTACTTGAGCAAGACCTGTTTAAAACAAGTACAGGCAGTTTCTAAATTATGGAAAATTTTTCAGCTGGTGGAATAATCACCCCTGAGGAATGTGAGGAGGAGAAATTATTTGGACGGGCAGATTCTGTCCAATGTCACACAGCCATATTCAAGAGTCTTGGCCAGGGTTAGGAGAAATTGTTAAATGGGCAGGTTCTATACAGTGCCACACAGTCATATTCAAGAGTCTTGGACAGGCAAAGAGAATCAAAGAAAACTAGGAAATATAGCAAAGTGACTGAGTCAAGGATGGAACAAGGTAGAATCTCAAAAATAATGCCCAGAATTAGAGAACTGAATATGATCTTAGCACAGGTGAAGAGAACAGAATTAGAGATATTGAAATGATCAAATAAATGGAGCTGAACTGCCTACCTGAAAGGATGAGGCTGATGTTAAGAGTTGAAATTCAATAAAAATAAGTATAAAGTTCTACATGTAAGTGCAAAACATCAATACCAAAATAATTAGATGGGGGTGGTGGGCTAGCTACACAATAGTTTTTCAGAAAAAAAAATTGTGAGTCTTAGTCACCTGAAGCTGAATACGAGCCAATACAGTGACAGCAAAGTCAAAAGAAGCTAATGTAATCTTAGACTGAATCAGTGAAAGGCATTGTATCCAGAATGTGGGTGCTGAGAGTTCTACTGTATTGTACCATGGTCTGATAACATCAGGAACACTGTGTTTGGTTCTGAGCATTAGATTTTGGAAGGAAAAGAACAAAGTGAAGCTCTTCTAGAAGGCAAGAGAGATGAAAGGACTAAGGATTAAGTCACAGGAGTATTCATTGCTCGAAATCAGGATGTTCAACTTGGGGAAGAGAAGACTTAAGGAGTCTTAGGTAATAGCTAGTCTAAGACAATAGCTATCTTCAAGGATTTCAGGAACTAACATTTGGAAGATGGCTGGTACTTGATTTGTTTAATCCCAGAGAACAGAGCTAAAAGCAATGGTTGCATGTTCCAACAAAACTGATTTTGGCTTAAAAAAAATCCTGATAATTAGAACTATCCAAAAGTCTGAGCCAGGGAAAAGGGTGTTTTCCAACATTTGAGTTCTACAGTCAGAGAAGATTCTTGCTTAGCTAAGAGACCTTTGACCTTGGGTTTCTATGATTCCAAAGGTAGACCAGAAGCAAGAGCCAATTCCAAATTGATCAAGGGAGAAAAAGAGAACCCACGGATCAAAGAAGCTAGGAGAACAGAATAGGATAAGACAGGCAGCCCAACAAATGACTGCAAATGGCTGTGTGAACTTGCCCTGACAATACAGTCTTTTAACCTCAACTTGTATGTGTTCTACACTTTCTTAACTCAAACAATATTCAGTATTGAGCCTCAGACCAAAGGCACTTAAAAATCTTGAAAATTGTGAATTTTCAATATAGAGAGTACAAACTTATTCATGATCTGTTTGAAACTAGAAAGAAGAAAATTTAGAGCAAATAAAGGAAGCACTACTTTACATAGCAGGCTGCAAACAAAGGGAACTCATCATTCCCAAGAGTTATTAAAAAAAAAACTTTTATGTTTTTAAAAGGAAATTTGTTAAAGAATGGGTTGTTAGGGGAAATGAAGATTTTTAAAAAATAGATATCCCTGAATTTTGGAAGATGGTGCTAGAGGTGATGAGACTGATTTTGCATAGCACGTGCAAATTACATGTGCAAATACTTGAAGATATAATAGAGGATTTGATGTCTATGGCAATTCTTATGTCCTTATGTCCCCTTTCCAGAAAATTGATATCATCATATCCTTCAACAAGCAAACTTTGCATCCCAGACTTTTCAATATTGTTTACTGAGAAGATGAAGTCATTTTGAATGTGAAAGTCCTGCCTTCTGTGTTCCTGTGCCCTTATTTATTTCTCATCAAATTGAGTTTTCCATGTTTTGGATGTGCCTTGTGATAATGTAAAAATGTCTCTGAGATTAAGATGCCCAACATGATCAGTTTCCCTTTAAAGTAACTGATCTGCATCCTACTCCAGTCTTCAAGGTCCAGCTTAAATGCTAATTTGCCCATAAAACCTTCTGTAATGCCCACAGTTAAAGAAATCCCTTTCTATTTTGAACCTTGCATGATTTTTTGCTTCTACTTTTGTACACATGCCACATTTGGCATTATAGCTATTTGCACATATTTCATATCCATCTATGAGGGAGTATGCTTCTTGAGGGCAGGTCTTTCTTATATTTTTTATCCCCCCAAATTCCCAGCCCTAGAACAATGATATGTAATGAGTCAGCTGACACTTGGTAAATGCTTGTTGAATTGATCAGATCTACTAACTTTACTGATGCCTTCCCTTCCTCCCTCAATCTACATGATGAATCAGAGGATTTATCCAAATTATTCAGCCAAACTGGTTTGGCCATTCCACCTTGCTCCTCACCCAGGCTGCCATGGTTAGTTTACTGAGTGGCAAGCATAACATTTAAAATGAAAATGTTATGGAATCCCCACATATTTTTGGAAGGGAATTGATGGCTATGTAAATAGCATCCCTAATAAAGCTGAAGGGTCTTCTGGCTGTTTATCCATTTAAGTATATTCTGAATCCCTTGAAGGGGGTCCACCATTTTTTTTTAGAAATCTCTTTTCTTCCTTCCCTTTTTCTTACCCTTTTTCTTTTTAGCTTTGGGAGGTTGCAAAAGGACAATGAGGACCCAGAAAGTTTGATTTGGCTTCACACAATTCTCCTTGATGAGACACTTGTAATTTTATGTTACCTTAATTATAAAAATGTAAGCTGCAGTTCACCCAATAAAAGAAAAAACTGGAATAATTTATTGGGTGGCTCCCAATATTATTAATATCTGTAGTGAGTATTTCTTTTAAAAATCAGGATTAAAGCACACATGGTGCCATTCTTCATCTACTTTCAAAAATTGCAATGCTACAATATCTTACTATGGACCATTAATATTGTCCTAAATACAGCAGGTGAGGGGTGAGGTTGGGAGATAGGTTGCTATAGCCACACCACACTAAACTACATTCAGTTGGAGGCAATTAAATTTTTTTTGGCTTCATTTTATTTTTAATTTAATTCCATAAGTAACACAGTAGATTAATATTCCCAAATTAAAATTGAAAAATTAATAAACCTAATGGAAAAATAAAAGCCTGTCCCATGGAAGAAAATTTAAGGCTTGGAGAGAAGAGGGATGGGGAGAAATATTATGTTTTTCAGGATCCATAAAGAGGAAAGTCAAAGTTATAAAATAATATGAAGGTATAGTGGAAAGAATATTTACATAAGCCATCCCCTGTGCTTCATCTCTACCTAGAAAATCCCTTATCTTCCTATAAGGCTCAGCTCCAGTGCCATTTCTTCCTTCCAAAGCCTTTCCTGATTCTTTACTTCATCCCCTTGCCAGCTGTTAGTGTTCTTTCTTACGTCAAATATTCCTAGAGCACTTTCTGTAAACCCTCTTTAATCCCCTTCAGCCCTTCCCTCATATCATACTTTGCAGTGTTCATACCATGCAACCTTCAGTAGACTAGAAAAACTGTGCAGGCAGGAACTGTCTAATTATTTGTATTCTCACTGAACAGGATAGAATCTTGTTCTTTAATGCATGCTAGTTAAATTTAATTTGGTTCGTAGGACTAGGACTCAGGAGACCAAGGATCCAACTCTGATCTTGACCAAATCACAGATGTTCTTGAAGAATCAGATTCTTCATCATTAAGAAACTAAAAACAAAGGTCCCTTGGACAGATATGGAGCACAAGGGTGTGTGTGTGTGTGTGTGTGTATGTGTGTGTGTGTGTGCATTCCCCCCATATCTATGTATTTAAAATATTTTATTTTAAATTCTATGATTTTTATTATTTAAGTAGTTCTGTTTTCATTCAAACTTTTTAAAAAGCTTTATTGTTAAAGGATTTTGCCCTCAGAAGTTTCCTTGGTAGGCCTTAACCCAACACCTTTTTACAGGGTAAGGAATTGAGACCCAGAGGCATTCCATAGCTAGTAAATAGCAAAGATGAAATTCAAATCCAAGTCTTCTTATTCCTAATCCAGTCCCTGTCCAAGTAAATACTTTCAGCTGGTAAGACCACTTAGGAGAATAAAAAAGCTACAGTACATGGAAGGCAGAATTACAACCACCACCAAATTTAGGAGGTATCAAGGACTTTGAAGACAGTCCAAGCCAATCACCTAGACAAGTGGATATCCAGGCTTTCTTGGGAATGTTCAGGGAAGGAGATTTCAAATTTCCAAGTGTACTTCCTTTAACATTTATTGACCACTAAGAAAAGGTCCAGGATTGGGTTTCCTCAAGAGAGTCATATATGATAAGACTTTAAAGGTCAGAAATCCATCATGGTACTAGAAGAGAGTCACGGAATACGCAAGAGTCCAAAGAACTGGCTTATCCCTGACAAGAAGCAGCACTGGAGGATGGGAAGAGCAGGGGACCTGAAGCCAAATCATCTAGATGAGTTCTACCTCTGACATTTGATAAACTGGCTGACAGTAGATCACTCATTTAACTTTTCTAAACCTTGGATTCTTCACCTATGAAATAGAGAAAATCATAACAACACCATCTACCTTGCATTCATTCATTTATATAATGCACAAAAATGTCTAAGCATTCACAGTAGAAAGAACATTGTTCTAGGTCACAGGATCATAAAAATATAGTTTTAGAGCTCAAAGGGTTTTTAAAAGCTATCTAGTACAACTCCTCATTTTATATAGATCTGAAGAGATAAAATGACTTGTCTATGTAAGGAAGGAAGGACAGAAGGAAAAAAGTATTCATTAAGCACCTATTATATACTAGACATTGTGCCAAGTGCTTTACAAATATCTTATTTCATCCTCACAATGAACCTGGAAGTATTATCCCCATTTTACAATTAAGGAAACTGAGACAGAGGTTAAGTGACTTGTTCAGGGTCACGCGGCCTATAAATGTCTGAGTCCAGATTTGAACTTATGTCTTCCTGACTAAATCCAGTGCTCTATTGTCTGTGTCACAGAGCTAGAAAGTTTAGGTAATACAGGGCCTATGCCCTCACAGTTCTTACAATCTAGTGAGGTCAGCTAAGATAATCACTAAAGTCATAATGTTAAGTAATAAAAACAATACAAGGTGTCTTAGGTGCAGTCTGAAGGAAAAGCTCAGAGAATTAAGTACAGTTTCCTGAAGGAAGTAGAGATGGGTTTTAGGAGGATGAATAGTAATTCAATTGTTGAAGAAAGAGGGAAGGTATTCCAGGTTTACCGAGTATTGTGAAAAAAAAAAAAACAGCCCAAAGGCAAGTGACATCATTGTGAATTTAGGTTTGAAAAGGAGACCAGTCTGGCTAGAGCATAGAAAGCATGGAGGTTAAGAATATGAAATGCGCCTAGAAAGGCCACATAGATTCAGGCAAAGGAGTCTGGGGACTAGCTATATGACAAGGGCCAAGTAACCTAATTTCTCTGAACCTCATATCCTCATTTGTAAAATTGGAATGATAACAGCATAATGGGGCTTGATTGGCCCTTGATGACTCTGCCTCAATCAGTTTCATGAGATTATAGGGCACAGACCTTTGTTAGATGAAGCACGTCCTATGGAAGAAACTGTACACCATTTCCTTCCTGAGGGGACACAAGAAACTACTCAAATTGGTTTTCAGTGACTGAAACTGTTTCCTGATGATAAGTTGGCAGAGGTTAAAGAAGGCACACAGTTGGAGGTAGTTGCCCCTTTGTGTTCACTAAGAGTGAGCAGTGAAATAGTTCAGCAGTTTTTCATTTTCTTCACCTCTATTTTTCTCTCTGTTGGACTGTCAGACTGGGGTACAGTAAGAAGGATAGTGGTGACGTTGGGAGAATGGATCTCCTTCATCCCCCAAGGGGTAAAAATGGTCCCTGGCAGAGGGGAGACTCTAAGGAGAGTTTGGGGATCTCCAGCTCTTGGCTGCTACTTTTTGCCTCAGTCATTTTCTGAGTACAGAAAAGTCTCCCTGAGAAAGTACATGTCCACTCTTGGACGGCCATCTCATGGGTTATCCTGAATGAGTTTTGGAGTTTGAAAGTTGGGCACCAATCTTTAGGGGAAAGACAATTTCCTCAAGAGTACTCTTTTTAGAGGAAGAAGAAGAACACCAAAAAACTTCCCTTTCGTTGGAAAACTAAAGTAAAAGTTATAAGAGGACAGAAGATGGACAATTTTCCAAGATGTTGCTGTGAATTGTTCAAATGATATTTGCTCAATAATTTCACAAAATCTTTTTGCTTCTGAGAGGAAGGGAGAGCATAACGAGCTATTTGAGTGTTTTATGTTTCTGCATTTATTCCTGGACTCTAGTGAGTTCTTTCATTTTGTTCCTTTTCTATAGTTGAGAAAAAAAAAAGTTGCTTTGTACTAGATGCATTGTACTGTAAACATCTTTTGTGGGGAGGATACTGTTACCCATGTGTGAGGACTAAATATGAAACATTTAACTTTGTTTTGGATACCTTGAAGTTTTACTTTAGAATAGAGGCAAAAAGTAAAAAAAGAGATAATATGGTGCACTGGGGTAAGGGCCACCAGATGTGAGGCTTTATGTGTCCAGAGTCCATGGGCAACAATAAGATTTGTAATACCTGCCTCACAAGGTTGTGTTGAGCATCAAATCAGATTTTTTATATGCATCATTTCATAAACCTTAAAGCATTATCAATGTTAGCAATTATAATTATTGATTTATTTGGAAGGCCATGGGGAGCCAGAGGCGATATGTGAGCAGATGAGTGCCATGGTCAGATCTATGTGTAAGAAATATTCTGACAGTGGATCAAATTGGAGCAAAGAGAGAATAGAGGTAGAGACATCTTGTAACAGGAAACCAGGTAATAGCAAGTGGGTGGTAACAAGGCTTATTGTCACAAAGAAGGCTCTTGGGTAAATTATACAGAACCACATGAATGTGAGCTATCATGACTAGGTCCCATACCCTATAAATACAGTAGGATTGTTAAATATATATGCCCACTGCACACATTTAATATGAGTTGGCAATCTAAAGCATGTCAGTTTGTATAAAACAAAAGACAATTGACTGAATCCTCCTTTCCCCACTCAAAGAATACTGGAAAGATTGTTACATATAATTTTTTTCCCTCTAAAATCCTGATGAGGAATAACTCAGCGGCCCTATCAGTCAGGGTGCTTTTGGAAGCTATCATCTGTTCTTGGAGTAGACTTGGCCTCTGTGCCAATAGCTGTGTGGGGATTTTTAATTCCTTCTTTTGCTTCTGATCCTTTCACACAGATTGTGTCTTCGACAGTGAGCTGGACCATATGGGGAGCTCATCTGAACCTAGCTGACCCCTGCCAGTTTCCGAGGCAGAATCAACCTACAGCCTAATACTCTGCACACTTGTCAGACCTGATGGCCACTAATTTACTTCCAGATAATATGGACAGGCAATTATACCAAGAAAGGGGAAGGTTTCTTCTTTCTCCTGGCATTGTTTTCTTAAAGAGTATCAATTTTAAAGGAAGATAGAGTTGGTGAGGAAAAAAAGTAAAAGAGAAAAAAAATTGTCAGCAGACTTTTTTTTTTGTCACCCCCGACAACAGGAAAATGCCTGAAGCCTCAGAATTTAGATCCTCTAAGGGAAATGAAAATACCAACTAAATGAAATTCATACCCACCAAAGGATCTCAGGCAGGGAAAGGACAGGCCCATGGAAGAGAAAGCCATGGGCCAAGCAGCTCCCCTAGAACTATTTTTTCTCCAACTGTCAACCTCACCGGAAAGAGTTACTGCAGGTATAAGTACCAGCAACAACAGAAACTTCAAATGCAGGTGACCTGATCAGCCACTTTCTTAGTTTCTTGAAAGAGACACCCTGTGACTTCATTCCCAGCACATTCAATAATCCATATGCCCCAGGGAATTCTCCTGTAGGGATTGATCTCTCTGGGCTATATTATCTGTGACCTCCCCAAGAGGTTATAGCTTTAGAGTTAGAAAGGACTTTAAAGGCTACCTAGCCCACATCTCATTTTATGAAGAAACTGAGGCACAGAGAAGTTAGTTACTTTTCCCAGCTTGCACTGATATTAAGTGGCAGAAGCAGGATGTTCCAGGATAGCGCCACCCCCAGACCCACCTTGGGAACCTGCTAGTCTGTCTTTCTCTGAGTAACCCTTAGGAACTGGCCAACTGGTCTCATCTAGTCAGACTAATCAGACTGATCTCAGACTAGACTAATTGCAATTTGAATTTTTGAATGGGACTGAAGCTTTCCCTGGGTATACTCTCAAGGGATGATGCCCAAGGAAGAAGACCATATCTTTTCAGTAATGGTTCTCTTTACTTCAACATCCTTTTGTCTTATTTGGAGTGGTCTTTGTTTTCCAAAATCCTTTCATTCTATAGGAACTTAACACCAGATGCATGCCATTCCATCTCGACATCTATGTCCTTTCTTGTGACTCATTCTGTTTTTGTCAAGCTGTTCCATTTAAAAATATATATGATAACCTTAAGAGTTACTTTTGACAATATCATGGCACATGAAGATATTCCCAGGAAGATTTTTTTTTCTTCTCTACTATTGTATAAAGCCAATTTATTTATTCAACTAGACCTAACCCCTTCCCATCCACACTCACACACACTCTCCTCCTGTATCCCTGACCCTCCTTCAGCAGATCCTCTGCTTGCCAGGAAGTCATCATGATGATCTTGCATACTAATTGGCTAGCTCTGCTCTTCTGCCACAGCCTAAACTAGGCTCTGCAGCTCTGGAATTTGTCTGTCTCCCCTCGTTCTCCTTCCTTCTGCCCCTCTCCTTCCACCCCTCATACACACGCAGGAACTGAGATAATGCAATTTTCTTCTGTCAAGAAGAAAAGAGGAACAGAGGAGAGCTTTCCAGATCTCTTGCCAGTGCCATAGATTAAGTACATAGTAGGTGCTTAATAAATGCCTTTTGAATGACTCATTGATTCAGCCTAAGGTTCTTTCAAGGCCTTTCTGCTTCCTTTTACTGCAAAGCCAAGCTGTTGCTTAGGCTGTCTGAGGTCTAAATTTCGCTTTTAATCAGGTACCCCATAGGGTCCCGTCACATGTTACTTTCTCATGCAGCAGGCCTCTATTTCCCAGCACACAATTGTATGATTCGTTACCCAGTACTCTGTGCCATTATCAATGGGAATACTTTGATAAGGGACCCTTGAGGTAAAGATTATACATCTGCTTTTTCTCATGAAATGCAGCCAGTTGCAATCAGGGTAACTGAAGAGTTTCTAAATTTCCCGTCTTCCCATTTCCTTTTGTTTGTTCTGTATTCCAGCTCCTTCAGATGGGAATTAATTGCAACAATCAGGTTCAGTGTGAAGGCCTATGTCTGTGGAGTGGTCAGTGCTGGATGACAGAATTTAATATCCTCAAATTAGTATAAGGGGCAGCAAGGAAAATAATGAGTTGTGCAATTTAATTTAGCAGCACTGAAACTTTGGTCTGTTCCAAATGGTTAATTTTTTTCATGATGGTCAAAGGAAAAACACATTCAATTACTACAATGACTAAATGCTAATCATTTGTACTTAAGAGAAATGGCTTTTAAAACCACTTAATTCCTCATTTCCTCATTCTTTTTTTTTTTTGCATAAGCAGTAGTTTTCTTTGCAAACTTGAAAGGACTTAAGGAGATCACTCCTCATTTGAAATAGCTAGGGGTTGGATTACATCATCTCTTATACCCCTTTTGGTTCTAAACAGCCAGCAAAACACCTAAAGAGAGCCTGATGCCCATTTCCAACTTGGTCACTTGAGTCCCCTAAGAATTAATATGATTTCTAGCCAACTTCCACAACACAGAAGATATGATCCAAACCTGGAACTAATTTTGATGGGATTAGGCGCCACATTATTTTTCTTTTCTTTTTTCTTTTCTTTTCTTTCCTTTTCTTTTCTTTTCTTTTCTTTTCTTTTCTTTTCTTTTCTTTTCTTTTCTTTTCTTTTCTTTTCTTTTCTTTTCTTTTCTTTTTTCTTTTCTTTTCTTTTCTTTTCTTTTCTTTTCTTTTCTTTTCTTTTCTTTTCTTTTCTTCTCTTTTCCTTCCTTTCTCTTCTCTTTCTCTCTTTCTTTCTTTCTTTCTTTCTTTCTTTCTTTCTTTCTTTCTTTCTTTCTTTCTTTCTTTCTTTCTTTCTTTCTTCCTTCCTTCCTTCCTTTCTATGGGGTGGTGGTGGTAGGATACAATGTATTTTATTGATGATTTTAAAAAAGACCTTTTTTTCCCAGTGATTTCCACTCACCCCTAATAGAACTCTCCCTTGTGAGAAGCATCGTTCAGAAAAACAAATATATTTGCCACATTTCCCCCTATGGTTCTCCCTTCACTTTATCTTGGAGCAGGATATATTGTCTATAAAGTGCTTCTCACCAATAAAGCATTGCTATATATAAATGCCACTTATTAAAAGTTGCCCAAAAGGACCAAGTGATAGTTTATATTCATTGCGATACTCCCTCTTGCTCCTATAGACTGGGCTTGGCTCTAGTGGGGGGACTTAGAGCCTCAGAATGACCAGGCAGCTTCCAGCTCAGAGTGAGCACAAAGCAAAGAGAAGCACGTCTCTGCTTCCAAATCTTCACTGAGGGTACCATTATATTCTCCTTGGACCAAAAGTGACCAGACACACACTCTCCTGCACAATCTTGCTTTCCATGTGCTCCATGGCTGGCTGGTTCCAGGAAGAGTAATATGTGGCTGCATTTGGTCCCTGCTATGTGTCAAATCCGTTCCCCTGGGATGTATGTCTCCTGGGCTTTCATCATTACAGGCCAACTCTGGGCACCATATTTGTGGATGGAAGGGCAGCATCAAGACTGTACTGGTCTCTGTTTTTTCTAAGATGGATTTAAGCCACAACAGGTTAGTAAGCACTAAGGAAGGACACAAGATCCTCCAGTCAGCAAGACATTTTGATTGCACATTACTGCAAGTGAGGGATAGTAACTGAAATATAGCTAAGTTGTTCAGTATTCAAAGTGGAAAGCAATAAAGTTTGACGTTTAATACAAAGTTTATGTTTTCATTAGTTGCTTTATTATCTTTTGGGTGTTCAGGAATTGAGGCAAAAGACTTGGAAGGCTGTAGGTAATTTGTGTGACCCAGTAGGGATTATTGGGAAACAAAACAATAACAACAAAAAACTTATTAAAGAGGGTTTTTTTTCCTTCTCAAGTAAACATTGAATTGTAAGGGAGATATGACTCAGCCTATGTGAAAGCAGCCTCTTTAAGGCTTTTGATTCAGAAGATAGGACTTCACTTCAGATGCCTTAAGAATATGACAAAGGCTATGTCTGCAAGGCAAATTGTCAAAAACTATTAATGGTCAAGCACCAGGATATCAAAGATACAAACTCTTAGTTGTTTTGAATATCTTAATGGCCCCCAAAAGTTGAAACGATCCTGAAGATCTGATGACCAGGGGCTTTGCAACTGACCAGCAAATGGCTATAAACCATATGGATTCCCCGCAGCCCCTACAAATATGTTCTTATACAACATAGAATCAAAGGATGTAGAGGTGAAATAGGGCTTCATGGAACATTGAGAGTCCAACTCCTTTATTTTAGAGATGAAGAAATTGTTGAATCCCAGAGGGAGGCTGAGTGATGTGCCCATAAGCACATGACTAGAAATAAGTGGAAGGGTTGGAATTTGAACAAAGGCTTCCCAGCTCTATCTAGAACATCATGGGAGCTCTTTTGAATGTTATTTGCACAGAAAGAATTTCACATTGCATAGTATTCTGGGATCAGGGAATGGATAATTCTTTTCCTACCTGTGACACTGACAATAAATTAGCAAATATTTATTAAGCATCCATGGCATGCCAGACTCTATGATAGATTCTGAGGATACAAATTTTAAAAAAATAGTTACAGCTCTCAAAGAGTTTATAACCTATCAAGAGCCTTTTTTTTTTACATTCTTCAGAACTCTTCAGGGAGGGCTGGATGGCAGGAAGATTTGCTATCACCAAGGATAAAAACTTTGCTTCTCCCCTTCTCCCTCTTAATGGGGCCACCCAGAACCCATCCAGGCTGCTCCACTGCTCCCAAAGCTTAGAGGAGATGGGAGTCACTGACTGTTCTCCCTGGTGAAGTGTAGGACTACCAGACCTTAAAATCTTCTCTGCTAATGCTTCTTAAGGTCCTTGTTGCCTTCTCATCTTCCTTCACTCTATGCTGAGTAGAATCTGGTCCTAACATCTGATGTACTGACAACTTAAGGACTCCTGGGACTTGCTAATATACCCTGTGACTAAAGGTTTCTCCCTTTTTACTCTCCCTATAACTGAACTTTCTAATGGGGGGATATTTTACACAATTAGTCTGTCAGCTTCTTGAGGGTAAGGACTATGTTCATTTCTGTATTTTTATTTCTAGATTTTAGCTTATAGTAAATATATGATAATGTTTTATTCATTCATTCTAATAAAATAATTCAAATTCAGAAGAGAGTCATAGAGTCTATTTTTTCCTCTTCATTGGGATCATCCTCATAGCTCCCATTCATACAGCACTACACAAAGTATTTTCTTACAACTCTCTATGATAAGTAGGGTAAGCATTATTAACTCCCATTTTACAGAATAAACTAAAGCTCAATGAAGTAAAATGACTTGGCTCCAAGGCCTCAAGCCTAGCCAGCTTTTGAAGTGTGGTCTTGTGATTCTAAATCTCATGTTTTTTCTACCCTCCTCAGATTCCTTCTCTTTCACAGATATATTCCCTCCTGTCCCAATTTTCATATTATAAAAGCAGTGGATGTCAGATGTATAGAGCTATATTTTTCAATAACGTGTTAATGGACATGTATGTTTACGACTAAATATGATCTCTTTCCCTCCCACTCCCAATGTGTGGGGGTCTAGTGTTACCTGTAACTGAAAGAGAATATTATTTGACTCTTTTTTTTTGAGTAAAGGGTTTGTTGGGTATGTGTTCACATGTTTAACTACTTAGCATTTGGCAATGATGAAGAGTGCTTTTTTCCTCACTCCAGTTCAGGAGAGAATGGAAAAATAACTTGTAGTAATTTGAATAATACCTGACCAGTTGTACTCAGAAAGACTTATAGGACTTGATAAAGGGTGGGGGACTGGGGGGGTCATTTTTTTTCGACAAAGTCTTAACCCCATGAGGTGTCTTGATGTGAGCAAGAAATGCATTGCCCCGAGCTAAGGAAGATAGACTAATTAGACTATGAAGTCAAGCTATCCCAATCCAGTATTCATCTCAGACACTAGACTAGAAGTAATAGGCATAAAGTACATTCCTAACCTCCTGAGATCTGTGAGGAACTGCAGGAGTCCTGGGAGCTTCAGTAGATTATCATGTGCTGAAACACCTATGAGAAACAGTCTCCTGGGAGCCCTATGTACTATAGGATTTTTTTTTAAATGACTAGAGCCGTACATATGTTGGCAGAAGGATTGCTTCTTGAGAGGTTAACACCACAAGCTTCTTTTGGATACTGTCTCCTGCTCTATGGTACATGCCCCTAATCCTAAAGCATGTCAGCATACCTCTAGGTTACTGCCCTAGAATAACTTGGTCAGTAGAGAAAATGAGACTTACAGATATTTACTGACACTAGAATAATTAAAACTGACCTGCCCCCCCCCCCCAAAAAAAATTCAGCAGTTATTCTATTTAATTGGGAAGTATTAAGTTTGGAGGATTTTTTTAAACTACAGAAAAAAATACATTTAAAAGGCATCAATACTATGCACCCTTGAAGATAAGTATCACTGGTTGATTGGTTGGTATCTTCTTCATTCTTCAAAAACCAACTATTGAAGTGGTGTCTGGGATAGACAGCTAGCCTCTGAGTCAGGTAGGTCTGGGTACCAGCTTGTTCTGACATATCTTGGTTGTGTGACCCTTAGCAGGTCACTGAACCTCTGATTGCCCCCAGGTCAATGCCTAAGGCTCTAAATTACAGAGTTGACAATCTGCATTGGCACAGAAAGTTTCTAGGTCTAGTAGTTCCCAATCCCTGATTTATAATACTACTGAACATACTATGACTGGAGGCAAAGTCAGTCTTGAGGGGCCTGCTTCCAAAGAGCCCTTTATTACGAGACTTGGTTAAACACCAAGAAAGTAGTTCCTTCTAGGTAATTCCATATACTGGCTCACAGAGAGTTAATCGGGGACTTTAATTCAATTTGCAGTCACAGATAAAAGATGGGTCACTGTCAAACATGATTTAGACACAATGATAATTTTTTCTAATAACAAAGTGGTAATACTAAAAGATATTACCTATTTGTGGAAATGCATTGATAGCATATGCATAGAAATGTTCAAAATAATCATATGAGGACCAAATATGAAACTTCACTCAAATGTGCAACATTTTCCTGCTTATTAAATATGATTGCTTACTTTGTACCTAAAATTACATACCTAACATTCTTCAAATTTTGCCAATAATCAGAAATGATCAAGTACATTATGAGTTAGAGTTCCTTGCAGGTATGTTTATGAAATCAAATACCATTGACAAGAAAATGCTGGTGGGAAAAGGTCTGAGGATGTGAGTCATCCAGCTTGGACCAGCGGTCATAATGAATTTAGTTAAGTAGAAGCAAGCCCAAAAGGCCTTACTCTACTTTCAATCAATGACTGATAAATTAGGCCCAATTTTCATGATCACATGTACCGTTATACTAAGTGGCATAGTGGTAGCAGTGTTCTCATTTTGTTGTTGGCTAATGCAACTTTGGATAGAGAACTGTTAATGCAGCCTTCAGGCTAATGCTTATTGTAGAAGAAGGGCAAGGAAAGAAACAATGCCAAATCGCTAATTGTGACTATTCCTGCTGTTGAATAGACACTGCCTTCCTTTGATTTCCCCTGGAAAGTCAAATATCTCCAGCCATGGTTTCTGGTATTTCGATCAACATGATTTTTACATCCATTTCCTTTCTTCTGTCTTTACCACTGTCACCTGAGCTCACAGATTGTGTCACATCTTGCATGGCCTCCAGACACCACTTGTTCCTCCAAGTTGTCTCATACCAGCAATTTCTCCTCTATATTTCAACCTTATCAATTCAATTTTCAATCTTATCAATTCTCCTCTCTACGATCCTCTTCCATGTGGCTGGCACAATCATATTCCTAATACACAAATCTCACCATGTCACTCTTCTACTCAAAAATCTATAGTAGCTCCCTATAAAATGACTTTTCCATTCATTTTATTTTCTTACTCTTCACACACACTCTATTACATTCAAACCAGCCTGCTATATATTTTTATATATGGCAAAAGCAGTCTTCTAGTATGGTACGAACTCCATCTTAACCTCTAATTTACAGAACCCATGGTTTTCTTTAGATCACTGTTTAGATTCTATCTGAGATAGGACCTCTTTACTAATTCCTTCATTTGGTACATTTTCTCCCTCTTGAAATTATACCACTTCACATATACATTGTGTTTACATGTGGGTGTTACACTATATCCCTCTAGAATACTATAAGCTTCCTGAAGGGAGGGAGAGTTTTTCCCCCCATCTTTGTGTACCTAGAACCTGTCCAAGGGCCTTATATATAATAAGTACTTAATAAATGTTAGTTGAATTAAATTTGGCTTTACTTTGGTCAAAAATCCCATAAATTCTCTCTCTCCCTAAATCCCGCCCCCCCCCAAATAAATATATCCAAAATGTAATCTAGAAAAGTCTGCCCTTTCTGAAACTCAAAACAGAAATATCTTTCTGTGTCAGGTGGCTTCCACGATCATAATCAGACTCAATTGGAGAAATGCACAAGCCCAGTTTAGAAGTAGTGCATGACACAATGCTGCCACCATCTCTATCTCGAGAGGTGGCGGTAACACTGCTTGGAAATGTAATCTCAGAAAGCGGTGTGCAGACACTCACTTCTCTCTTATTATTCTGCCAAAGGTGAACCTGATTTCTCTACAGGCTCAGAATCTTTGACTGGTCTTTGATGAGGCTTTTTCAGCCCACTGTGTATTTAGTGAATCATGCTTTTGGGTGGCTCCTTTTAGCCCAGCAGAAAAATACAACTGTTTTTTTATGTTCCCTATCTAAATGGCCAGCATGAATACTAGTGAGGAAAAAAGGTATCACAGAGCTGCAAAAGAATTTTGCTTCTTTTTACATATGTGTGATTTTGTGTAGGAGTATACACATGTGTTTATGTCTGAGGATAGGGCAATGGCAGTTATTTCAGTATCACAGAAACAAAGGAGGAAAGAGCAGATAACTGCAAAACATCATCATATTTTGTGATAACCTTATTAGATTTTTGAAATAAATGATAACAGGATATTAAGCCAGAGGTAAAAAGTCTCCCTTTGATCAGTAAATATAAACCATCTTTGAACTGCCACTACAACACAGCTCTTGCTGTTTGGCATTGAAATATCATTGTAATTTCTATAAATCTGTCTCCTATGATTTTGAAATTTTCCCACTGAATGATATTTTAGCAGGGAATTATGCACAATGAAGTGGCAATTTTAAGTGGGCACTGTGAACTATCATTCAATGAGCAGAATGGTAAGTAGGTCAAGAGATCAGTGCAGCCCTTGTTTGGGGCTCCAAATCTTTAGGTAAGGACCTTGGATAAGTTTATATACTCCTAGTAAGATAAAATAAAAAATAATAACCAAGATGTTATCTCATATTAAAATTTAACAAAGCACTGTACATAGATAATTTCATTTGAATCTCACAACAGCCCTATGGAGTACCAGTATAGATTTTGCTACTCTATTTCACAGATGGGAAAAATGAAACTGAGGGGTTAAGTGACTGATCCATAGTCACACAGATCATAAATATCAGGAGTGAAATTTATACCAATGTCTTCCTAATTTCAAATCCAGTGCTCTATCCATGATAACACATTGAGATACCAGAATTCACTTTCTCTGTAGCTTAATTACAATTTTAAGGTAAAACTAAGAAGTGTTTCTTAAACCAAGGACTTGCTTGAATAGCAAATTTTGGTAAGGGTGGGATTTCCTTTATTTCCCTTTACCTCCAGACACTGGATTTAAATATCATCCTTTAGTATTTAGCTACAGCCTGTTTGCTGGTAGTGTTGTTAGCAGTGAACTTCATGCCACATGGCTAGAATAAGGCAATATAGAATCACAAAGCCTTAGAGTTGGAATGTACCTCATCGGTTAGTCAGACTCAGTTTAGGCATTCTCAAGTATCAGAAAGTTTACTATTGTTTTTCACCCTTATTCTGATCTAAGGTATAGTGTCTTCTCCTGGATATTCATATAGCTCTGGATCTTTGACTCCTACATGACCACCATCACTTTAAAACCAACTCCCTAAACTCAAACCCAATGAGTACTTATAATTTCCCTTTACCAACCATCATCCAATTAATCAATCAACAATCATTTAGTAAGCACCTACTACGTGTACGGCACTGGCACTGTTAGGTGCTAGAGTTAGAAAGACAACAAGGATTTATAGTCTTTGCTGCCCACAAGGGATTTATGGTCTTACCCTGTCTCAGTCTCTCTGCCTTACCTTGGTTTTCGCAGTCCCAGCTTTCCCATCTATTGACATAATCTTTCTTCTCCCTGATCACAGAGGCAAGATAATAAGGGAGATGGATAAGGTGACCTTTAAGGTCTCCGCCAAATCTAAAGTCTCTAAGTCCATGATCCTAAAGGCCAATGACCTTTCAAGTAGTGTCATTATCTCTATGACCTGATTGCATATCTCTACCAAGATGACATCCAGAGTTAATTGACTACATGCCATACAGAATACAGGTGGTCTTTTAGTCATGTGGCATAAAGGCTGTCTTAGTAATAGAGGACATACATTAGGCCCATGTATTTGCTAATAAATAAAGATAAAATCTCCATTTAACTGGGGACTAGGGCTAGAATCCTGGCTTTAAGAAGCAAAACTGTTGCTATATTCTAAGGACTCAATTCAAATGAAAGTCAGCTGCTAAATACTTTAATCTGAGGTATCTGATGGCATGAGATACTTGCGGCCTGTAAGAGAATGGGGCTACCTGAAAAGAGTCTTTGAGAATGTGTGTCATTTTATGCAGCATGCATATAATATGCGATTATAACAGGATAAAGTGATTATATGAGCAAATAGGATTCCTTTGCCCCTGCTGCTTTAGGTTTGACTTTTCCAAGGATTCATAGAATTATGGGCACCACAAAGCAAATCTAAGACTAAGATATGAGTTCTTCTTTGCATCTTGTCATTCCATATCTCCCAGGCAGGGTGCATAAATATACAATTCAGTGGGGTTAACTGAAGTACATGCTCCTTGGTAACTAGAGGTTGGTGCTGTAATGTATAAATAGATGCTTGGCTAAAGAGTATCAGCTGGTAGGTGATAGGTTTTTGTCCTTTTCTGCCTTATTTCCCTTTAAAATAAAATATGGCCAATTTAAAGTAAAAATAACGAAAGAAAATAACTGGAAACTTCTTCCTAGTTTGTCAATATCTCAAAATAGACCTTAACTCCTCAGTCAGCACTATCCACCACACTTTCATTTACTGTCACCTACAGACAGGCTATGGTCTTTCTGCCTGTTGTGATAGCTAACTCAAGAATTGGGAAATATTTGCTCACTTGATGGCCACAGAGGAAATTCTTTCGCATTTAGGCAAAACAGAGCATTGTCATCAACATCTCCCTGTAAATCAATGTGTCCTTTTAAAGGAATCACATGAATTGGAGTGGGTGGAGGGGATGGTAGACAAATTCACAAATAATATATGATAAAGGCTGGGTGTTGCAGTAAATGTTTAACGACCAGCTCTGTGGGAAAAAAAAGTATGCTTGACACACTGTTAAATTGAATCTTAATTATTAACATTTCCCCCTTTATTTTAAGTTTAGACAATTAGCCAAACCACAAAGCCATTATTTGCAGCAGGTCTCATTTCTAGGGCTTAAATGCTCACTATGAAAATTTAACAATTCAACAATCCTGAGCCAGCTCAGGAGCTGACTCTAGCACATCAGTGAAAAGGATAAGGTGTCAGCAATGTGCCTTGCTTTCTATACATACGTGCTGGATATTTGATGGATAGCATCAGCACAATCCAATCCCAGTCATTACCACAAAGTCTACAATTCAGAAACATAAGAAGCAGCAGGATTATAAAACATACTGAGGTGGAGTAAGCAGATGCAAGGAGAAATTAGGGATGAAAAGGCAGAAGAAATTATAAAGCTGAAATTGCTGCCCATAAACTAGCTGCTTCTCACTGCTGGTCAATCAATCCATAAGCATTTATTAACACCTACCCTCCACAGGCACTGTACTAAGCATTAGGAATGCAAAGAGAAAAATGGAACTGTCCCTGATCTCAAGGAGCTTATGTTATACAGAGGGAAACAATACATGTAGATACAAGCAAATGCAAAGTAAATGGGGGCAGATAGTGAGAACAGGATCTAGTAGTATGAGGGGGTCAAGAAACCTTTAGTATTGAGCTGAGCTTTGAAGGAAGCTAGGAATTCTCAGGCATAGAGGTGAGGAGGGAGTGCACTCCAGGCACAGTGAACACGGTGCAAAGGCGTGCAGATGAGAGATAGAATGACATGCATTATGGACAGCAAGGAGGCAAGTTTGATTGCAACACAGACTACAGAAACAGAAATGCTATACAGAAAGAGTGGTTAGATTCATCTTGCAAAGGATTTTTAATTCCTCATTGGGGGCTTGTATTTTATAACATACTAAATAAATACTATATTATCCTATAGTAAGTAAATAATTTGGGAGGGGTAAGGGAAAAATAGGGCACTAAAAACTACTGGGCATAAAGAAAAGCCTTGTACTTGAGCTAACTCTTAAAGAGAACTGGGCATTCTAAGAAGGAGAGGTGAGTTAAGAGTATTCCAGGCCTGAGGACCAGTCTGAGCAAAAAGAGGGACGAGGTGGGGAATGAAGGAAATGGGAGATCCTCTAGCATCCATTTTTGTGAGTGACTGAATGTGTCTTAGAACCAGACTATTTGAGTCTGGGTCTGGAAGTCTATGTCTCATCTCTGCTTTCCTCTCAGAAAAGACTCATGGATCCCAGCCCTTCAGAGCTTAAACTAGATAGACTTTAAAGCAGTTCTCCATCTCCACCTTTGATCCTCTGATCTGTATGTATAGAGCATTTTATGAGGACATATATATGAAAACATTTAACATCTGAGATCTGACAGAGAGGATCTATCCAAGTCTAGGGAAAATTTTTAAGGAAATTTAGTAAATTATAGACTTAAATTTAAAACAAAAACGTGTATTGCTCCTTGTTTCTTGTTGTTCATTATTGGTTTTGCAAGAAGACCTATGACATCACAATATATTATGGGCAATATCTTGACTTGCACATGAATTAGATTTAAGTTAGGGAAACTTGGACAAAGTCATAAACCTCATTCTCTCTTCCAAGTCAGGGAATTCCAGTGGCAGGACAAAAGTCAAGAGGACTGGAGATGGCCTAGGATGCCATGGATGACCTTGGCATCTTTGATGTTTCACCAAGCTTGTGCTCCAACAGAGCCTGCTTCAGCTGCCTTCATGGCCATTGTTCTCATGCACCCATTCTGCCAGGATAAGTCTTCAAATGCTTGGGGTAGACACCCCTCCAACTCACCAATGGGTCTAAGGCCTGTTGGATACCCTCAACCTGGTTTAGCTTGTCTGCCAAGATGGTTTACCAGAGTGTGAATGCTATAACTTCTTGGAGTCACAGGTGAGAGTTGGGTGAATCACATGGACACCAAAGGTGGATGAGTCAGAGATGCTAGTTCACCCTGAACACCCTGTACATATTACTTCTTAAAATAAGATGAACAATCTGGTGCTATATAAAGAAGACAGGAGTCAGAGGCAATGCGATAGAGAAGGTAGAATATTGTACTTGTAGCCAGGGGGCTGTGTGACTTTGGACAAGCTACTAAACCTCAGTTTCTTCATCTGTAAAATGAAAGGGTTGGACTAAGTGACCTTGAGGACTTTTCCAATTCTGAGTCTTTGTCCCTATTAAAAAGAGACTTCATATATTTTTTAAAAGCTCAGCAAAAACAATACACGGAAGAGTTAAGATATTATTTATGCTCAGAAGATCTTTTTTTCTTCACCATAAATCATAGACATGCTGATCAGACTATATAGTCAGACATAGTATCATAGACTCTTGGGAAGACAGAATCACAGATTTAGAGCTATGAGGGACCTCAGGGGGCATCCAGTCCAAATCTGTCATTTTATGTGAATTTCAAGTAATACAGCTTACTTGTAGTCATTTCAAAATCATCACCCCATGCTGATGATGGCAAACAATAAAGGAGCCACAACATCTCTTTAAAAATGAGTGCAGAAAACATGTGGCCTAGTTTTGAGCAGACTGAAGAGTTAGGTCCCTTATAGCCCTACACCACTTCTGACAATGCTCTCTCCTCTAAGGTTATTTACTCTACCTTCCCCTCTACTCCTAATCAATTAATAAGCATTTATTAAGTGCCCTATGTATGCAAGGCACCATGCTAAGCATTGGTGATACAAAAAGAGGTAAAAGATAGTCCCTTTCCTCAAGGAGCTTATAATCCAATGTAGGAGACAACATTTAAATATATATATGTATATATAATCTATTTATATATATATTTATCAAGCTATATTCAGGATAAATAGGAAATAATTAACTGGGGGAAGGCATTGGAATTTTAAGAAAGGTTGGGAAAGACTTTCTAAAAAAAGGTGGGATTTTATTTGAGACTTAAAGGAAGCCAGGGAGGTCAGCAGTCTGAGCAGAGGAGGAAGAGTGTTCCATTTATCCTCAGAGGAGGACTCCATTGATAAATAATGATACCATCTTTGTTGTACGCTGGGTCATTTCTATTATCACCTCATGAAATTTTAGTTTGTTTTTTTGTTCCCCCCACCCCTATCTTGAAATAAAATAATGTAGAGACTTGGTCCCCTAAACAAAAAACATACAACCTTGCCAACCTGAAGCTGCCCCAATGGGTTCTAGTCAGTTTGTCCATTCTGGTCTATCCTTTAAATAAACAGCAAAGCCATTTTCACAACTCATCTCCCGAAATGAAATTAGTTTCATGGTGACTGAGCACTCAGTGCTACCCAAATTTCTCACAAAACCCCATTGCTTTCATTTTCTCGTGCTACAGCACTGAACAAAGATAAAAGCACTCAAATAAGACTATTGATTTAGCGTTATCATTTTTCACTCCCTCTTACTCACCCACAGCACCCAGTATTTTCAACTGACACAGGGAGTGACAATCATGGCCCACGAATGTTAGTTCTGTGACTCCTTGCTGGCTTGAGTTATCAGCAGTCACCTGTGCTATGTGGTGCACTGAGGAATTAGTGATTTGGAAAATTACCCAATCCATACTATCAAATCAAGGGAAAGATCTACTGTTTGCAATTACTCTCTGAGAGTTTGCTCCTCAGTGGGCCTGATAAAAAAAAAAAAAAGTTCTGTAACTGGAAATCCCAAGATGAGGATGGGCCCCTGCTAGATTCCATCATGCATTATTGCTTGGATACCAGGGAAGGATGGGGGAAGGGAAGCCTTATTAATGCATGGATGGCTGATCACTGTCACAACCCCAAATTTAACTTCTGCTATTTAACTGATAAACTCAGGCTCTTCATTTTAAAGTCGCTGAATGCCCTCCTGATAATCTTATGTTTTAACTCTTTGTTAAGGAATAAAATGCAGAGAATTGCTGAAGAATTAGAATAGCAGTATGTATACAGATAAAATGAAGCTCAAGATAAAAAATTAGGATCAGAACAGGAGCCAAGATTGGGGAGGGGGTGTGGAGAGGAGAGGGGAAAGTTATGGCAACATAATCACCAGTGGGTTCAATCTTAGATCAAATCATGAATATCAGGCTTATCAGCCCAGTGACTGTCCAAAACATGTGACCCATCTCTAGAGCAGATTTTAAAGCACAGGGTGAATAGTTTTTGCACAGACTAAAAAGACTGAAAGCCAGTCTTTGGATGCCCCTGAAGCCAAATACTCCTAAGAATAGGGTTTTAAAGGATGCTCCCAGAGTAACAAACTGAATGAATTGTGGTTAAATAATAAGGAAAGGGCTTTAACTCCTGCCCTGGGTATTCAAAGATAATTATTGTTTTGTTTTGTTTTGTTTTTTTTTCCCTGATAGGACAAGGGTTCTTAATCAGGGATTCATGAGTTTGTTTTAAAAACGAATTTTGATAATAGTATCTTAATCAGATTGGTTTCCACTGTAATCTCAGGTTTTTTATTTTATGCATTTAAAAAACATTATTCTGAGAAAAGAGTCCTTAGGCTTCAACCCCAATCCCTGGATTAGTGAGATTAACTGAGAATGGTGAGGAAACACTATATAAGGGAAGTCCATATGGTCCACTTACCAACCAATGGGTAGATTTCCTGCAGCACAAAATTGGAAAGAATATGAATAAGCTATTTGCTTTTGTGATAACTAAAAAAAAAGTGTACAAAAACGTAATAAGATTACATGATATCATCTCTATGCATTTAAGTTACATAGACTGGAACTACTTCTTTAAACTTAGTCTGTATCCAGCTACTAGAGCCATTTTCCCCAATGGCTTCTAGAGCCTCTCTTATTGAATGAATGAATGAAAAAGTGCTGATTTAGCACTCCCTAAGTGTAAAGTACTGTGTGGGGAAATGAATAGAAAAGTAAGACAGCTCTTTCCCTCAAGGAGTTTACAATCTAGTTGGGGGAAAATGACACATATTGAATAACAAACAGGAAAGCACAAACAAACCAATGGAATGTCCAAAGGTTTTATTCAATCACCTAGCTTTGTTGTTTTGTCTGCTCAGCTTCCAGTAAATCTTAATCTATCTCTACATTCCCCACCTACACCCACATCAATGCATTAAAGACCCACATACCCTTCCCAGGCACACCTCCTTCAGAATATGTATTTAACGAGATCAGAAGGGAAAAACCAAAATCTTTGTTAATTAAGGAGTTCTCCCATTATGGTAAAACCTTGAATTTGTATACCAAGATCCAATCCACAAACATTTATTGAATGTCTACTGTGAGCAAGGGATTGTTCAAGACTCCAAAGGAGTGTCATTTACTGGTGTTACTGGAGATACAGAGGTGATTTAAGATACAGTAATCTCTACCCTTATAGACCTTATTAGATACAGAAGAGTTAGGACACACACAGACGTACAATGATTAGAAAGCATATGTGAATAAGAACATTAAGAACTATGAGACTTCTGCTGAGGGGAAGGTCACTTCAACTGGAAGTTAGGTTCCTGCTCCCACAGAGCTTAGAGTATGGTTGGGGAAATTAGGATAAAATGGCTATAATAAATGTAATATGTAGCAAATAATCAATAAATATCACAGATACTTGGGGCTATAAATGTTTGAAAGAGAGGAGGAAAGAAAAAACTGTGGTGGGCAAAACAAAGTTTTGTGGCTAAGGTGGGAATTGAACTTGACTTTGGGCTACCTTTGAATTCTACCTTGGATGGAATTTGGTTAGGTAGAAAGAGGTGTAGAGAAGATATTGTAGGTGCAGTCTGAGGGTAAAATCCTAGAACACTCTTTATATTTATTTCATGTCAATGTGGGCCAATCTCTGCAGTAGTAACATGCTTTCCTAAAGCACTCTCCAGTTATCAGCTCTTTTCCAATGCTTCTGAGGTCACTGATAAATTATAATAGAATTTTTTCTGGGGTTTTTCTTTTTAACACATAAAAAAGGATAGCATACTTATCTAATTACTTGTGAAAGTATCTATTAATTTCATCACTGTTGCTGACTTAATCAGCAAACTCAATTTATAATTCTATAAACTGAAAAAATAAGTTACTACTGTCATACCATTATAGGAAATTTGTCAGCATTTTCTAAACCTAGCTGGTGTTTCTCCTTTCACCAAGCTGCAGAAAATCTTCATTAAGCCAAAATATACCAGGGTTAAAATGGAGGTTTGTTTCTATGTCTGCTTTTCAGTTGACTTAAAACACAGTAACTTGGAACTGGAGAGATGGCAAAAAATTTTGGTATTCAATTTGGGGTGAAGAGAGAAAACCACTAAAGGCAAGAGGAAATAAAAAAAAGTCTATGCCAGAGAAAAGCATGTGGGGTTTAGGTGAGCTTATGCACAATACAATTCATAATCCATTATGTATTATGAGTTGTGGCTAAGAGAAAATGTCTACCTAAAACCTAGGCCATACTTCAGGACATCTACCTTGGGCAATAAAGAAATGTGACCTTTTCTAGATAGCTGAAACAAACATTTAAAGAAATCTTAGAGAGGAAATGCAATCTCCCTCTTATGTTCATTTATTCTACTGGTTTCTTTTATATTTGTAGCTAGGGGCTGGAGTTCTTAATGCAAAAATAAAACTCTTTTTTTTTAAGAGATGACTGCATAACTTTTCCAGTAATAATATCTTAGATTATGAAAATGATGTTTTCTTTTTTAATCAAACTTTCTTATTATTATTTATATAATCTGTTTATATTTCAGTCAGATGATAGAAACAAGGCACATCATATCACTTTGTTGACAGATTCATTTTCAAGATCTTATAACACTACATGTTGTGTGGGGGAGATTTTTTTCCGGGTTCATTCAGCCCTTCCTAAATTTGCTTTCTTAAAAAAAATCATAGCAATATTCAATTCTATAAAGGTTTCATAAACCATGTCCTTTAAGCAAATAAATGCAAATTCCACTCTGACAACTGAGTCCATTCAAAGGATCACTACAGAACTACTATCCATCATTCTCCAAAATTTTATCTTTAAAATATGTATAACAATCCTTTTTAAAATCCTTCTTACAACAATGATAATACAAGTGATGGATGATTTTTAAAGCTTCTTGTAAGTATATATAAAAAAGGATGTGCTGTAGAAATGCTGAATTCTAATTGTTTTATGAACAAAGAGAAGGAGAAGGAATGTGACAAATTTCCAAGTTCAAGGTATCAGCAGAGCTGCAGTAGCCCTATACAGTACATGGGATTCAAAGGCCGTTCAGTGACTATTTCTTAAGGTCAGTGCAGCTTATGATAATGAATATGGAAAGGTTACTATTGTTGTCTTTTGTTGATTTCCTCTAAAAAATGCAAAGAAGAAAAAGGTCACTAAGCAATATGCCTAAGCTAGTTTGGAATCCACTAATCTATCACTGAGTAAAAAAATAAAATAAAATAAAGGGGTTAATAAAATACACTTTAGACACAGAAAATAAGATTAGAAGTGGCATTTTGATTCGAAGCCTTCTTTAGAGAGTTAAAAGGAGTGGGGGAGGGAAGAAAGAGGAGACTTGGACAAAGCTGGTCTCTGACTTTGATCACTAGGTAAATATTTACAAACTAAATAAAGCAGAGGCATGGGTTAGAGCTGCAAATGATTGGGGAATTTCTCAATAAAAGGGAGTAGGGAATGGTTTTCATTAATTTCCCCACAGTTTTGTATAGATTTTTTGTCCATATACCATAGTGCAGGCTGATTTACTTATGTGATTTAAATAGCTAGGATATCCAGGGAGATTTTGGTTTAAAGGGTAGGTGCACACTTAGCCATGGATTGATCATTCAATATAACTAGTCTAATTGTCAATTACACCTTCTTTTAATTGTCTAACTAAGGATGAATATTTTCCATAGAGGCTTTACAGGTTCCTCCCCTTCCCACCTCCCCATGTTTGGCCTTTTACCGCAAAGATGAATTTCTTTAGTAGGCTTCTATCTAATTCAGTCAATAATTCTTTTTTTTTAAAAAGCAATTGGGGTTAAGTAACTTGCTCAAGGTTACACGGCCAGTTATTTTGTGTGGGTGCCAAGTATCTGAGGCCGGAACCGATCCTAGGTCTCCCAACGCTGGGGCCAGCGCTCTTACGCACTGCGCCACTTGCCGCCCCTCAGTCAATAATTCTTGAGCTATAACTACAGCGCTTAGGAGTTAGGACTTGATGGAACCTTAGAGGTCATCTCACCTAATTCTATCATTTTATTAGAAGAAGAGGAAAGAGAGTCCTGGATAAGTGATATAACTGGCCCAAGGTCATATAATTAGTAAAAAGTAGAGGCAGAATTTGAATTCATTTCCTTTGAACTACAGTTATTCCTGAGCTTCACTTACTCTCATTGCTCTGTTAACTATTTGGATACGGGAAAAAATGATCACTTGGATAATGCTTGAAAGCTTTCTGACCATGAAAAATCCATTCCATTATGGCAAATAATTGATAGAATAATAACATACTTGCAAAGACAGTATAAACATTATTTTTCATTTGAAATTTTTGTATATGACATATTCTTTCCGTTCCACTTTTCCAGACTGACTTTCCATAATTCCCCTTCATGGATTTGATATTCTGGTATAATAGCCTCAATTCAGCATTCCATGCGGCACTTTGCACTGGCCATCATGCACCCTTGGTGTGCCCTTTCCCCTCCCCCCAGCACTTAAAATTTTAGTTTCCTTTCAGGCTCAGCTCAAGCACTGCCTTCTACATGAAGCTTTCTATGATTCTACTAAATATTGACCTTTCTCTTTTCAAAAGATATCATATTGTTTATGTACATGTGGTAATACCCTAGTAGAAACCAGGTTTTGAGCTGCTAGCTGGCATACTGAGTAGAACACTAGACTTAGAGTCAGGAAGATGCGAGTTCAAATTCTGCCTTGGATACTTACTAGCTGTATGATTCTGGGTACGTAAGTTAACCTCTCCCTACCTTAGTTTCTTCATTTGTAAAATGAAGAAGTTTTACTCCATAGCTTTCAAGAACCCCTCCAGATCTGCATCAGGAACCATTATTTTGACTCCTTGTCTTTCATGCCTGGAATACTCTCCCACTTCACCTTCCCCTCCTGCCTTCCTTGACTTCCTTCATGATTCAGCTCAAATCCTACATGCTATAGTAGGTCTTCCTTGGTCTTTTTTCTCCACACATCCCCCTACCCCACTGCTAATGCCTTGTCTCTGAGATTACTTTCCATTCTATCTGTTTCTTTCTGTCTCTGCCTATCTGTCTGTATGGCTTCTTGTCTCTCTGTCTGTTTCTATATTATATGTGTGTGTGTGTGTGTGTGTGTAATACATACATACATATATATGTAAACAATTTTTGAATGCTTTTTCTCCATTAGAATATAAGCTTCTTTGAGGGTATACACCTTAGTTTTTTACCTTTTTTTTGTATCAATAGGATTTAACACAGTAACTGTGATACTGTGTTCTAGTAAACCTCTGTATTCCAGAAGTCTTGTACATAGTAGGTGTTCAATGAATGGTTGATAATTTTTTTGAAACTCAAGTATTTACAGCTGCTGCTAACTCTGAGAGTCATCACTGACCTCAGTACCCAACTTTAAGTTTTTTCTATAAACTAAGATCAATGTCAGGGTATGTATCTATTAGCTGTTGGTATGGGAGAGATTTTTTTCCCCTCCCTCCACTGTATTTCCATGTTGTGAATTGTTTGGTAATAATCTATGAATTTGTAAATTGAGCAAAGGGGTGGAGTAATCCACTATTCCTTTACATGTGACTTTCAGAATGACTAACATGTCTAAGCCAAACAACTGATTAATCATAAAGCATTTTTTTAAATGCATGCTATATCCCAGACACTCCATGTGCTGGGGATACCAAGACAAAAATGGAACAGGTCCTGACCTCAGGGAGGTTATATCCTATTGGAGAGAAAATCCATATCTCTCAAAGTTTATACAAAATACAAGTATATGTAGGTATATATACTTGTGGAGAATTCAGCACCAAAAGCAGAAAGAACAGAAAAAGCTTCATGTAGAAGATGTCACACAAAGACTTAATTTTGAGGGAAATAAGAGATTTGAAGAGGCAGAGGGAAAGAGAGAGTGCATTCTAGACATAGCAGAGAATTAGGACAAAGGCCAGAGTGTCATATGTGAGCATCAGTCAGGTGGCTTGCTGGACTAGACTGGAGGTTAAGCAAAGGGGAGTGATGCATAATAAGGTTGGAAAGGTAGGTCTGATCCAGGTAGAGAGAGGTTGTAATGCAGAGTTCATAGTTTATCCTAGAAGCAATAGGGTATCACTGGAATTTGTTAGATGGGAGAGTGACCTGGTGAGACCCACAACTTAGGAAAATCCCTTGGGCAGGTGAGTGCAGGCTGGATTAGAGAAGGGGGACACTTGAACCAGTGAGTGGCCTTTTTGGAGAAGGTACAGTCAATAGAACAGTGGAGAGGGGATAAAGGTCCAAAATTAGGGAAAAGACCTGACCACCTGACATTACTGTGGCTTTCCGGGCCATTGGGATGATGAGCTGGAGAAAATCCTACAAAGTAAATGGGTATAAAAAGCCTCCAGGTGGCACAATGCTGGAGCTGGTATATGGAAGACCCAAGTTCAAATCCAGCTGTAGGCACTGATGGTATGACTCTAGACAAGTCATTTAACCCTTGTTTGCCTTGGGATCTCAACTATAAAATGGAGACAATAAGAGACCTCGAAGGGTTATCATGAGGATCAAATTAGATAATATTTGTAAAGTGCTTAGCACAGTGTAGCTATTATAGGGTTCTGGGCAGGGATTGTGCATTGTACCTTATGTAGAAGAAAGCAGTGAATGATAGGAAAATGATCTGTTTTGATTTTTTTAAGTGACTCCCATATTGTCACAAATCCAGAAGGTTAAGCTTGATTTCCTTTATCTTCTACACTTGTAGTCCAGTAATAATTGATCCTCATAATAATGAAGCTCTTCATTATTCTTAAGTGCCTTCTGAATCATCATTGCCCCAAATCAAATGCTAACTCATCTAAAGCAGGGACAGATTTCAACTTTTGCCTTTGTATCTGCCAATGCCTAGTGCTTTGCTTTGCACATCGAAGACACCTAATAAAGGTCCTTTGAATTGAATTGAATAAAAGAGAGATAATTTTGAGATTAAGTTTATTTCACTATATTCTAATTCTCTAAAAATGGCAATATTATTCTGTGGGGATCAGCATTGTATTATAGAGTGTAGTGCTTTTGAAGTCAAGACTACCATCTACTTTCTAATCAGACACTTTCCAGCTGTGTGACCATGATCAAGATGTGTTAACCTCTGTATGCATAAGGCATCTTCCTTAGATTTATTTATTAAATTGTAGAGGGACTGAAATTTGTATTGTTTGAAGGAATTCCCACACCAGAAGCTTCCTATGCTATGGAAATCACAGCTCCTTCCTCTATTAGCATTCAAGGTGGGATAGCAACTTGTTTAATTTTTAACCAAAATCTCACAATTTGAGAGGCATCATGATGTAGCATGTAGAGAGGGGGCCCTGTACCTAGCAAGATTTCAAATCAAACCTTATCTCCAACACATACAACCTGTGTGACTCTAGAAAAATCGCATACTCTTGACTCCTTAGAAAATTCAAACTATATGTTACCAAAAAAAACTGTAGATCTTCATTGGGAAAAGGAGATTTCTCATTTGGAAGTTCCCTATGCCAATGAAATCACAAGTCTGGTTCCCATCCCTATAATAGAATCTCAGGAGTCAAATTCATGGTGTCCCTTTTAAAGTCAATACTGCTACTGCTCTAAATATTTCTACCACTCCTTACTCAGAATTACTTTCCAAACTAGTAGTGTGTTCATTTGAATATCTTCAGTGGTGGTGAATCTACTCTTTAAGGGTGGATGTGATTTTTTTTGAGAGAGAGAGTTAACAGCCATTTAGAACCATGTCTGGTGAATGAGGTGGCTGATCAAATTGGATGACATTCTTTGTGGCCAAATACAAGCTGTGACAGTGACTGATTTTGTGTGTGGATCATAATGGACACTGAAGAAAATTCTGAAAGGAGAAATTCCTAAATGTTTTGAGCAATGGCAACACTGTCAGACTAAGTGGATCCCAAGGGAGTGATTCTGAAGAACAACTGTCACTCGGACATACGGGGTTCTGGCATGTTTGCTTTCAGGAAAAAAAACAAACAAAAAAACCAGCCTCATGACTTTTAGACATATCACAATTATTGGAACTCTTAAGAATCACAGAATTTCAGAATTGGATGGGCATTCAATAAGAGCCTTCTAGTCCAGCCTATACCGGAACACAAATCCCCTTTATGAGGCACACAAGAATGGGTCACCAAGCAGGCCTTTGCCTGACTACCCCGCCCCCCACACCCGATGAGGGAAGAGGCAATCAATTCCCAAGACAATAGAACTTTGCCAGAGAGTTTGTTTTTCTATCAAACTGAAATATTCCAAAACAGAACAAGTGTAATCCTTTGCCAAGTGACAGACTTCCAAATATTTGGAAAAGAGCTGTTATGTCCTCCCTAAGTCTTCTCTAGGCTGCCTCAGTGTTGTTAACTGATCCTCATATAGAATTCATCCAAGGTCATTCAATTGCCTGTATGCCTTTTTCTGGAGCCCCTCCAATCTAAGAATATTTGTAGTAAAATGAGGCACCTGAACTGAACACAATAACCCAAGATGTGGTCTGGTCAGGGAAGAGTCAACTGGGACAATTAACTCTTCATTCCTTTTTATGAATTCGTGAATCGTATTTCCCAAATCTACTGATAGCAGAGTTTTCTGGGCCATAGACTATCATTTAGCCCCCCAATACTCACTGCACATCCATGTAGTGAGGGTAAATTACTGTTATGACAAGATCAACTTCACATATTTTTCATTTATGTACTTGGTATACATCCTTGCAAATATTGTAACATAAAGAGGGATATTCAATGAGTTCTGCCCAATAGGATGAGGTTGTTTTTTTAATCATCATCCTGGTGAACAATCATGTTCATTATGATAAACATTCATAATTAGTATTCATTCGCTCTATGTCTTAGAGTCCTTGACCAGAAACTGATCATATCAAGTATCTAAATTAGACCTTGGTCAAATAAAGGTAGTATATTGCATTGAAATCCCAATCAGCCACAAATAAACTTAAAGACAATGCTACACATTTCTTCTGCTTCATTCCAGACTGGCAAAAACCTATCATTCATTCATTCATCAGACATTTATTAAGTGACTATTATACACACAGCACTATGACAGGTACCTAGAGAAACACAAAGATAAATATGGCACAGCCCCTTGGAGTTATGGAATTTTAAATCTAGTAAGCAGCTTTAGGAATGCAGTCTCCAAGGCACTGGCACAGTGAGAAGTATAGCAAAATTCCAAATGCTTAAACATAGGATTATCCTCGCCTTCCTATTAGTTTTCTATATTCCAATGATTACATAGTACTCTTTCAGCGAATGTGTCTGTAGAGTGTAGTTCACTTTGAAATCCAGATTTTAAAAATATTATATTGATACTTTTTCTTATTTCTTTAAACATCTCTATCACTTCCCAATAATTTTCTCCTTTCTTCACCTTGAATCTTCCCTTGTTATAATACAACTCTATTTGTTTCTGAATAACCAAAAATGTACTTAATATCAATGGGGTTTGTTTTTTTATTTGTTCTTTTATTTAAAAATCTAGTTTATTAGTTATACAATTTCCAGGATTTCTGATATACATAGATATTCCTGTTTGATAAGATTGGGATGAAGGGAAAGAGGTTTTTGTTATTCAGCCTACCCAATGGAAACTACAATCCATCTCCTCTTGTACTGGTAAAATCTCAAAGCTGGCAAGCCATCATGTGTAAGCATGTCTCTTTCCACACTCCATAAGATTCAAGGTCATTTAAATGCAGCCATACACAAAGTGGTATTTCAGACATTTTCTAATCACCCTTGTCAGGCTGGATTTGAAAATACCTTAATTAATCACCAAATTGTTATCCACCCAATTTAAATTCAAGTAGTTCTGAGTCAGTCACATGCTTTAAATGCTATTAGCAGCCACCACTAATCTAAGTTCTTTGCAAATGAGTGAAATTTCCAAAAGAAAGAATATCTTCATTCTAGATAGCTACCTGCTGCTCTCCATGTGAAATTTTTGTTTTAAAAATAGAGCAAGAGTCAATCAGAGGTTAAAGAGTAGAGCTCAAGATTTAGAGAAATTATAGAAATATTTGCATACATGTATTTGAAAGGGCCTATATATGTTAGTGCAATGGGTATATTGCCTGGGATGACAGAAGCATGGTTCTGCTGCTGATATGATGGGTGCCTTTGTTCAGAGACCTAAAACACGTGGGATTGTCCCAAATAAGTAACAATACTCTCTTCCTGTAATGGGACAATGATTGGTAATGGGAGGAGTTCTAATACTGGTTTCCTAAGCTGTTACAATAGAAAGAGTCAGGTTTATATCTAAAGCCTGGCTCTTCCCCATATGACCTTGAGTTAGTGCCTTACCTTCTCTAGATCTCAAATTCTTTATGTGTAAAATGAGGAGGCTGGACTAGAGAATGTTTCAGACCCTTTTCTATTTTAAATCTATGTAACTTATATCAAGTAATTGTTTTTAAAGTTTTCCCATCCCCAATCAAGCATCATGGAGACACAAAATTGGCTTGCTATTTACAAGGTGGCAAACCAACTTCATGCTGAACAGTGGAGGTACCTAGTATAACAGAAAGGGCTCTGGACTTAGAGGCAGGGATCTGTGCCCTAATCATGGCTCTAGCATCAACTGAATAACTGTCAGCAAGTCAACTAACCATTCAGTCAGTTTTTCATCTGTAAAATGGAGATAATTGAATTTAAACTACCTACCTCAAAGGGTGGTTATGAGGAAAGGGCTTTGTAAACCTTGAATTACTATACAGGGCATTCAAAAAACTCTTAGAACAGTTTGAAGGTTTAAGAACTTCTAGGACATGTAGTAGTAGCAGCAGCGGCAGAAGCAGCAGTGGCAACAGTAGCAGGAGTGGTAGTGGCAGCAGTAGTGGTGGCAATGGTGGAGGTGATGGTGGCGGCAGTTATGGCAATGGTGCTGGCAGTGATGGTGATGGTGCTGGCAGTGATGCTGATGGTGGTGGTAGTGGTGGTGGTAGTAGCAGTAGGAGTAGTAGTAGTAATAGCTAACATTTATAGCACCTATTACATGTCAATCATTGTGCTAAGCACTCTACAAATATTACCTCATTTGATCCTTATAGCAACTCTGGGAGGCAGGACCTATTATTATCCCCATTTTACAGATGAGGAAACTGAAGCAGACAGAGGTTAAGTGACTTGACTAGGGTTATAAAGCTAGTCAGTGTCTGAGACTGGGACTCCAGACTCAGCACTCTATCTAATACATAAGCTAGCTGCCAAGCTCCTTGTACTATTATTATTGTTATTATTGCCATCAACATTTAACAGAGGCAGAATGATGGAATGGATAGAAAGTCAAGTCAGGAAGACCTGGGTTTAAGCTTCATGCCTGACACATACTTGCCATGTGATACAGGACAAGTTCCATCTCAGGGCCCCAGACAAATCATTCAATTAAATGCTGAACTGCAGAGGTAGAAGGTATTTCCTCTCAGGTTGCTCCCTACATAAATGAAACCCCAAGTTCAGACCAAAATAAATTATTATAAGTCCTTATGCAATAAATATGAAGGGCTATGTCAAATACCACACTAATAAATAGTTATGGTAATAGAAAGAAACAGATGTTTAATTGTGCTTAATGCAGATAAGAGATTGGAATATCTTGGGGAAAGCAGGGCAATTCTTTTATAAAGCACAGTGATGATGTCTCAGGACAAAGTTTCTTCCACATTCAGATACATTTATTCTCATGTGCTCCTTCTTGTTCAAATAAATTTCATGCCCAGAGTTATACAACCACTATTGGACCTAGACTTCCTTGCTCTGAGGTCAGCTGCACCCACTACATCAAACTAAAAAAAAAACCCACCACAACAAAAATCTGTAATTGTGTGTGTTTTAAAACTTACTCACACCTCTGCTACATGGTTCACACTGCAAGGTGTGGCCTATTTTGAATAGTTTTTTTTCTGTTTCTTTTCTTCTTACTGCTGTCAGTGTGTCTGCCTTCAGCAACATATACCCTTAACCCAGCCCCACCCTTCCCCCTTCATTCTAACATTTCTCTTTTTCTCTAGATTGGGGAGCCAGATGATCAAATTTATAATAAGTATATATATATATATATATATATATAATATATATATGTACATATATATATATATATATATATATATACAGTAAGCAAAAAGAAAGTGTGAATGATGGGTTTCTATAAGTAAAATGCATGAGTTTTAGTACCTGGACTTTGGGACATCTTATAATGTCTATTTTTTTTTCTAATTATGTTCTTTTTTTTTTTTAAGCAATCAGGGTTAAGTAACTTGCTCAAGGTGACACGGCCAGTTATTTCTGGGTGTGGTGCTGAGTGTCTGAGCCCGGGATACGATCTCCAGGTCATCCCGACACTAGAGCCGGTGCTCTTACTCGCTGAGCCACCTGGCTGCCCCTCTAATTATGTTCTAAACAAGTGACATTTCCTGGGAAATGAATTTTAGATAAATGACTTTTTTTTTAAAGAAGATGATGGGAATTGGTTCCGTAGGACATGGACATAGGAAATAGTTTCTACCTTCCAGAAGTCTACCCATTTCAACCAAGCTAAATTCCCTTTCTTATATTCATCTTTAATTGAGCAATTATGATGATACTCTCTGTATCTATTTCAGGAAATATTTTCTTGTCCTACAGTACAGATTCACTTCATTGAGTGTTTAGCAATTGTGAAAATTCAGTGCCTTGTGAAGAATGTCAGAGGCTGAATCAATCAACATTTATTATGCGCCTACCATGTGTCAGGCATTGTCCTAAACACTGGGGATACAGAGGTCTCTGCCTTCAAAATGAGCTCTTAAACTAATGGACTCACAATCTAATGTTTTCTAGTGAATATAGGTAGGGTTGTTGGTTAATGATACCCAAAGTGACCCAAAGTTTGTTGTAGTAAAGTGGGGGAGGAAGAGAATCAAGGTTTTTACTAGATAAAATTTCCCTTTTTCTGTGGTTACCAAGAAAGGAGAACAAGCTTCTGGAATCAACATCATAGAACTACTTCAGCATGACAGATTTTGAAATACTGCTGTATTCGGGCTCTGTTGTTCCATAAATATATAAAGACGTGGTGATTTACAAAGGAACTCTGTCAGATACTAAAATCTAAATCTTCCAATTATTACCATCATTTGGTAGGAACTCCCCTCTTTGTTATATTTATATTTATTTTTCAATCCTTCACTGACAGATTTAAAAAAGCACCACCACCATACATCAACTCAGTGACACTCTGGCTCCTTTTCAGCCAAAGCATCTATCCAACCTGTGGAGGCACTACAAGTTAACAAGAAAGCCCATGGAATCAGCCTGTCACAGTGACTCCTGGAAAGTAAAGAATATAGAGTGTTTAAGATGTAAAAGGCCCCTGGACATCAACAAAGGGAACTTCCTCATCTGACTTGTATTTTTATCATCCTGATAGAATCTAAGCTTCTTAGGGGAAGGAACCAGTTTGTGCAAATCTCAAAATGTTATAGAAATGCTGTTATCATCATTACCATCATTACCTTCATCTTTGTAGCCTCAGCACCTAGCATGGGAACGGGCACAAAGGCAATTTTAACTGCTTGTTGATTCAATTTAAAGAGGATACAAATCAAGTTAAGGAAAGAATATTCTAGTTTCTAAAGATAAAATGACAGGGAAGGAGGATGGTATAAAAAAGGAAAGAATGATGAACTTGATTTCAGGATATCTAGTTTCAAAATCTGGCTCTAGCAGTTACTAGCTGGATGACCAAGGAAAAGTCATTTATTTTCCTTGGACCTCACCTTCCCCATGGAAATTGTAATACACTATTTATTTGTCTAACAAGAGTTATTGTGAAGCAATTATTTTGTGAACTTTTTTTTTTTAAGCAATTGGGGTTAAGTAACTTGCTCAAGGTTACACGGCCAGGTGTTTCTGGGTGTGGTGCTAAGTATCTGAGCTTGGATTTGATCCCCAGGTCATCCCGACACTGGGGCCGGTGCTCTTACTTGCTGTGCTACCTGGCCTCCCCTATTTTGTGAACTTTTAAATACTATTTACGCAGTAGCTATAAAGTTAAAAAAGGAAATACACAATTATAAAGCAAGAAAGACAAAAATGGTACTCTTAAAAAAGTCATTTTAAAAACAAAGAAAGACATCATGGCAGAGAAGATGGATTGTTGACCTCAGAGAAAGGAAGATTTGTGTCCAAGCCTTGATATGACACTGGGAAAGTCTCTTAGTGACTTCAGGTAGCTCTCCAAGACTCTAATTTGCAGAACATATCAGTTTTGGTAGAGGAATTTTCCTCACTGGAAGTTCACTACAACAATGAAATCTTATGTCCCAAACCCCAAAGCCCCCACCTCCCACAAAAAAATAGCAAAAATGGAGTAAGGGCTATGTCTTATATTCATTTTCTGTTAAAAAAAAAAGACCTAGGGGCAGCTAGGTGGCACAGTGAATAGAGCACTGGTCCTGGAGTCAGGAGGACCTGAGTTCAAATGTGACCTGAGACACTTAACACTTATTATCTGTGTCACTTTACCCCAATTGCCTTGCCTCCAAAAAGACCTAGCATCCTCTTCCTAATCCTCAAGGATTCAACATGGTAGAATGGAAAGAGCAGCATCTGTGAAGTCAGAGAACCCAAACCCTGATAATTACTACCTAAGGAACCTTGATCAAATTACTTACTTTTGCTGGGCCTATGTCTTTCCCTCCCAGATTTATTTTTTTAAAGAGGCCATTCTTTTCCTTATTTTTATTAAGCTTTTATCACTAAATGGATGCTACTCAATCAAACTGAGACCTGTTAAAGACATTAGCTTGAAAAGGCCAAGGTCCCCCAGTGCATCCTGGGACATCTCCAGGTGTCCTGATCCATATCTGGCCACTGGACCCAGATGGCTCTGGAGGAAAAAATGATGTTGGTGACTTTGCACAGCCCTCCTTCACTTACATCCAATTCACTTGCATATCATGGCATCACTTCTCTGATATCATGGTATTCTTGAAGAATGAAGGACAAACAGCAACTCCCTTGTCTGAAAAAATGAATGAGTTGGACCAGATGATCTCTGAGGTTCTTTCTATCTCCAGAACTACATTCTTTTAATGATAAAATTAACATCCATTAAACACAACTTTCATAGGAAGGTAATGATTATAAAAATCTATTAGCATCTTTATGCAATCTTTATTAGTAATCACTAAGGTACATTCTGAGTGGTTTCTGAGGTCTCTCTCATCTCATCCTTTATCCAAAGTGACTGATAATTCAGGGTATGGAGAGAAAGAAGCAAGAAGCGTTCTGCTAAAAGGAATAAAAGCACTACTGGCTTTTGGGGGGATGTGTTGTATTCTCTGGACCCATCCCACTGTAACTCAAGTTTTGGTTCTTCTTGCAACAAAAGAAAATATGTTCATATGAATATGAACATATTGTTCATATTATATATGGGAATATATAAGGGAATAAACTTAGCTTTAAGAGATATTGTGTATGAAGAATACAGAAAAACTGCATATGAACTGATGAAAAGTAAACAGAACTACGGTAGGAAAAATAGATACAATGACTACAATGTGCTGAGGAGAAATAAACATAGCTGACTTGTTCTAAGTGGGGCTGCCTCCAGTTCAACTCTCTTTAAAAAAAAAAAACAGTTATTAAGGGAAACCTAACCAGATCTACAATATTAAAAGAAAATGAAAAAAAGAGTATTATAGAAAGGGAAATATTTTCCCAAACTGACCAAATTATTGGGATTTGTTGAGGAAGAACCAAGAAAACCTTCTATTAAATGTGGCTACATTTTAGAGCAAAACTCCACAACTGTTGTCGTTTGTTTGTCCTTCATTCTTGAAGAGGACCATGACATCAGGGAGGTGATGCTATGGCATGCAAATGATCTGGATTTAAGTGAGGGAGGGCTGTGCAAAGTCACCAGCCTGACTTTCTCTTCCGGAGCCGTCTGGGTCCAGTGGTGAGATATAGATCAGGATGACTGGAGATGGCCCTGGATGCAGTGGGAGGCCTTGGCCATTTTAAGCCAAGGTGTTTAACATGTCTCAGTTTGACTGAGGCAGCATCTATTCAATGATTAAGACTAGGAAAGAAATGAGGCAGAGAATAGCCTCTACCTAGTAAAAAAAGGAAAAGAACAAATCAATCTGGGCAGGGGAGACCCTCAGGGTTTCTGCCAATACAGAAACAACTGTTATTTATATTCACTGTGAGCAAATTGGGGCCCAAACAATAACCAAATGGGGCTTGGCCTGGGACCTATTGTTTTTATTCTGGAAGAATATTTTTATTTTGGAAATTTTATTCTGGAAGAATGCCAGAGACACTAGTGAATAGGGATACTTCTAGGTCATAAGGACTGTTCACAGATGCCCATCAACGGGGAAATGGCCGAAATAGGTGTGGTATATGAATATAAGGGAATAACACTTAGCTTTAAGAGATATTGTGTATGAAGAATACAGAAAAACTGCATATGAACTGATGAAAAGTAAACAGAACTAGGAAAAATAGATACAATGACTACAACAATGTAAATGAAAAGTTAAAAAAAATCAAAAGTAAATGGTATTTCATTATAATAATCAATGCGGGGTCCAAGGACGATATAAAAGTGTTTATCTCCCTTCTTTGCAGAAGTGGGAGACAATGGATGTGGAACACTATGCATAATGTAATACTTGGTCAGTGTGCTGTTTAGTTCTGCTGAACCTCCCTCTCCTCTCTTTCTTATCATTTGTTATGAAGGATGGCTAGGGAATGGAAGGAAAAATATATTGGGAAATAAAGGTGATGTAAAAACAAAAGATATGTTTTTTTTTTCAAAGAACTGCTCACTGAACATGGAATCCCCTACATATGAGACCTAAAATCCACTGCATGTGCTTTCTGAGTTGCATATGTTTTGGTTTTTTTTTGCTTTTTTGGAAGGCAATTGTGGTTAAGTGACTTGCCCAAGGTCACAGGCTAGCTTTTGTGTTAAGTGTCTGAGGCCAGATTTGAACTCAGGACTTCCTGACTCCAGGGCCGGTGCTCTATTCACTGCACCACTTAGCCACCCCGTATGTTTTTTTTAAACTTGTTTTTGATTGATTCTTCTACCTTCTGCTTTCTTAGCTCTGCTTCTTTTTCTTCCTCCTTGGATCTTCTCTTTGGACATTCTTCCCTGCCCTCTGAAAATTTCTTTTTTTAACAATCTAATAGAAATGGAGCAGTTTCCATCTTCATCCTACTCTGAGTATCTTAGACTTGCTTAACCCTCTTGTAGCTGACACCTTTAACTTGGTTTGGAACACACAGATCATCACAAAATTCAGTAATCTCAGCACAACAGAATAGGGCTATCACCTGGTAATGTTGTGTGGTGGTGGTCGTAACAAAGTGACTAGGGAGGCCGAACACAGAGGGAAGACCATTCACCAAATTGTAACTTGTAAGAAATGTAGAGCCCATCTGCTTACTGCCTTGAATCATTCCTTGCATTTTGAATTGCGGCCTGCAGCTCCTTCTCTTTATAGTACTGTGGTCTAAATGAGTGAGCTATCAGAATTCTCTGGAGATCCTACTGCTTTATGATTTCTTAAGCAATTGTGAATGGTTGTAGTGGGACATAAAACTAAAGGCCTAAAGAGAGGGAAAAATCCTTATGTCTGTAATCTTCTAAACAGCCTGATGCTAACATTGTGACGCCCAAGTTGGTGATATGCTTCCCAAGGAGGGAACCCAATTCCTCAAATGCTTCACTAATCTCAGAATAATACCTTGGACCCTTTCTACTACAATAAACCTCAAAGTTGGTTTGGCAAGTAGTTGGTAGTGTGATGCAATAGAAAGAGCATTGCATTTGCGATCAGAACTAGTCTCAAGGTCCAGCTTCAACATTAGCTTCATGAGACTGTGTCAGTCATACAGTTTTTGATGTTCATTTTCCTCATTGGTCAAATGAGATGAATAACATGTGCAAAAAGAATTTGAAGAGTTCATCCAGAAAATGTATTGTTAGAAAAGGATTTGAACCAATCGCCAAATTAGAACAAAAGACAACAAGAAATGGATAGCTCAAGGCTTGCTATACTGCTACTCAGAGGATGTTATAGGACTTAGTATCATCTAGCATCTTGAGGATATAGGGTATCCCCCAAGTCTTAGTGAATAAAATAACTTTTGGGGGGCAACAGCAAAACAAAACGAAACAAAACCCAGCAACATTGGAATGTGGAGTGGTTATCTGCTAGTTCACTAAGGGATCTTTGGGAAAATTCTGATATCCAACAGCATAACATGGAGAAGTGCCTCAGTCTTTTCCCACATGATTTTGTCTTCTTTTTATTATGAATGTTTTTCATTACACATAGCTTGGAGACCATGAGTATCTGCTATGGCAATATCCATTAAAAACACTGTTTTTGAATTGTTATAGACTACCATTGCAATTGTCACTGTAATGTGTCATTGTAATCAGCATTGTCATTATGATTTAAGAAGTGCCAGGCTGCTCCTAGACATGCATATCTTTTGATTTTTAGGCTCAATCATTTATTTATTTTTAACCTTTACTTAAAAAATATGGGGGTACCAAATTCTTTGCCTCTCTTCCACCCCTCTCCCACCCATTGAGAAGGCAAGCAATATGATATCAATTATATATGTGAAATCATACAACCCATATTAACCATATTTAAAAAAAATAAAAAGCAAGAAACAAAGTAAAAAAAATGCTTCAATCTGCATTTAGAGTTCATCAGATGTCTCTTTGGAAGTGGATGGCATTTTTCATCATGGGTCCTTTGGAACTACCTTGGATCATTTGTATTGATCAGAGTAGCTAAGTCTTTCATGTTTGATCATCATTATAATGTTGCTGTTACTGTGTAAAATGTTTTCCTGATTGCGCTCACTTTACTTTGAATTATTCAATACAAGTCTTCCCAGGTTTTCCTGAATTAATCTTGCTCATCATTTCTTACAGCACAATAGTATTCCACCATGATCTTATACCACAACTTGTTCTATCATTCCCCTATTGATGGGCAACACCTCAATTTCTCATTCTTGCCACCACAAAAAGAATAATAATATTTTTGTACATATAGGTCCTTTTCCCTTTTCTTTGATCTCCTTGGGAGATAAACCTAGTGGTGGTAATGCCCTTTAGGTATAGTTCCAAAATGTTTTCCAGAATGGTTGGACCAGCTCACAATTCTACCAACAGTGCATTAGTGTCTCTATTTTTTTCACAGCCCCTGCAGTGTTTATCATTTTCCTTATCATAGGTAGTTAATCTGATAGGTATGAGGCGCTACCTCATTGTTGTTTAAGTTTTCCTTTCTCTAATAAATAATGGCTTAGAACATTTTTCATATGACTACATATAGCTGTTATTCTTTTAAAAACTGCCTGTTCATATCCTTTAACCATTTATAAATTAGGGAATGGCTTATACTTTCATAAAATTTGGTTCAGTTCTCTATATATTTGAGAAATTAGGCCTTATCAAAGAAATTTATTATGCCCCCCCCCCCATTTTCCTACCTTTATAAAATTTTGGCTGCATTGGTTTTGTTTGTACAAAATCTTTTTAATTTCACATAATCAAAATTATCCATTTTACTTCCTGTGATCTTCTCTATCTTTTGTTTGGTTATACATTCTTCCCTCAGTCGTAGATCTAACAAGCAAAATTTTCCATGTTCCCCTAATTTGTTTATGATATTGACTTTTATGTGTAAATCATGTGCCCATTTTGACTTTATCTTGAAATATCATGTGAGATGTAGGTCTATGCCTACTTCATGTCAAATTACATTGTAGTTTCCAAGCAATTTTTATTAAATAGTGAGTTCTTGCCCCCAAAGCTTGAATTTGCTAAAAATCCCCCAAAGTTTTGTGTATGTTAAATACTAGATTACTATGGTTGTTTAATACAGTTTGTTATATTTCTAATCTATTCCACTGATCCACTGCTCCATTTCTTAATCAGTACTAGACTGTTGTGATGATCATGCCTCTTTTAATAGAGTTTGAAATCTGGTACTGTTAGTCCACTTTCTTTCACATTGTTTTCATCGATTCCTTTGATGTCCTTAACCTTTTGTTCTTCAGAATGAATTTTATAATTTTCTAACTATAAAACAATTCTTTGGTAGTTTGATTGGTATGGCACTGAATAAGTAAATTAGGTAGACTTGTAATTTTTATTATATTAGTTTAGCCTACCCATGAGCAATGGATATTTTCCCAATTGTTTAGATATGTCTTTATTTTTTGTTTAAAAAATGTTTTGTAATTATGTTCATATAGTATGTAGGTTTGTCTTGCCATGGAATTTCTCTTTCTATTTCTTCCTGCTGGGTTTTGTTGGTAATATATAGAAATGCTGATGAGTTATGTAGGTTTATTTTATATCCTGCAGCTTTGTTAAAAATTAATCATCTCCACTAGGTTTTTAGTTGGTTCTCGAGGGTTTAGTATATCATCATATTTGCAAAGGGTGATAGTTTTATTTCTTTATTACCTATTTTTATTCATTCAATGTATTTTTCTTATCTTATTGCTATAAGTAACATTTCTAATAAAATGTACAATAATAGTTTTGATAATGGGCATTGCTGCTTTACTCTTGATTTTATTGGGAAGGCCTCTAGCTTAACTCTATTACAGATAATGCTTGCTTTTGACTTTAGATAGGTACTACTTATTTTAAGAAAGACTCCATTTATTCCTATTCTTTCTAATATTTTTAGTAGGAAACAGAGTTGTATTTTGTCAAAAGATTTTTTTCTGCATCTAATGATATACTGGACAAGTTTAGAAAAGAAAAAAAAAGTTACACAACACATTACACACCTAAGTTCTAGTTTTTAGATATGAAGCACTCCTTGTGAAGAAGCAGTGGGCCCTGGTCTTTATGCAACTCTCATTCCATTTCTCCAAATTCTAGTTGGGCATAAACCATTCCCAAATATTTATCCTCTCTTTATTTTACTATGCTCATCCACTTCCTTTTCTTTCCTTCCACCTCTACTACTTTCACAAATCCTAAGGGGTATGTGGAAAACCAAGGTTGAGGACTTAGCCAGAATTAAGAATGGAGAATAATTTCTTTTCTTTTTTTCCCTCATCTCATTCTCAGGTCACCACACCAGATGTCCACTTGGGTAGTCTAGTTTCATCTTATAAACCTTACAGGGTCACAGCTTATTTCATTTTAGTGTGAGACCCCTAGCAGATTTTGACTATTCAGGAAACTTTCTATTTACTTCTGTGAGATATAGTTTCTTTCCTTTACTTATTCACTACTTTGTGGCAAAGAATTACCTAGATTAGAGATGCATCTTGGTATAAGACTTGGATAGCAAATGTTTTCCCTGAAAAGGTGTTCAGACAGCATGACCTATGACACATATGATCAAATAGCACTGATACTAATAACTATTTTCTATTCCTCGAACGGCAACCTTTATCTTTAACAAAAACATTATTTTATTTCTTTATTCTTCCATGGGTCCTGTCCATCTGCCCTCATCTGTGTATGACAGGACTAGAGAAATGCTTTTTCCCCTATCAATCTGTTATCCATATTAATATATTGCTAGTTGCTATTTATTACAAAGCATGATACAATATTTCTAAAAACCAACTAATTATGGTAGCAAACAGTGAATTTATGACAATATTTCTCCCTCCCTGAAGGAGCTTAATAAATGCTTATTGACTCTCCCTCCCTCCCTCTCTCTCTCTTTTTCTCCCTCCCTTCCTCCCTCTCTCTTCTTCTTCTTCTTCTTCTTCTTCTTCTTCTTCTTCTTCTTCTTCTTCTTCTTCT
>NW_027185777.1:37737574-37855937 GCF_028583685.1 Petaurus breviceps papuanus | reverse complement strand
CTTTCTCTCTCTCTCTCTCTGTCTCTCTCTCTCTCTCTCTCTCTCTCTCTCTCTCTCTGTCTCTCTCTCTCTCTCTCTCTCTCTCTCTCTCTCTCTCTCTCTCTCTCTCTCTCTCTCTCTCTCTCTCTCTCTCTCTCTCTCTCTCTCTCTCTCTCTCTCTCTCTCTCTCTCTCTCTCTCTCTCTCTCTCTCTCTCTCTCTCTCTCTCTCCTTGTCCTGCAACTTCTACTTATTTGTGGGATTTCAAAACAAATCACGAACAGTTCTGCTCATTTCAATTTTCTGACAGCTCGTGTGTTAAATGGTTATGGAAAAACATCCATGCATTCAGTCCTGGTAATTAAAAGTGAAGTCAACAGATTCTCAGATCTAAAGAAGGGTTTCTGGGCTAATAAAACCTCAGCCATGTCACTGTAGAAGTTCAGGTAGCCTTTCTCAGATATCACATGGTGCTGTTCTTTGAAATTGACAGTGTGTCAGTAGCACAGCCTTGTTTGAAGCATCTGTAGCTTCAATGGAAACACACAAATTGCATGGATTAGCATGGGTTATTTTTCTCTGCTGTAGAAATAAGAGCTTCTCCCGTGGATTTTAAATTCAGACCAACTACCGGTAAATCAAGCAGCATACTATTTCTCCCAGGAAAAAAATATAAATATATATATATATATATATTATTTTATTTTAAAGTTTTATATTATTATTTTGGATCAACTCTATTGGGGGAGAAATGAATGAATGTGAAGAGATGAGGTGGAGTGGGGGGCAGAGAAAGGCGAAAGGTAAAGGAGAGTAAAAGACCCCAGAGAAGGGAGAGTTCTGTGATGAAATCCCAATGCAGAAAATTGACAAACTGCCAAATTTCACAAGACACGAATTTCTAGTATGAGTGTGTTGTTTAAACTTTACCTAGCTGACACCCTAGTGTCAGACACACATCTGGAGCTTGGAACCATCACATCAGGTTTTACAGTGTTTGCTAAGGACTAGATGAGCTGAAGGGAGCAAAAGGCAGGGGTGGAGAGTTGTAAAGAGCAAAAAGAGAGTTCACTACAAGCAACAACAACTGAGCTTAGGATGTAATCACTTAGCCATTGCCTCTGACCACAGTGGTAGAAGAGTCCTCTCCAGCTGAGTTAGTCTCTGAAGGTCATTAGAGATGTGTACCAATAAACATACACACTGCTATCAGATTAGCAGACAAAACAGTTTCCATAGCAACGATTGGACAAGAGAGTCTGCCTGCATTCAGCATTAATTTAAAATATTTTTTTTTCCCTGAGTCTCCTTAGAGTCAGTTCTGTGAAACACAGTGCTTGCAAGCTCTCTAATCTGCGGCAGCCTTTGAAAACCCATCCAATGTGTGTTGAAGCTGAGCCAATTAACGTTAAGAGAATTGGGTGAATTGCAGAGAAGCTGGCAAGACTGTGTTTACCAATTAGTTTTTTTATGATGCAAATGTTGCACACCATGCAGCAGGAATAAAAGCTAGCTATGCTGAATATGAAACTGTTAATTGCATTTTCGGAGACACAGCTACAAGGTGAAACTAATCATACACATGATAACTGGGTCTCACCACCTACAGTGCTTTGGTATTGCGCTTTCACTAATCTGTACTAAAACAGTCCATAAATCTCTTAAAGAAAGGAAAACATAGCACTTGGTATAACCTTCCAATTCTAAAGAAAGAAAAAGAAAGTGTAATGGAGGTAGGGAGTAACATAAAAAATAATTTCCACATAAATCAGGTTAATAATGTGAACAAATGCCCTGGCTGAAGTCAGGGTTGTATTTTTGTGATTTGCAGGGAAGGGTTAAGTTATACGCAAATGAGTGTTTTATTTTAAGGAATGTCAGGACATCCTGAAATGTACAATTAAATAAAAACAAAATACCTTGTATGTTCCCATTGAGATGGAAGGGTCATGAGAATTAGTGACAAATTTTCCAGCTGGAAATATGAAGAAAAGGTCTATTTCAAAATCAATGAAAAAGAAATGTGTTTACAGCATTATCTCTTTTAGTAGCTTTCTAGCAGCTGGGAACCTCCCTTACTAACCTAGGGAAGAATATAATAAAAATCTCAATTACCTAGGCTAGGATTCCCCAAACTTTTGTGGAAAGGAGATATTTCTGACATTTGATCACAGGGAAGTAAAGAGAGTAGTAAGTACAGAGGGTTCTTCTGTTCTCCTTCCAAATGGGAATTCTAGCAAAGCTCAGAGACTAGCACATGGCAGCATCACTTGGCTTATATACCTACTAGGCAAATCTTTTGAGATCTCCTGGTATATCTAGATTGACTAATTGAGGACCCCTGAAATTTGATATGTAACATTCTCTAAAAGGCTAAAAGGCATGCAGGATGCCTTAGCAAGTTGAATAAGGCATAAGAAGTATTGTAATAACAGATGTAACCATTTGCACTGCAGAAAGCTAAGTAAGGCATACTGAGATCAAAAATTTTAATCCAGGCTGGATACTATGCTCTTTGTAACTGACTGCGTTCATGTTAATATGTCAACTAGACAGATATAAGACAGAGGATTGATGTGCCTAATACTGTTATCTTTGTCTTAAGTAATCTGAACTTCATGTTTGTTGCAATAATAAAAGATTGTCCTTGAATAACTACAGAAAGAAACCGAACCCACATTTGACTCCTGATAGAAGAAGCCAATTAGAAGTGAGGAATCTGGTATTAGGATGCTGGTAAAATGACAGTGCTTGTCTAAAGAAGACCGTGGTCTGAATCTCACTCTATACAAACACTTCATTAGAACAGAGTATTTAAGTGCAAGCTTATTGAAGACAGGCATCTCAATGTCCATTCATCTGGGACTGTCTTTTGCCTCTTTTTTCTATCTCCAGTGGTTAGCAAAGTGCTTGGCACATAGTGGGCACTTAATATTGACTGAAGAATGGAATTAGCTCAAAAAACTGAGCAGCGAGTAGAAATCATCATAGCACAATGCTCTGAACAAAGAGTGTGCTCAAGGTTCATTTTGTTTGTTTATTTTAAAATGAATGGGAATTCCTAGAGTGAACCCCAAGTGACCTGCTTTTGATATTGAAATTTATTTCAGAAAACTTCAGAATGAAATTTAATTTCAGGAAATATCACTCAAAGAGCAACTGCTGTGTGTGTGTATGTGTCTGTACTTTCAGAGAAGCTGTTAACACCATATTGAATGGTGTTTTGTCCACATTGCCTCAATTTGCTAATTGACAGTTTTATTCATGTAGAAGTAGGAAAAATGAGTATACTGCTTCTTGCTCCAGCAACTTTCTCATCCTAGAAATTCATTCCATCCTTACTTCTTTCTCACACTATAAGATCAGTCTGCCACTGTAACTTCTTCCTCTGATTCATTAGTTTACTCCTTCATTCATCTCAGGCAATCACTCTCAGAATTTCTTTCTCTACCACACCCTTGCATGGATGCCTTCTCCCAAGCGTCTTTTTTAGCTTCTTTACATATGGTGTCTTTTCCCATTAGAGTGTAAGTTACTTGAGGGCAGGATCATCTTTCTTTTAGCTAGAATTTGCCCTTAGTACAGGGCATGGTATATAGTTAGTGTTTTATAAATGTTTATTGTCTTGGAATAAGGACAATGTGGACAAACCTCACTAGAATTTCATTCACTACAGCAGAGATTTGGCAAAAAAAAAAACAAAATTGATTTGGATACCATCCCAAAGGGCTTGGTTTTCTAAAGTACCAAAAGAAATTAAATTTATTAATTCAACTTTAACTGGTCTAATGGTATGTCATTTCTTGGATAAGGACATACTGAAGCATAGAACAAAGGCTCTATATCATTTCTTTAGAGATCACTGGACTATTCTCAGTCAAGGTACTTCACATACATGGGCCACATTTTTTTCATCTGTAAGATGAAGAGTCTATATCACTCTTGAGTCACCCTAAATCTATAACTTGAATCTAGAATTTATGCCACTTTATTTTTATAAGATGGTATCAAAAGTTCCCATATATGTTACATGTCAAGGGTTTCCAGAGTACAAATATTTACTAAGTTAATGAAATATGTATTTAGCTAGTTCCCAGAATAGACATATGATAGCATGAGAAAAACAGCTAGCTGACAGAATGCACCAAAGTTACATAGGGAGTGGACACAAATGTCAATATAGTGAAAGAGTAATCAGAATCTGAGTGATCATGCTGGACAACTTAATGGAGGCAGTTAATGGAGCAGGATAATATGCCTGCAAAACAGAGAACCTAATTTGTTGCTGTATTTATTTATTTTCTTGATTTTCATAGTGCCTTTCCTCCAAGAAACATCCATTGGGTGAGGAAAGTGAAAATTAAATCAATGAATTCTTACTTTGTATATACACACACACACATATACACATATACACACAGAAAGCACTATGTTTAGGCACTGAATGGTGAGAGGTACTAGAGATATGGCAGAATACTAGAGGAGAGGATCACATCTCCTAATATTGGTCAAATTTTTTTTAATGATTATCTCAGCATGGTATCCTGGAAAGAATGCTAGATTTGTAGTTGGAGAATTGGAATCCAAATATTGGCTCTGCTTTTTGATATTTACATAACTCTGAGCAAGAGCACATAAGGTGATGCAAGGTGTAGAGCGCTGGGCCTAAAGTCAGGAAGAACTGAGTTCAAATCTGGCCTCAGATACTGACTAGCTGGCAGAGCTTGGGCAAGTCACTTACCTCAATTTACTCATCTGCAAAATGAGTTGGAGAAGGAAATGGAAAACTCTTCCAATATATTTGCTAAGAAAAACCCCCAAATGGGGTCACAAAGAGTCAGATATGACTGAAAAACGACTGAATAACAACAACCTTGAGCAAGTTACTAAAACTCTCTGAGGCTTAGTGTAAAATGATGGGGTTTTATAAGATGATCTCTAAATTGCCTTCCATTTCTAAATACTTGATTCTATGGTGCTATGGAAGGCTAATTGTAAAAGTACCCATTGGTGGGGAGAGCCATAGTTGTGACATTTTTCTGGACTATGATAAGTAAACATGACTAGAAGTCACATCCTTCACTTTCAGTAAATGGGAACAAAACTGAGTAGATGTCTGACCATTGGAATAACATCCTCATGATGTTAATACTTCTCTAAGTCAGACAGTAGATAAGATATGATTTGTGAAAAAATAGTACACACACATATACACATACACAAATATAGGCATATACGCATATATGTGTAAAATATGTAAAATATATATAGCTTACAATTTACAAAGGAATATCCCCACAGCTATCGTGTGAGAAGTTATAGAAATATAATTATCTCTTTTTTAAGATGATAAAATGGGCTCTTAATGGGGATTCACTGATTTATTTCTAGTCACATACCTAGAAGCAAGAGGAAATGAAGTCAAGCTTTCTGACCACCAAGTCCAGTATTCCTTTCATTATCTCACACTTCTTCCCTTCTTCTTCATTACAAGGTGAATTCTTCAAGGACAGGGAATGCTGTTGCATTTTGTTATTTCTTTGTATCTGGTATGTAGCAGAGTGCCTGACACATACTTGATAAACATTTTTGACTTGAATTTTCTTAGCTTCTTTCCATCCTATATCTTCTGGAGAATAGCATGAATTTATGCAACCATACATGAGAATTTAAAAGACATTTCTTTGATAATCAGTTTATTTTTTTCCTTTTTCTTTTCCAAATGCATTTCATTGCCATAATTAAATTCACTCTCCCACCCTAAAAATCATTTTTCCTCCACCATATTTCTACACTTCAAATTCTTGGAGACTCTTACATTCTTCCTTAGTCATTGCATAGCCAAGCCAAACATATTTAGTTCTTTTACTCTTTTCTCACAAATAAATGCTTCCAGCCTCTTAATCATTTCCCTTACTTTTCTCTGAATTCCCTCCAACTGTTGACATCTCTTGGCTTCTAAGGTTTTAAATGGCTGTATTTACTTTGTTAGAACACAGCAGGTATTAGGAAAGGGTTGGATGGAATTCAAACTACAGTAATTATAATGGATAACAAGTTTGAAAGCCTTGATTCAAAACTGCAAGTGAGAGAAAAATGAAAAAAAAAACCATTAAGGACCAATGGACAATTATACACTGTTCTGTTTGATGATACTGAAGACCACAAAGCAATGAGCAACTGAACCTTTCTTGCTGTTGTTTTATTTTGTTTTGTTTTTGAGGGAGGTGGGCAGATTAAACAAAGTCTTGCTTTTTTTAAAGATTCCTGAAGAAAAGAGATACAGGAAAATATTTTGGTAATTAATTACAGGAGATGGTAGCATTATTTCATTTCATAGGCCAAACAGAACTGTACCTCCTGGGCCTATTAGACAACATTACTTGAATGCTCCAGTAAGCAAAGGAAGATAATTTCACATTAATCTATAGGTAGGACTCTCCTCGACAGAGTGACAACCAATTCTTTATCTCAACTTTAAGGGGATGTCATCCTGGGCGATCACCACTTGTCTTGACTTATATCTTGCCACTGAACTCTGATGACCCCGGAGGAAAGAGTAAGGCCGATGACTTTGCACAGCTCTGCTTTACTTAAATCCAATTCACTTACGAGTCAGGATATCACCATTGTGAGGTCATTGGTGTTAGGAATAAAAATATGAGGAAGGAAAGAAGGAAGGAAGGAAGGAAGGAAGGAAGGAAGGAAGGAAGGAAGGAATGATAGGGGCCTTTCCTCAAAATAGAGGTGTCAGGAGGGAAGAGCAGAACACTTTGACTCATTTTGGTTTTGCTTCTGAAGGGCAGAGAGAGGCAAAAGAGATCCATATGTAGTCTGGGATGCCATATACCTAGTGTTTTTGACAACATTAGCAAGCTTTATTGAACATTTATTGAATAAACATAATCTGTGTACTGAGCACACTGATACTCTTGGGAGATATAAAGGAGAGAATAGGCATCCTTCAAAAAGTTTACAACCAAAGCAGGAATTCTTTACATTGTATCTCTCTGGAATATGTCCGTCTCCAAAATGGATTAATAGAAATGAGCACCAGACCTCACCTCCATGAAACAAGAGTCCATGAATCTTGGGCTCCATCCCCAGGATATATTTGCATACTCCTCATTAGGATGAATGAAGAATATGAACATTCCCACTACTTAGGAGTCATTATTCAGGACAAAAGAATTAAGATGATGACCCCCAAACACACAATGATATTATATAATCAGTGTCCAATACATTGAGACAAAGAATTTTCCTTTTGTGACTTTCACTGCTTGCATAGGATATGTCAAATGCATAGTAGTTAAACATCCTGTGTGCTAGTTAATATGACAACCTACCAAAGATAATTAGCTCAGGGTATCCACAGACCCACCTGTCCTTTATTGTTGACCATCACTGGACTTAAAGCTCAGCTAATACCCTGATATTCCATTGTGGCACCCAGGGACCTATAATTCCTTTGTGAAGACCATTAAATAAATTATATATATATATATATATATGCCTTGTTTCCCCACCTAAATTATAAACTCTTCATTGGCAGTGACCCTATTTTCTATATCTTCTATATGCCCTATGGTATTTAGAAAAGTGCTATGTACTCAGTAGATTTTACATAAATCCTTATTGCATATTATTGAATGAATAAAACCAAATAGTATTTTAGGTCTGGTAGCTTGAAAAAAAATAAATTTAATACTGTTGGAAATTCTTTTAAGGAAAGGGAGTGAAAATATATTTGGGACTTGGACAAGGTAATGATCATTCTGGTGTTTTCTTTTTTCTTTCTTTCTTTCCTTTTTCCTTCCTTTCTTTCTTTTCTTTTTTAATGAGTATTAAAGTCTTCAACTCCTATCAAGATCATTTGGAGAGAGCAGCAAGAACTCTTAGTTTCAGGATCTCTTTTTCAGATAGATCAGGTGGGTAGCCAGGGTGCAATGATTGGTGTGCCCATAAGTGGGGCAGGCGAATGCTCAGATAATGGTTTTTATCAAACATGAACAAAGAAAGAAATGTTCTGTACTGTTTTGGATATTGATTGACCTTTGAGTATGACAAATGTCCTGTACCTCAGGAGCACAGATGAGAAGAACATTATTTTAGAATAAGATGGAGTTGCCACTTCCCATCACAGAGAGAGATGAAGAGGTTGGCCTGCCATGTGGTAATTAGGTCAAAATTTAAAGCAATATTGCCATTGGCCACATTCCCACCTATAAAATGGTGACATGTTGCCTCACCATATGACAGCTAAAAAGTTAGAACCTGAGTTCTGGTGGAGAAAAAAAAAAGTAGATCTGCATCCCTAGAGTATGCTAAACTGACTTGTGACCTTTATAATTCCATGTTAAGTTCCCTCACTATAATTATTATGATTTCTACTGTTATTTTAAGGGTTTCCCTCAACCAATGTGTTATCTATCCTTTTCCTTGGCCTTCTTCTCTTCCCTTCCCATTCCTGTGTTCCTCCTCTCTTACCCTCCCCTCCCCTTCCCTTCTCATTTCTCCCCTCCCATTCTACTCCTTCCCCTTCTTTCCCTATCCCTTACCCACCCTCCCTTTCTTTCTTATTCTTTTCACCCCTCCTTTCCCCTTTCCTTCTATTCTCTCCCCTCCCCCTCAGAGAATGGTGTAGGTATTTGAGACTCTAAATGGTGCAGCCCTATTCTTTTCTTTATAAAATAGATTTTCTGGAATGCAACTTATTATGCAGTGCTACTGCTAACTCTATACAAAACAGAGATCAAGCAGTTTCACTTAACCTTAGTAAATATAATATCTATACACTCAGGGAAATATTATAAATGTTTCTATGCAACATCTACACACAGTATAAACATATGCTAACATACAATGTGGTATTATGAATGTGCATATACCTGTATGTGTATACACATACACACGTACATATAAAACACAGAAACTCTTGGGGGAATATGGCTAGGTGTATTTCTATTTCTCTATTCACCTAATGAGCAGAGTATCAACAAATAAGACAAGAAGGAAAGTCCCAAATTATTGAACAGAAAATAATCAAAACCCTTCTAAAAAACCCTCAGCACGTTGTGAGAAGGCTTTGTGTCATAATTGACACAAAGATCAGGAAGCGAATGTGAAGAAAAGAATCAAGTCATGCTCCCAACGCTGGGCCTTATGGATTAACAAGCTAGAACAGCCAATTTAAATCCAGAGCGGGATTTGCTTTTCAGTTTATTTTCCATTGTCTGGGTTTTATTTTCACTTTCAATTCCTTTTGTGATAGAGGTAGCAGTTTTTATTGACAATTAATAGGCAGCTTCAAAGACAGCAGCAATGCAGAAGGGAAGCAGCTATCTTGAAGGCCCTCTTGGCTGCCTAAAAACATGTAACTGTTTGAGTATGCCAGCGGCACAACAGGCTGTGGGCCGTCACAGTGGTACACAGATATCGATTTAGATAGAAACCAGAGGGCTGGGGAAGATAGAAAGGGCACAGTGGGCTTTCAGATATTTATGGATTATTTAGCTTTCATGGTTTCATCTAAACTTAGTGCCTATGTAGGTAAAATTATAGAATTACTATCACTGCTGTCAATGTAGTGACCATCAAATTAATTTGGATTTAAGGAGTCAGGGGTCATGGAACTTATCTATGCTTGGAGTGCATGGGGAAAAAAGCTTGGAATGATCAGTTGGGCATCTTTTGGAGGCTGGTATATGCTTGAAAACAAGTAAAGTCTTAGAAAGAGAAGGTGGGGCTAGTTGGCCCTGAGGTATTTCTGCTAGATATATTAATCAAACATTGTTTTTTTTGAAAGATTCCCTGAGGGTTGAGATCATTGGATATCCTGAAAGATTATTAACACTACTAACTCAGGACCCTACAGACATACAAGGAGTTTTAGGAAAAAAGAAATGAGGTGGAATTTGATGTTCCCTGAAAAGCAAGGGGGTTTGAGAAGAAGAAAAACACCAAAAAATATATGCAGCTTTGCCTGCCCTGTTAAGCAGATGTAAAAAGGACAATTAAGCTCTTCAGTATTCCATTCCTTTTGCTTTGTCTATTGTCTTTCTTTACATTGTATATTTTTAAAAACCTCTATCAAGATAAAATTCAGCATAATGGTCCCATTTCAAATGTCACTGTCATGGGAATTGGACATGTGGTGTGGCACGGGGAGACAAAGGGTCATTACACTCTCTTAATTATAGGCCCTTACGAAATCCTCTCAAAAACCCTGAACAAAATAACCTCAGCTACGAAATGGAAAATTAACTGAGTTTGTCAATGACACAGCAAAGGTATCACAAGGAACACTCAACCATTTGCTCTAATGGTAGGGAACAAAGGAATATGTAATTCAAATGATGGGTAATGCTCAAATCAAATACTTTTGACTTTTTAATTTATCAATGTAGTTTAAAGGTTTTTCATCCGGTATCCATACATAGACCTCCTCCCTTCCTTCCCTTCTACAAGTGCAATGATAGATTTCAGGGGGACCATTAACTTGAATAGGGAAAAAGACATCTTTATTTTCACTAACTTCTGATATTTAGCATATTCTGCAAAAAAAACTTTAAAAAATTATTTTTAGAAGGGATCCATAAGCTTCATTGAACCATTAAAGGGGTCTACAGCACACACAAAAAACATATGAACTGCTAGAGTATTTCTATTTTAATTACCTGCTCTTGAACTTCTAGGAAAATGAAACAAAACAAAAACAAATGCTTTTCATCTTCTTCCAAAGACCCCTCACCTAAGCTCAACAACTTTTCCTGGGAGAAGGTATAGAAGGTTTGTGATCTGACTCACTGCATCATAATTTCAAGAGGCAGTTAAAGTGCACTGGAAGGATGTGGGGGGGAAGCTCTTTTTGGGTACAGAGTATTGTCACTCACAATACCCGAGGACTGAGCACCAACCAAGTCAGCTCACATTTGACAAAGCTGAGAGAATGTAAGCTTCTCGAAGGTAAGGATTTTTTCTTCTTTGTCTTTCTTTCCCCAGCATCTAGCACAATGCTTAGCCCCATGGGAAGTGCTTAATAAATACTTTGTTGACTGACTGCTTGATGACACAGTCCCTCATAGGAAATCCAGAAATCCTACACCTCTTTCCATTATCTCCAAGCTTGCCCCCAAATGAAGCACTGATATGATTATCCTGATGCTAACCATCCCAGTGTTGCAGCTCTACTTATTATCTATGTTATTTGGAGGCTGTCAGCTGTTTATGAAACTTAAACTCCCTGCCTTCCATGGTATAACAAATTGCTGAGCAATGACACCAAATTACTCATTTTAAAACAAGAGACCTTAGGAGAGTCTTGGTGGAATCTAAGGTTGAGTCATAGGAATTTGAGCCAGAAGGGGCTGTAGAGTTCACCAAGGTTTAAGCCAACTCCCTCATTTCACAGATTAGTGTGCTGAGTGACACAGAGGTACAGTGACTTGCCCAAAGCCACTCTCCTAGTTGTTGGTTTAAACTTAATCTTGGGACTCCTGACTCCCAATCTAGCACTCTTACCATGGTACTATGCTGCCTTCCTTAAATCTTGGTCATATTTTCATCCATAGTGTTCTGATACATGGATCATACCTTTCACCTATCTTCTTGTTTCTTCACCATCATCATCATAACTAACATTTATTAACTTACTGTACATGCCAGGCCCTGTACCACTATCTCAAACATGCAAATATTATTCCATTTGGTCCTCTCAACAAATTAGGTGCTATTATTATCCTCTTTTTGTATAGAAGAAGAAATTGAGGCAAACAAAGGTTAGGTGACTTGCCCAGGGTCACATAATTAGTTAGTGTCTGAGGACAAATTTGAACACAGGGGTTTCTGACTCGGCCCAGGTCTCTACCCACTGCATTACCCAGCTGCAAAATCTATTTTCCCCAATTAGCAAATGAGCCCAGCAGCTACTTAACAGATAATAAATGATCCTAATCCATAATAAGAAACCTCATGTTTCTTTTTTTTTTCAGAAGCACAAATCCAAGCATCATTTTTAAGGACAAATGGACTTGACACTAAAACTATATCAGCTTTACAAATATTTCAACTGTATTCAGGTCATATACATTCTCATCATTTGGAATATTTCATATTACAATCCTTAAATGGACACGTAAGTAGACATCTTGGTGTGGGAAAAAGTTGGGACGACTGTCATCCATTTGAAAAGTTATTCATTTGTTTTAATAAATCACGGACTAGAGATTTGTAGTAGTTTTGAGTCTGAATCATTGCAAGAAAGAGTAATAAGCAGAAAGATGTGAATTCAAGTCCTATCTCTTACATGAACTGGCTTTGTGACCTCAAGCAAATCACTTAATTCAGACCTGCACAATTTATAAACTTCTTCAGGCTGCAGACAGGTTAGACTAGAGACAGATGATGGTTAATTGCCATGGGTCATATGACAAACAGGAGCGCACACAGTGGCAATCCTACCTTTTTTGTGGGCAGGTAGAAATCCTTACACAATGCAAGCAGCCACAGGCCATATGATGTGCAGGCCTACCTTAATTTCTTAAACTTCTAAGAAAATTTCTAAGATTCTGAGTCACACAGAAGGTATTGACCCACATCATTACTTCAGAAGTTGCTCATTCCATCAACATCTTAGGTAGAATCTCTATCCTTAACATTCTAAAAATGATATCAAAAAGCTTTTTTTTTGGGGGGGGAAGGGGACAGTTATTCGGCAATGCACAATACATATATATATGTATATATGCGTATTGTGTATAATGTTATACCTCACTGGACACATACATTGGGCAGAGGAAAATCAGGAATACTGTTCTTGAATATCTCAAACTGAGACTTCAGCCCTAAATACTTAGTTTTGCTGAGAATAAAGTTTCACAAGCAATTAGAGACTTGGAAAACAGGGCTTTTGGGTGGTAATTATGGACGAAGGAAAGTTTCTAGGTTGAATTTGCATTTTTTCCCTCCATTCCAGATGTGATAATATTCACTGTAAACAACATGGCCTGTAAAGCCTGCAATTGAGTTTCCAGGTCAGGTCAATATTCTCTGGACATTTTGATGGCTGAAAACACTCGAGAACAGCTGCCTTCACAGGATTTTTCTTCAAATCTCCTGAGATCAACTTCAGCTAGTGCAGCATTTTGAATGACAGTCAGCCAGCAAAAACAAAAGGGATAGAAGAGGAGGTGAGAAGCCTGAGAGAAGGGAGGAAGAAGAGTAAGAGTAAGGTGGCTAGCTACTATCCATCACCCTCCTCCCACCACCATCATGTCCTGCCATTTTCTCAAAAAATGGATGAATATGTTGAAAGAATATGAACGGATCAGGCAGCTGGAAGAAAAGAGATAAAGAAAAAGAGAGTCATATATACGTAGAAAACCCAGAAGGCCTAAAATTTATGGAGATATTGTGAAAAATCACTTCAAATCATTGACTAAAAAGGAAAAAAAATTGATCATACTAACAAAAAAGGATGAAGTACAATATATATCATACAAAGCTGAACACAGCATATATATGAATATTTTGAAACACTGACAGATACATGATTTGGGGACTAGACTTTCTACCCCATTAGCACTGCCCAATAGCACTGGGCTGTCAAGCTTCAGAGTGTATCTAAGCACTGAGTGATGTCTGATTGTGGCTAAGTCTAACTATGGCTAATTCATTCATTCATTAAGAATTTTGTTGAATGTGGGCTTACAGTAGGCTTGGTACACAGTGGGAGCCCCCCCACAAAGGCAACATCATAATCAAAATTCCTTAAATTCAGTAGATTTAGGCTTAATATAAAGGAGAACTTTCTAATAATTAATGTTTAAAAATAGGGATTTTTAAAAAGATGTATAGAGGTACCAAGTGACTGACAGGAGGAAATAACTGGGAAGATGGCAAGGTAGAATATGACCCAAATTCCTCCTGTATATTGGTGGTCAAGTGTATGGTTTAAAAAGGGGGAACTTAGTAAATCAGCACAAGGAGATAAATGACATCCCAGATACTAACAAGATATGATGGCTGAAGTCACAAACAGACGGTATATATTTTGACCAAAATAAACATACAAAAACAGAATGAACATAAGCAAAAAACATAGACCTATGTCAAAACTCTAAGAACCTAGATGGAAAAGCATGATGGAGAGCTAAGTGAAAATCAAGGGAGACAGAAACAGAAGTGGTATCATTGTGAGGGTCAACCTTTTAACCAGATGAAAGTAACATACGCTGGGTTGCTGGTTCAAAGAACAAAGCTAGCACAGAAGCAAACTATAATAATGATAGGTTATTTAAACCATTCAGACAGGGATTATTTTATTTTTTATTTTTATATTCCTATCACCCTGTACAGTACCTGAGGGTACATAGTAGGCACTTAATGTCTGTTGAATTGGGCTTGTTGGAGTTCTCATTTCTTGAGGGAAAATATACAGTAATGATTCAGTATCCTCAAAAGAAAGACAGACTAAAAGGGCATGAATAGCTCAAGGAAATATAATCAGATAACTCAGAATGGCAGAAACTAAATAGTGAAACTAACAAAAAACAGCTCTTCAAGAAATGGAAATGAAAGAAATGATGGAACCTTTGAGAAAGAGATCATATTATCTTAGAATTCATGGCATCAAGTGGGAAGAACACTAGGCAGTACTCTATTATAATTCTTATTTTACAGAGAAAGAAACTGAAGCTCCAAGGTTTTATGATTTGCCCAAGGTCACACAGCTATTAAGGTGTCAGAGCTGGGATGTGAACTTAGCTGTTCTGACTCCAAGCTCAGCAAACATTCCACTAAGTCATATTCTCATACCTAACTCCATAACAGTCGCTTTGCTTGCCAGTCAAGGTGCAAAAGTTATCTTAGGAAGGAACATTTGGAGGCAGCCCTTCTTAGCTTCCCAAGCTTGAAGTGTGGATGCATTTATCAAAGGACACCAGAAGAAATATCCACATGGAGGAACATATTAAAACACCAATGTGCTCATTCTATCTGCATTCCACTGATGAAAAGTCCCATACCAATCTATCTCCTGCTGTACTAATTCTTCTGAATTAGTTAATCCAATCTTATAGCCTTATATAGAAGTCAGAAGACTTGGATTCAAATTCTAGCTCTGCCATTTGCTGCTTTTGTGACCTGGGGCAAGTTATTTCAGTTCCATAGGCCTCCGTTTCTTATTTGTAAGATGGTACAGTTGCACTAGATGACTTCTAAGGTCCCTTAGACCTTAAAACAATGATCACACGATCACTTCCCAAATAGAAGCACTTCTTTGTTTTGTTTTTTTAAAAGAATATTTAAGGAAAATGGTATATGTGCTGGGTCAAATGTACTATTACTCAAGAGGTAGGAAAACAAACTCACAGAGATACTGTGCATCATTGAACTGATCTGAGCTCTTAAAATCTCCCTAAGTTATTTTTCTTTACATTATTGAAGTTACACATAAATTGTTCTGTGTCTGCTTACTTAACTCTGCCTCAGTTCATGTAAGTCTTCCTACGTTTCTCTGAATTGGTCATATTCATGATTTCTCATAGAGAAATTATTAATAAAAGAATATTTCACTGTTCATATACTACATTTGTTAAGGCATTCCCTGATTGGCACCAACTTTATTTCTAGTACTTTCTCAAAACAAAAAGTGCTGGTGTAAATATATTTTGCATGTATAAGTCTTTACCTTCTGTCTTTGATCTCTTTGGGTATATTTTTAGCAGTTGTATCTTTGGGTGAAAAAGTAGGTATGATTAAGTGAGATATAATCCCCAATTTCTTTCCAGAATGTCAACCCTCTTCATTTAACAGATGAGGAAACTGAGACTCGGGAGAGTTAAGTGATTAATCTATGGTCAGGTAGTTAGTTAGTAAGACTGAATAGCAGACTCATGGTTTTTCCACTGTCTCACTCTGCCACCTAATATCTGCATGCTCTTCTTTCTTAGGTGAACTGAAATCAATCATTAAGATCCACCTCCCACCAAAAAAAAAAAAGAATGCTGTCCATTGTAGCCAATTAAAATGAAGTCTGTATACACTTCCTCTCTACGTACTCATAGTGCTCTATCACTGTCCATCGCACTTATCTCATTTCTTGGAGTTGGTCCTCTTGTATTTCTTCCCCACCAACACCACTCTTACATTTGGTGGAGAAAATGTGTGACTTTCTTTTCTACATTAATTCTTCTCTGGTGGATTGCTGTGTTTTCCAGAAAAGATAAGGCTCACTCTGACGGTTTCCCATTTAATTCAACAAACAATGATTTATCATCTGCTGTATGCGAGGTGTTGGAGTAAGTGATTAAAAGATGAAGAAGAAAGTGTTTCTTCCCTGAAGGAACACATAATAACAGTAATGATATCAACACCACCAAAACAACTCAAACTTCTGCAGCCCTTTATATTTTATAAAGCTATTTTCATCACCATCTACAAGTTTAGAGACTATTAGGAAGCAAAGGGTGACCTTTAAGGTTAGGCCCATCTCTAGGTCTGGCATCCCTATCATTTGTGGGCTGTGTACATTTTGATAATTATATCTAAAATAGCCATGATAATACTAGCAATAATATCGTTAACATTTATATAGCACATCAAGGTTGCATAATACTTTACATATGTTAACTGATTTAATCCTCACCACAAACCTGTGAGATAGGTGCTATTATCTTCATTTTTACAAATAAGGAAACTGAGGTAGACAGAGGTTAAGTGTCTTGCTGAGGGTCACACAGCTATTAAGTGTCTGGGGTTGGATTTAAACTCAAGTGCACTGCACTACCTACTTGCCTCTTTAATGATTAATAGCACACAAATTAATTTACCATATAGGATAAGAGGAAAACTGATTGGACATGTCCTGCTCTGTGCCCAGAAGGCCAACTAGGCAGGCTCTGTAACAGATATTTACAGGATTAAAAGATGAACCTTATGTGCATGATAACTGCTGAGAAAATGAAGACTCACGTTGCCTAGGGGCAGAGGTGAGGCCATCAAATGCATTCTGACATGGGTTACAATTAGAACGAAAACAACACCCCTAAGATTCTTTTGCATCACTTTGTCCAATTCTCTTCCTAGAAATCACTGCCCTTGCACACTGTTGTTTCTGATTAGAAAATTGAAAGAAGTGAATCATAGCACATAATATCTCTAAGTAATATTAATGCTCCTATGGAACATGTGAAGACAGTGAATGATCAGTTGTTAATTTATCCAGTCAGAGAATCTGGAAGGCTAACAGATATAATGCAACAATTTGATTAATGAGACTACAGCATTTCATCTCCAGTGCTTCCTGACTCTTGCGAGGTTATCCAAAATTTCAAAACCACACCGGCAGCTGTTCTAGAGGACAATGAATGCTCAGACAAGCTGCTTTCATCCTACAGTGATAGAAACATCAATGCCAAGATATTAATTTTACAATGGACCTGTGTGAATTTCCTTGCACTGCCTTTTTTTTTTTTGAAGGGGGTGGGGAGGCTTAATTTGTTTTCAGGGTATGGGTCACCAAAAAAGCATGGGATTATAAAGAATCCAAGCACAGAAAGTCCCACTAAATGAAATGCAGTATTTGACCAGCAGCCCAAGAATATCAGGAAATATTATCTGTATATCTATACGGAATAGTTTGCAAAAAAAGCAGGACTTTGGGAGGTAGAATGGAGACCATTAAGGATTTTTATTTTTATTATTTTATCCATACATTTATTTTTAAGAGGAGAAATGTTTTAAAAATAATGTTTATATAGGAGTTGGAAGACTGTCTAAAAGTCAGCTTGGTCTGACTTTAGAGAAATTTAGATGAAGGGCAAGCAAAGGATAATTTTCTAAGACTGGTGCTCATACATGCACACATACCTTTCAAATGGTATTTTAATCTCTGCTGGAGGTGACTACTCATTTGTTTAAGAAAAAAGAAAAAAAAAGGTTAAGAGCCACTAAATAAAGATGACAGATAGAGTCAGAAAATAATTCAAATTACCTAGGAAAAAGAAGGAGGCAGAAAACAAAAGATGAGGCTGTTTACAGGAACAATATTGAAAATGTATTAATTATAGCCAGAGTAAAACTACAAAAGAGAAGGGCTGCTTTGAAGGCAGAAAGCTCTGAATGCCACAGGAAGCTTTGAAGTTTTTCAGTTTCCTTTGTTTCTCACTCATAATACATGAGGACACTATGGAGCAGCTAAGCTTTAACTGCTCAAGGGACCTTTTCCTGTTTGTTACCCCATTAATGAGAAACAAGATCCAACATTTCTAGTGCTGCCTGGCTAGAAGATTCCTGGCCGAGGGGCTCAGGGTTGCTAGGCATACAGGGCAGCTCCCCTTTCTGAAAGGAAGGCCGACTCAACTCAAAGAGCCCCTCTGCTCTCTGCCCTCCACCCTCTGCCAGCCAGCTTCCCTATTTTATGGCCTGAGTTACACAATGAGGGTCAGGCAGCATGGCTTTCACATTTCAATTAATGCCTCATTTTCTACAATTATTGCTTGGCCCGGGAGCACAAAGATGTACTCTCCGAGGAGCAAAGAGCAGAATGAAGTGGGTAGCTTTTGCATGAAAGTTCTTTCTGATTTCTCTCAAGTGCCACTTCAGAGATGGCGAAGGCTCCCCTGCCCTTCCCTTTCACTCTCCTCCTTGTTACTGTTTAAGAGCAGAAGAGCAAGCTCACTGAAAGGTCTGTGGTCTGCTCATTCATTAGGGAACAAATGTGGTCAATGATACCACCCAGGCATCCCGAAATTAAACAGGCCCTTCGTTAATTCTAGTGGAGTGGCCCAGGCAGGCCACAAGATACAATCTAAGTGAAAACACCTGAGCCCTTTCCTGTGTTCCTCCCCCTCCCCCAACTTGTTAGAGCTCTACTCTTCTTAATAATGTTGCATTTATTTTATATGTATTTTGCCTTTACATATCAGATTATCTGTTTTTCCCCCAAAGTAAAATACAAACTCTCTGAGGGCAGGGACAGTAATCTACAACGTCCAAATATCTTTCTCAACATACAAAGTCCTCCTGTGATTTGGACAGAATGAAAAATGTGATTTCCCAAAGAATCTAGTTATAGAAAATAAAGTACTTTGGTTCAAGTAAAGCTTGTCTCTTTTGTCCATTTGGTTCTATATGAATGTACAGAGTTCACACAACAAGTTTCATTTTATCTACACAGTAAGGGACTGTGTCTGTGCATCAAAAGCTTCTTTGAAATTCTCAGGGACTAAAGTAGCATGAACAATAAACAGGCTGTTTATTTTGATAGACAAAATATGGAAGTTCACACAAATTGATTTTAAAATATATTCAATTTCAAAACAATATCCTAACAAATATCTATAGCTTTGAGAACTCATCTTCATTAGTTTAATTATCTGTACTTTTTGCATGGTTGGTATTCCTTTCACTAAGACATATGATAATACCTCTACCACTTAGTAGATGGTTCTTGAGAATGTCTGAAGCTGAAAAATTCTCTATCCTGTAGTCAACCTGTTAATAAGTCTCTCTAGGATAGTCTTTAGACTGCATCTGTCTCTCTCTAGTATGTACAAACATTTATGTATGTATATATACATGCATATACATATATTACACATGTATCTACATATATACACATATGTATACCGGTATATGCATGTAATACATATGTGTGTTTATATATACACACACACACATGTATATGTATATACCTGTGTGTATACACTCTCTGTCTCTGTGTCTTGCCCAGGGTCACACAGCTACTAGCATCTGAAGCCATATTTGAACTCACAAAGCTGAGTCTTCCCCAGTGAAGCCTGGCACTCTATGCATTGTATCATCTAGCCTCTCTGTCTCTGTCTCTCTTTCTCTCTCATATATGGAAGAAAATACCCAAGAAAGAGATAAAATAAAAGCCTTCAACTAGTTTGTCTTTTCATAATCTACAGCAACTGGAGCTAGTCATGCTAAAACCACAACAGCTGCTCAGACTGTCTGCAGCTTCCAACAATGTTGAGCTCCCCTTCCTCTTACACCATCTCCTGCCTTGGTTTGTAAACCACTGCTGATCTGGTTATTCTCCTTCTCTGAGACCACTCGTCCTCAGTTTTCCTACTTTATGGATGATCCGTGTGAATTCTTCCTAAGGTACTTGACTGACATCTTTTATCCTCATTATCTCTGGCCTCTTTTTCAGTGATATGAGCTTCTGTGTGTTTAATCTTCATCTCTATGTAGATGACTCCCAGATTTATATCCAAGAGACAGCTTAGTATTATGGGCAGATTTGGATTTAGATTCAGAAAGGTCTATATTGAAATTCTGCCTCTGAAGCTTATCAGCTCTGTGACCCTGGGTCTCAGCTAGGTTCAATTAATACCAGGTCTAAATTGATGATCCTCTAAATCCAACCTTACGTTAATGTTACATTTATTCTCCTGAGATCCTGTTCCTCTCTGTATTGCCAACTGCCCAATGTAGAGAAGTCAAATATGACAAAGGCAATCAGAAACATTAAAATGTAGCTGGGAAACAGTCAACAAAATAAATAAAATACTATAAGATATAGATAACATTGCATTCTAAAACTAAGGCAATATGTGGCCAGCAGGGATACTTATGTATGGATCTCAAGCTCCTTTTTTTCTGTCAGTCTAAAAATAAAGATTTGTTAAGCACTTCCTATCAGTTAGGCACTGTGCTAAGCACTAGGGATACAGCTATGTGTAAAAAAAAAATGCTTGCCCTTAAGGAGCTTACAGTTTAACAGGGAACAACAATACACAAAAGGAAGCTGAGATGGGAAGAGAGGAGGGGGAATAAGGTACCAGTGTCAGGGGTGTAACAAGTCAACAGAGCACAACATGCATCTGGTGGGAAATGCAGAGAACACAGTGCTGAGCCCCTTTCTCAAAGAGGTCCTGGAGGATCCAATCAGAGGGGCAGAAGGATGAGAAGTGAACACTAAGCAGATTTAATCTTGCAGGATAATGAGATTCGTCAATGATGAGTTTCCTGAATTTTGGAAGGCATGACAAAAGGTCCAAAGGCATAGTAGCTGGGTGGGAAATTTGAGTGTGACAGCAGCATTGGCCTAGTGCACATCTCTATTTAAATGTCCTGAGAGCATCTCAAACTCAACATGCTCCCAAAAAACGGACATTTACTGCCAATTTCACCCTATCCAATCTTCAAAATTCCCCATTTTAGCTGATTGTATCAAGATCCTTCTGCTCACAAAGGTTCAAAAGCATAGTATGCAGTTAATGAATGCTAGTTAAATTGATAGGGTGGCTAGATGATACAGTGGATAGAGTGTTAGACCTGGAGTCAGGAAGACTCATCTTCATGAGTTCAAATATGGCCTCAGACATTTAGTAACCGTGTGACCTTGGCCAAATCACTTAACCCTGTTTGCCTCAGTTTCTCATCTGTAAAATGAGCAGGAGAAGGAAATGGCACACCACTCCAGTATCTGCCAAGACAACCCCAAATGGGGTCATGGAGAGTTGGATAGGATTGAAAAAATGGCTTAACATCAATAACAAAATTAAATCGAATTGATATGGAAGTTAAAGATTCTCCTTTATGTGTCTTCAAGAGTGAAGGAAAAATATTTTCTTTACTATAGTGTAAAAAGAATGCTAGGTCACCTCAAACTTTCACTTTTGGTTTACTTTCCTATAAGTCACAATCAACCAGTCAGTCAACATCCTTTCTTAGATGCTTACTATGTGTCAGGCACAATGCTAAGTATTTAGGTTTATTAGCCCCCTCTACGTAAGAAGCTTATATTTTAATGGGGGAGGGGGACACAAGATGTAAATAACTCAGCACAGATAAGATATCTCAAAGGGAAGAAACTAAAAGTGCAAGGGGCTAAGGAAGATCTTCTGCAGAAGGTAAGATTTAAGCTGAATTCTAAAGGAAGCCAAAGAATAAAACAGGGAAGGTAAGAAGAAAGAATGTTTGGGGCTTGGGGAGAGACAATACAAAAGCAGGAAGAGGGGAGAAGGTGTGTTGTGTGGGAGGAACAGCAAGAAGGCTCTTTCTATCTGCTTCTTCAAGAAAGGAAAGAATATTCTGACTTGGTTATATGAAGTGAAGTCTAAAACTATCCATTCAGATTAAGGAAATAAATAACCAAATTAAAGGAGCATAGGGGTGGAGTAGAAGGTACAGTTCTGGCTGTTATGCCTTAAGAAAGCTAGTACCAAACTGGAGATATCAGATCAGCACAAATAAAATAAACAAGGAGATGAGAAGGGGCAACTGCACGATCTAGAGACTAAAATGATTACGAATTTCTTTTCTGCAAAGAGGAAAGCTAAAAGAATATATTGATCAAAATTTAGAACATTATTCATGGCATGAACTGTTTAAATATGTACTCATTTTCCAAATTCATATATACTAAAAAGTCAGAAGTTAAGGTTGAAAGAGTTAAAAATAAGAAAAACAAAATGAAGTCTTCACAAGACCAGGTAGTGAACTTATAAAACTCTAGGAGAACAGATTCAAACTTTCAACATATTTTTAAGAGATTTCATGAAGTAACAGATGATTAATAAAGAATTCATAAAGGAACTAGAATGTTCAAGGACATGTTCAGCTATTGGCATCAGGAGTGGAGCCTCCTGATTCTTTCTATAAAACACATCCCTCTGTACCACCAGCAAAGACAGGATATTGGGCTTAACAGAGAGTGAGTCTGCCCCAGAATAGCAATCCTGTGATCTTAGGTACCCAAGAAGAGACAGAGAAACAAGTTATGACTCTTTATGTGTCTTCAGGGGTGAAGGGAAAATATTCTTCTGTAGTGTAAAAAAATCCAGAGTTGTTAAACTTATTTCTGTGTTATCACCCCAAGGGAGGCATAACACTCCTGCTATAAGGTACCAGTTGGGTTATATCTACCCTGCACAGAAAAAAAAAACAGAGCTAGGTTGATCAACTTGTAGCTTTGACTGATATGGGTCACCAAGAAACACAAGTCCAGCTAAGCATTGGCTTTTAAGTGTGAAGTACCTTGTTTGCCTAGATAACTCCAATATCACATCACTATATGCATAATAAAAATAGCATTTATATAGCACATACTATGTGCTAGACACTGTTCTAAGCACTTTATAAGTATTATCTCATTTGAGACTCAAAACAATCCTGCAAGTAAAGGCTGCTACTATCCCCATGTTATAGCTGAGGAAATTTTGGCAAAGAAAGATGTCTCTTGTTCAAGGTTACAATATTAGCGATCATCTGAGACCAAATTTGAACACGTGTCTTCCTGACTTCAGAGTCAGCACTATTTACTCACCACCTAGGGGACATCCATATGAGGATATAACTAACCTTCTCAACTACACAGTCTGAGTACAACTGTAGAGATGTCAACAATGGAGCGGCTAGGTGGCGCAGTGAATAGAGCACCAGCCCTGGAGTCAGGGGGACCTGAGTTCAAACCCGGCCTCAGACACTTAACACACACAAAAATAATTAGCCATGTGTCCTTGGGCAAGTCACTGAACCCCAATTTCCCTCCAAAAATAAAAAAAAATGAGATGTCACCAATGTTTCAGTTTGTAAATTAAGTTGATGCTGGGTAATACAGGAGAGGAAAAGTTATTCTGGAGCCATAGGAACCATATTGGAGGTGATCAGGGTGTCTCCACCTTTGGTGCAAAAGCAGATAAAGACAGGCAATCTAAAGACATAGCAGGAGTCAAGAGTCAATGTCATCAAGGTCCTACTGTTCAACAGTCCAGTCAGAAAGTCATTTTTTGGCAGGCATATTTTGGGATGTTTGCCTCAACCTCACAGCCAGTGATAAGCTGCAGAGATTGTCCTCTCTTTTGACAGAGTGTGCTTTGAGTGCATATATCTGGAGAGGTTATGCATAAAGTGTTTCATGAAATACATCCAAAATTTCAATGGGTCTGTGAACTCAATGATGGGGGAATTTCCACAGTGGGAGAGATTGCAGCCCCTCTATACTTACTCATTCTATTGGACTCCTATCCAGTCTGTTCCATCTGTTATTTTTTGCTCACTAGATGACTGACCTACCCTCTTTTCTGATGACGTATCTCCTGTATGCCATCTGTCTTATGCTACTTCTTGCATTCAAGTCATCATTGATAACATATTGCAAATTTACCTATACCTGATTTACATCTCTCAATTGCCCTTTTGTAGTCTTTATTCTTCCAAGATTGTGATATTCCATGATTTATAGGCCTATAACATTGCTGGAAAAATATTGGTGTTTGAAAGGTGGGTTGTTTTTATCTCAGGGAACAACTTGGGTTCACTGTATTTATTAAATACTGGATGTATGCAAGACTCTTTTCTTGGTGCTACCTTAAAAGAGCTTTTATTTTACCAATGCATCTTACCACATACAATCCAATCTGCCTTTTCCCTTTCATTCAGTTCTGGGTCCAGCTCACTGTACATCTGCATTGACCATTCAATTTGTAAAAGAATAGGACTACTCCAAAAAATCCCTTTCAACCAAGGTGAAAGCAACTTTGGAACACAGCCATCAGGTTCTAATCATGGATCCAATAGTCATCAAACTGACAAGATAGAGATTAGAGCTGTAAATAATAGAAGGGGATACTAAATCAAATATAGAAAGATAGGTGGATTCACTACAGACTTTGGTTAAATTCTTGACTTTTTGATAATATGATACTCCACTTTTGCAGGGTCACAAACAGCTGATGTAACTTACTCTCAATCCATCAATGATTTGGTTGCGAAGGAAAGTCTATAATCTAAGAAACCCTCGATTCTCACTGGCTTACAGAGATCTGTAGCCATTTTGTTTCCAGTCAAGGAAATTTTATATTTTAGATGGATATTAGTAGCAATGAGATACTGACAATTCTGATACCTCAGGGAATCCAGATTTCTAAAACTGACCTCTCATATTTAAAAAAAAAATCAAAGTACTAATAGGGCAAGGCAATGAAATGGTGCACACACTTGTGGTAGCTTGTAGCATAATATTGAGTGCTAAGAAAGACCCAATCAAGGGCATATACAATAAATAAAAATGTTGGACTGGTCATATACATAGAGAAAGTTCAAATGCTATAGTAGCACTTACAACAATATTTTATTAAAGGAAGGTGAGATACTCTACTGGGGAATTTTATGTGAAGACCTGGGTAAGACCACACTAAAAGATGTAGATGGATGGAGATTTGCATCATCAGTGAAAGAACTACCCACACTCATGATATCTATAATTCACTGAAGTCTGTTTGTCTCTCTCACATAAACACGTACATACATAGCACTTTAATAAGCTTCACTAACACTTGTGGGTCTTACTAATTAAAATACTTTTACATAACCTCTGCCTCTTGTTTCCTTTCTTATGAAATTATACTGAAGACAATCTGTTCACTTTTCTAACTACTGAGCTTTACAGTCAAGGGACCAGAAAAATACTGCATGGTGGCTAATGCTCTTTCTACTGACAGAAGAAATCTAAATGCTGCACACTTTACATACAAAGTTGACACATGGGAACTGTGCCAGGTTTGTTATGTTTAAAGGTAACATGCTTTAATTACCACTGTATGAAGCAGGTAAGGGAGGCCCGGTCTTTAAAAAAAAGGTATTTAAAAAAATTATGTTACTAACTTATTATCATAAAGGCCACTAGCTGATATGCTGGGGCTTCTCCTTCTAGGAAAAAGAGTAGTAGAGAATATAGCACAACCCAATGTGTCCTTTCCCTTCCCTCATCCAATCCAACACATACCAACTCCTAATTCAAATGCACATTAAAAGGGTTTCTTTTTCTTTCAATCTCTTATATGGTTTTGAGAAGAGTATAATTTTATTTTTCACTTGGTGTTATCCAAACAATCCACCGTCATTTCCTGAAATAGTTATCATCATAAAATTGATATTTAACTCTCTAAAGATGTTGTTGCTGTCCATGGTCTCCAGACCATCTACCTCATTCTCCCTCTCCTAGCCTTCCCACATCCAATGATCATATCTGGCTCTAATGCACCAGAGTGCTCATTCTTCTAACTCCTCATAATCACTGACTTTACAATTCTCTGTGAGAGCCTGGAAGTTCAATTCAGATTTCTTCTCATTGTTACAACTATTAAAATCTAAGTATCATTTATAACACATTTATGTAGAAATGTCAGTGAGGTCCTATGTATCAGGAACCTAGCTTCCTCTTCTACCCAGTTCCCATATATAATGAGTACAGAAGTTAAAATGGAGCCTATGATTACTGTCTTCATTTTAAATTTAGGATTACATCTAAGGGGTGATGCCTTTGAGATGTTCATCAGGATATCATTTTAAGTATGAGCTGAGAAGCAAAACAGTGGCTTCCTCTTTTTCATCTGTATTCAGTTAAAAGAACTCTCATTTTCATGTCTTAAAACTCACTTTCCAAGCCAGAGACAATAGATTAGCCTTGCAAATAGTCTTTAAACTGGCAGTTAGCCTCAACGAGTCATGGAACTCGCATTGATCTCTCCTAAAAATGATGATTTGTTTTTTCTGCCTCTCCTCTACTTGGCTATAGATCCTTAATTTGTGTGTCCCATAAACAAGAAACTTACCAAACTACTTTTAGAGCTAGAAAATTATCAAAATTCTTCTGGAAGAACAAAAGGTCCAGAATATCAAGGGAACTGATGAAAAGCAATGCTAGGGAAGGTGGACTAGCCATACCAGATATTAAATTGTATTAGAAAGCAGCAATCATCAAAACCACTTGGTACTAGCTAAGAAATAGGAGAGATCAACAGAATAGGTTAGGTACACAAGACATAGTAGTACAGGAAAAAAAAATTAATTGCTGTCTTATCTACCAATATCCTCAGCAGGATCTAAGCTCCCTGAGAGTAGGGACTGATTTTTCTTTTTCTTTGCTCCTGACTTTCATTTTGTCTTTGCATTCCCATTGGTAAGCACAATACCTAATATAGTGTAAGCATGCAAGCAATACTTGCTAAATTGAAGTGCATAAGAGCTTCTCCATTCTTATTCATTACTTTGATCCCTAAGAGTGACACAAAAGCTCACAATAAAGGGGCTGTATTTGACGTCAAAGGAGCCCAAGTTAAAATACTGAATGATATTCAATTTCACCAATGGCATGGATAAGTAGGACACCAAACCAATGGGAACTCCATGTCTCAGAATTTATTCCTCAACTGCTACATCCACCTAAACATCAAGAGTCGCTCTCCCCTCTATGATGCTGATGTAACTAACACTGAAAAGGGGAAAATTATTTCCAGGTATATGATTTTGTTAGTGATTCTTTTAGCCAGAGCGACTTAGGGGCTGCTAGAAGATGTGGATTGGAACTGACGGCTCAGACACTTAATAAAGGTCTCTAAGCAAGTCACCAAATCCCTCTGAGCTTCGGCTACTTCTCCAGTATACTGGCACTGCCTACCTTGCAGGGTTGCTATGAAGGAAACATGTAAACATGAAAGTGCAAAAGAAATCTAGACTGCAGCTAGTCAACCCAGAACTGATTAGAAGTGTAGGGAGTGAGGAATCAGAATCGTCATCATCACTTTATATAATCCTTTAAGGATTATAAAACACTTTGACTATATTATTACATTTGGTCCTCACCACAATGCTGTGAGGTAGAACTGTTTATATTCATTTTATAGAAGAGGAAACTGAAGCTAAGAAAAGGTGAATGACCCACCCAAGGTCAGAGAGCCAGTAAACACCTAAGGGAGGATTTGAACTCAGGTCTTCCTGATTTCCAATTCTAGTGCTCTACTCACAATACCACCTAACTCTTTGCAAAGGAAGACTGGCAAATGTTCAGCAACTCATGCTTTTATGTAGTTCTCTCAGAGGTTTTGCCCAGGATCATGAAGCCAGTATGTGCTAGAGACAGGACTTGATTCCATGCTAATGTGACTGAGGCCAGGCCTCTGTCCACTATCTCATGCTGCTGCTGTTAGTGCTGCTGATCAGCTATTTCTGGTTATAGTGTTTTCACCGTATATTCAATGTAGTTCTGGCAGAAACACTCTGAGGTCACATAGCTATCCTATTATACTGTTCTTTTACATTAAGCACTCAGCATATTATGACAAGGTTGGATAAAATTAATGCTTTACATAGTTGAATCAAAGTACTGGGGTGTAAGTTCGTCTTCTGGATGGTCACTGGAAGAAACTATGGGACCACTCTGCTAGCCAATGGGGCAGCAGGGATGATATGTTCTTCCATCTATTCCCATATGGTTTTACATTTGTTTGGTTTTTCCTACTAGGTCTTTTATATATTGAGGGCTTTTCATTCGAAGTAGTTTGGTAGTTAAAACTATTTGATACGGCTACTTCTATTATAAACATCGCTCCTGGGTTATTATGGTTGTGGGTGCACAAAAGTTGTATCAGTGATGACACTCTTGTTCAAAGATCACTTTGTTTTACTGAGTTTTAAAGGACATTTTGGGGTTTGGACTTCACAGAATTCTGGAATTTGAGAGATGGAATGGGCATCTGGTCCAAACCATATGTGGAATGAATCCCTACTATCACACAAAGAGTAAGTAGCCAGCCAGCATCTGCTTGAAGATCTCCAAGGAGGGGGTGGGATTTGTAGGACATGTTCATAATACACAGATCTGTTGTCTGGTAGTTTATGAAGTGTAGCAAATTTTTTTTTGGAATTTGACTCTGGCTACTTGATTACATCCTTCAAGGAATTTGGTAGGTGTTAGATTTTTACAATCTGCAGTTATGTGTTCAAAAGTTCCTCCTGTTTCTTTGCAAAATCTATGTCAATTAATCAGTTCAAATGTTATCAACACGTTTCTGTAAACAAATCTGCATGCCAGCCATTTGTTTGATGCCACGTTGTTGACACATTGTTGGTTCCGTTTATGAGAACTGGAGAGCTTTTTGTTTCCTCTCTTGGATCTCTGCCATTTTAGAGGCTGGTCCTATTCTTGCTGCTATCTTCACTAACAATGACAATAATGATGACAACAATAACAACAGCATTAACAACAACAACAAATACCAGGCATCTATGGCTAAAAGACTTACAATTTACAACATATACTCATAACTTGATTTGGTGGAATCCAAATAACTGGCCGATTTCTGTTTTATTTCACTTTTATAAGAGACACATCGTGAAAAAAAAATGAGCTAAAATTGAAAATGTAAAAATTTCGAGGAATTTTTGGGCCTCATTGCTTATGTAGCACAATTCCCTATATTTTCTACAACCACAATAAGAAAATTTACTTAATAATCAGTGAAAGATTATGCTCAGTAGACTATACTTACTATGACAAGAAAACACTATGATATTTTAATAAAATTTTCAACAAAAGAGGTTGAAACAAAACTTAACCCTGTTAATAATAATTCATATTCATATAAGACTTTGGGCTTTGCTAGCTAAACTCCTCACAGTAACCTTGCAAAACAGATGCATAATTGTACTCATTTTACAAGTAAGGAAACTGAGGCTCAGAGATTTTGAACAGTTTACCCATATACACACAGTAATTGTGTGAGGAAACATTTGAATCCAGGTGTCCTGACTCCAAACTCAATTGAGTTTGATTGAGATATTCAGATAATATAAAACTAGGTTAGCCAACTCCCTATGTATAATTACCAATGTTATACCATGAACTGTTACAAATATTTAAGTTAGAGATGTATAACAACATGTAGCATAATAAAGGTGATTCTCTAAAACCCTACTGTTAATGCACAGAGGAATGCTATGTAAACACAGTGAAAACCAAGGAATTGGAGTAAAGTGTATCTAAGTAAACAGGGTATCTCATACATGAAGTGGGAGATAGGGGTGGGAGTGGAATAACCACCCAGGGCAGAAATTTAGGATTTAAACATGCAGCAATAATATAGGTTTAATTCCCTATTAGTTATATGATTACCAATTAAACAATAGGTTTTCCCTCCATTTAAAAATCTTAAGTATTTCAATAGAGTATTTGGAAAGCATGATCTTTGATGAAGCCATAGTACCTTTCATTCCCTCTTCCCATCTTTATCTCACTGGTAAATTTTCTCAGCAAAGTTACTGATCCTGCAGAAAAAAAAAATTGCTTTCTCTGTGACAGAAGACATGAAAGCCCACTTGGAAGGGAAATGTCATTAATGTCAGCTGCACTCTGGGCATGGCCTAAGAGCTGCAATGGTAGAAGTGCCTGACCACAGCCCTAAGAACATCTGTGTTTAAAAGATCACTTTCTGAGTACAGAGCAGTGGTGTCATGGGGGTATAACCTGACATTTACAAACACACACTCACATGCTTACCTTTCTACCATATTCCAAGGTACTTCCAAGAAGGGAGACAAACCTTACTGCAACTGATGACAGTTCACAGAAGGGCCTCTTAAAGAGTTCAGGAAGCATATCAGATGTTAGCTTCTAACATGTGGAGAGATAGCCATCCAACTCTTGCAAAATAGTTTCAAAAATTAAGGAAATCATAAAACATCTAAATTCATTCAATCAAAAGTGTTTACTGAACACTTAATTCTATGCATAATACTATTCTTTGTAGCATAGAAAAGGTTTTTTTAAATGGATAAGATATAGTATCTACCTTCAAGGAGCATATAATCTAGTTAGGGAGATAAGATATTCAAATAGGAAAATTTTAAATATCAAAATAAGGCAGTGAAACAAAGAGGTAATAAGGACCAGGAAAAAGTGGAACAAATTTGCAGTCAGAAGAATTGTATTTAAATACAAAAGACTCATAACAAAAATTCTATCTAGCTCCAAAAAAAGAACTAATGGACTCTGAATGAGGGCTTACTGAAATGTATTTTAAATTTTATTTTTCTTGCTTTTTACCCCTCCTCAATGAGACTAATCTGGAAATGCTATACATGACTTCATACATATAATGGGCATTGTATTTCTTTCATTCTCAAAGGATGGGGACAGGGGGGGAGGAAGAGAATTTGGAACTGAAAATAAAAACTGCAAATGAAATAAAAAAGAACTGGATTTAAATCCCAGCTCTGTTTGGCACAGAATCTTCACTTCTCAAGACCTTAGTTTCTTTTCATGTATAAAAGGAGGAAATAGATTGTAAGACCTCCAATGTCACTTCCAACTTTAAGACCAACACAAGAGATGTCTAAAAGGTAATATGGGATAAAATGCCAAAGGAACAAAAGAAGTTAAGTCATTTGCCTAAGGTCACACAGGCTGTAAGTGACAAAGGCAGGATCTGAAGTCATTCTCTGAATCCAGAGACAAATTAGAAAAATGATGCGATTAATCATAAAGTGGCTACTACACTCCACTTAAAGTAGTTTGTCATCCTTGATCCTCTTACCTTTCCTTGATACCTCTTATCTTTACCTTCTTGCCCAAGTGAATATTTCTATAAATGTGAGACATTTGCATATTCATTCATTCTCTCTCTCTCTCTCTCTCTCTCTCTCTCTCTCTCTCTCTCTCTCTCATTTTCACTAGAAAGGAAGTGTTCTTTGTGTTTGTCTGTTTGTCTCCTCACCAGAACATCATGGCATACTATTTACTGATGATGGTATGACAGTGGCCATAATAACACTACCTAAGTAAGACATCCAGCTCAGAGCCAGAGTATTTTGAATCTTTAGCCACTGTAAAGTTTTGACTTAAACCAGATTCAGTAGAGGAGAACAAATTGAAAAGGGAGATGTGATGGGAGGAAGGAAGATTCTAAGCTGCTGGGATAATGAGTTGTTCCTAAGAGGAATGAGAGGGAAAATGATCCTAAGAAATGCACTAAAGGCCCCTGGGTTACCATCTTCTCTGTTATTTGGAAGATATCCTTTCCTGCACCATAAGCCAACAGATGTTGAGCACAATTATAATTAAATACAGAAGACTATGCTACAGAATAACATTTTATCCCCAACAAGAACACTTACGAACTTCAATGATAAGCATCATAGGTAGAGATAATAACCGACTATCATCATCGTCATCATCATTATATTTTATATTTGCATAGCACTTCACAGTTTTCAAAGGACATTCACATATGTTATCTCATTCAATCCCCTCAAAACAATACTATGAAACAAGCAAGGAGGCTGATCACCTCTTTTAGCAGATGAAGAAACTGAAGAGCCATTGTGACAGAATGAACCAAATGTCAGATTTCAAGTCAAGGAAGCTGGGATTCAAGTCCTCCTAGACATATGCAACCTGTATGACACCAGGAAAGTCATTTAACATCTCAGAGACTCAGTTACCTCATTTGTAAAAAGAGGAGTCAGACTCAATGACTTCTAGCGTCTCTTTCAACACTGACTCTATGGTTCATAGAAACACAGAGAGGTTAAGGAATCTGGACAAGGTCATTATGGATGAGTAAATGATGAAACTACAAGCTGACAACCAAGGCAGTGTCCTTTCACCTACTCCTGACTCACTGTTAGAAAGATGGTCAGCAATATCACAAGGGAATTTTATCTATCTAGGGCACAACTCATTTTCAATAATGGTCACTCAATTACTCAGATGTTTCTAAATCAAAAGCAAATCAAGTAATCAAAAAAAATTTAGCAAGTGATTATCTTGGGCCAAGCACTGCTCTAACCACTAGAAATAAAAAGAGAAGTTAAAAAAAATGATCCCTGCCTTCAGGGAGCTTGTATTATTGAGTGAGTCAATTTATAAATAATTAGATTCCTACAGGATATAGACAATAGATGGGAGGTAATTTCATAAGGAAAGACCCTAGTTTTCAAGAGATGTTGTGTGGTGCTGTGAAACAGGAGTCTTTGGCTCAAATCACATTAGCTTTCTGACTAGGGGAAAGTCAGTTAACCTCTCTGAACCTCAATTTCCTAATTTGTACAATGTAGAATTATTAATAATACTCGTACTGCCCCATCATGTGACTGTTGTGAGGTCAGTGCTTTGTAAGCTTTAGCATGTTGTATAAATGTGAGTCATTATTATCATTCAAGCACCACACACCTGGGCTCTCTTTTTAAAGGGTCGTCCAATTAAATCTTACTGTATTAAAATTGTACACTTGAATGACTAGCTATCAGTCCTGAAATTATCTGAAGTCTGATGGCTAGATGAGTGGGATTGTATCCTATTGAAAGAGGTAAATGCTTTTATTGAAGACAGACAGTCACACAATGTATAGCATTACTATTCTTTGTTTCTAGCAAAGAGAGTAGAGAGTGAGTGAAGCTAATCCAGTCTCTATCTCAGACAGCTCCCAATGAATGGAAAATACATTACCAAATGAAAAAAAAATTGATAGCAAGGGTGTTTACACTCATCAGATTTCCAATTTTTTGGCTTTTGTTGTAAAGATCACAGCTAACAAGATAACTGTCATTTGAAGCATATTCAATCACCTTAACAGTCCTGACCTCATGCCATGATTTTAAATATTTACCTCTATTATAAGATACAAGAGGTGGAAGAAGAGTGGAGATATGGATAAGAAGGAAAAAGGACTTGGGGATTTCTGAAGCAGCAGGCCAGACCTGAAAACACATAATCCAGAATACTGATGGATAGAGAATAATTGAATTTTAGAACAGGAAGCTACCTGTGAGAATATTTAATACAACTCCCCCATTTGTGGCAACAGAAACTGGGCAAAGAAGGTGAGCTCCTTGGTCAATGTTACTTATCTATTTAGAGCTGTATCCTTTATTTTCAGAATCCACCTGCTGGCCCTAACCTGAGCTACCTTCTACCCAGACCTGAACTTTTAGAATGGCACCTCCAGAACCTTGTCCTGAGTTCCTGTAGTTAATCTCCTATATTTGTCTCTCTCTCTGGCCTAGGGACCAGTTCAGTTACTTGGTGACTGAGTCAGACCAAACTAGCCCACGTAAACCATTATATGTACTAGCTGAACTGAGTGCCAGGGTATATCTCACTTTCACATCCCAAATAGCCTTCTACTCATGCCATCTTGACATTCACTTGCTATCACAGACAGATCCTCTTTGGCACCTCATCTTGCCCCTGCTTTCTACTTCTTATGTAAAACATAGTAATAAAATCAATAGTTCCGTTATTTCTAGAAAAGGTAGATCAGTTGAATGTCCAAACATCAACCCACCATTTCTGTGACTTACTAAGCCTATTCCGTTCTTCCACCACTACTCTATTATTTGTACTGTCATACAATTTAAGAATGTAAGCTCTTTGAAAGCAAGGATTTTTTCTCTCTTTATGTTTGTATACCTAGTTTTCAGCATAGGGTCCAGCAAAGAATAAACACTTAACCAAAGCTTTTTCATTCATTTATTTTCTTCATTCATTGTAGCAAAACTGATCAGAAAAATCTAGATCACTTGACTCCCCATCCATTATGGTCTTCCTGCCACACCATAAGTTGCCACCCTCCAAAAGAAAGAGTTAAACATTCTTTTTCTACATTGAGCATTTTAGCTTTTTAAAAATAATCTCCACAGTGCTTAATACTGTCTTTTCAGTGAATATGTGATCGATCCATTTTATGGCTAGAGTAAAAGGTACAGTGGAAGGGGGAAGTATATCCAGAGATGAAAGATGGTGGGACTCTCGAATGGTTGAAATTATAGGGCCAATGAACAGATGCCTGAAAAAGAATATCAGGAAAAGAAAAATAAGAGCAGGTCCATTTAGAATAGTTCTTTTCCTTTTAATCCAAATTTCCCTGGTTGTTACCTTGGGGAAAGAAAAAAGTGAATGACTCAGAGAAAGCTGTTCATAAGTACAAGGCTTTCTCAGTTTTTATTCTTTCTTATCCTGTGTTACCCTGCCTTTGTACTATTTCAGTCTTTAGATTTCAGAATACACCCAACACTTATTTTAAATATTATTTTAATCTTCAAAGATCAGTGGTGATACAGACTATGCTGTAAGTTTGATGTAAGCAACTAAGCTTAGGACAAATAGACCAGGGATGGGAAGGACTTATATAACACTAAATTATGGAAAAAAGAGGGACATCTCTCCCTGGTGAGTGATAGAATAAAGGAGGACATATAGTATAATGCTCTGTCCATTGGAACAAGTTACTTTCATGTCTGGGCATCACTTTCCACATATGTAAAATGAGGGAGTTGGACAAATCAATCACTAAAGATTTATTAAGCACCTCCTATGTGCCAGACACTGTACCAAATGCTGGGACAAGTTGATTTCAATGGTTTCTTCCAGATCAAAGTTCTAAGAATTCAGGATTCCCAATACACTGCTCTCTCCCTTGTTAATGCATTAACTGAAATTAATATTAAGAATATACTATGGTAGGACAGTGTATTTTCTAGTAAGGAATACAGAGAAAAATAAGATTGCTACCTTCAAGAAACTTTAAATCTAGAAGGAGAGCTAAACAACATAAAGAATAACCGTAGCATAGGCAGTATTTTTTGACATTTGCGAGAATTGTCATGAAGAGCTAGAGGAGTTCAGATGAGGCAGTTCTTTGACCTTTTGGAGGAGGGGAATCTCTATCTAGGGTAGTTCTGTAAGTGTCAAGAGAATAGGACTCAGGGACATTTCTTGACTCTTTGGCAAGAGATAATGATTTCACTTGACTTTAAGGATGGCAGCCTGAGTTTTTGTGTGATTTGACAGGTAAAACAAAATGTATCCTATATGAAATGTTTTGTTAGGTTATAAGCTTGCAAAGGCTCCCTTACTCCTTTTCTGTGGAACCTAGATATGAGTCACATGCTAACATTCCTAAGGGAAAACTTAGATAGGGGCATAAGCAAAGTAAAAGTGCTTAATGAGAAATTTCTATGATTCTCCCAATCCATGAAAACCTAGAGCTTTGGTTGTGGGCCACAGGATTTATTTTTGGATGGAGTGATTGAATGAGAACCAGTGGAGAAATTAGTTTTTGATGACTGGCCAGAATTTTAACATTCCAAGGTTGGAGAAGAGCCTATTTAAACGTATGGCTTGAGTAGAGTCCCGTACTTGGGAAAGGACGAAAATAGTGATTCACCTAGTTTAGCTAAAACCTAGGATACTACCCACAGCAAAATAGTAAGAGGTAAGCCTGGAAAGAAAGGTTGGAAATAAAATGTAGAAAGCCTAGAATGCCAGGCTGATACTTTTTGATCCAAATTATATATTTTTTTCATTGCAGGAGAGATTAAAGGAAGGAAAAAAGGATACTGCAATAGCTCAGGTAATAGGTATTCTCCTGAATCAGGATAATAGCAAAGGGAATGAAAAGGAGGGGATAAAGGTGAGCAGTATTGCAAAGGAAGATACTCATATCATCTTCTTCTTGGTGTTTTCCATCTGGAGTTTTATTTTGTTCTTCATTTTTCTATCTAAAGCACAAAGGTAATAGCATATAAAACTGCATTTTTGGAAAACTTAAAACTCTTTCAAGTGATACTTCCCCACCTTGGCTGTGATACTGCAACATAACAACCCTATGACATTGGGACTTGAATTCTCCCTTCTCTTGAGGAGCATCTAAGTTTAATTTTGAGAAATGCAAAAGAGAAACAGTGCTGCAAATATACTTACCCTTTCTCTCCCCCCCCCCAAAAAAACCCAAATATTTGAACTTAAAATTGGAGTATATTGTTCACTATCTGGCAAATGAAATAAAGCAAATAATTTTTTTTTACCAAATCCTGATTAACAAAAAGAGTTATATATGTTTTTAGCATTATTATCACTCTATTGATGCTAGTTTCCAGGGTAGGAATATATTTCCCACATCCTATCAAATTGTTAGCTTTAGTTCAATTACTTTAACAAGCAAGTTTCCATCTGGACAGATATCACTACTCAATCTCTGGGATGTAGTATGAACCAAGAAATCATTTATTTTTGTTTCACTACTTAGCATCTGTTATTTTCTTTATCCTGGCATTCAAAGTTTGCCATTATCTGTATCCACCCTTCCATTCAACTTTCCCCCTCACATTTGCCTTTATAAAGCCAATGATCCAGCCAAACCACTTTTCATTGTCCCCCCTGAAACAGTCCATCAGGCAAAGTGGGTGCATTTATAAACCTTTGGAAAGTGTAAAAATGTCTTTTTCTTTTCCTGACAGCATTTGAAAAATATATTCATGGTGTTTATTGAAATAAACAGAAACTGATTTATCACATAATAAATACTACATGCTATAAAGGGTAGGATTTTCTGGTGTGAGAGATACAGCATGTGCACAGTTAAGTAAATAGGAGGTAATTTAAGGGGGGAAAGAGCATTAACATCTAAGGCCATCAAGGAAAGCTTCTGAGAGGTTTTGCACTATAAATGAGCCTTTCAAGGAGATAAGGATTCTGGGTAGAGGAGTTGAGGGAGTGCTTGAGTACCATTAAAATAGTACTATGGAGAAGAAAAGGTGATGAGAATATGAACTAGGGCAGTGGCACTGTGAGTGAGAGAGAGGGATGAATGAAGGAAACATTCAACAAGTGCTTATCATATGTAAATCCTTCTTCTAAGTGCTGACAACACAAATTGAAAAATAAGACAGTCCTTTCTCTCAAAGATACACAACACATAAAAGGTTTCATCTGCAAGTGAGATGGAAAGGTCCCATAGTCCTTAGGGTGTACTCCAAATTAGATGGCAATCTCTTTTCTTTAATGTCATTTCCATTGAAAATATTATATCAATTTCTGATGATGAACTTTTGATAGTGCCAAGGACTTTGGAGATAAGAACTTTCTTTTCTGGGTCTTCAACAGCTACGGTTGAAGTCTCTGTAGAATCTCTTACCAGGTCATATCTTTCCAGAGGGCCTGCTTCCCCCAGACAATTGCCTCAGAGGCAGACATGGAAACAATGACATTCTCAAGGCACCACATAGTCCTTACTTACCCACCTAGTATCCCTATCATTAAATGAAGTAGGTTAGTCTGCTATAAGTTAGCCCCCATTTAAGCCAGGCTAGCTTTTTAGATCACTACTTCCTTTTCTGGATATGTACTAAACATCCTTTCAATTATACATTCTAGAATTTTTTCATGAAATGAAACCAGTCATTGACCTCAAATATACAAACTCCATTCTCTCACCCTTTTTGAAATTTAGAGCAACATTTCCCTTTGTCTCTCCCTGTAGTGTCTCTCCCTATTCTCCAGAATATTTCAAAGATCACAGATAGAGACTCAATTATAACATCTATTACAGATAGTTCATCTGGGCTTGGTAACTTTAACTCATCTACGGCAGCCAAATGATTTTTCACTATCTTCTTATTAATCTTAGGTATCATTTCTATATTAGTTTTTTTTGGTCTGTAAATTGGGAAGGAATAATTTGCCATCCAGTATGATAACTAGAATGCATTTCAAAGGTCTTGATGGGCTGTTGAGAGATATCCTTAATTTCCCTTTTTCCCCTTCGCTAATGATTAACCTAACACTAAAAGTGGAGGTGGTGGTAACCATGATGGATTTTTTATTTAAATATTGATTTTAACTTGTTGAATATTATTTAATAGAAGATAGATGGCACATGCGTATATGTCTTGTGGCATGGCAAAAAGAGCACTGAAACACAAAAGACAAGACTTGGCTTTTCTACTAGGGAATTTTTATATAATTTTGGAAAGGTCATTCGATTTTTATGTCTTACTTTTGTGGCTGTCAAATAACAGGAGTATTGATTATATGAATGATAACTAACAATTAACTGAAAAATACTTCTTGGTACCTAATTTGGACAAAACATTGAAATGGTCCCTGCCTTTAAGGAACTTACTATTCAGCAAGCAATATAAAAGATATTTATGAATAATCTTAATCCAGGAATAGAATTCCGAATGGACTCCAAAGCAGAGCTTGGGTAACAAGATATATAAACAAGGTGCTATTAGAGTTCTTAGGAGGTTAAGATCACATCTGCTTATGAAGACCAAGGAAGACTTTATGGGGGATGTGGTAGTTAAGATGGTTTGTGAAGAATGGATAGTATTTCCAGAAACATGAACAAAGGAGAACACTCTATACATAGGAAATGGTCTAAGCAAATGCTGTGAGCAGGAATATATTGGACACTTTTTAGGGAATTGCTAGTGTGTATTACTGAAGCAAAAATACATCTGAGTATAGACAGCTAGGTGGTACAGTGGATGCAAGATGCAGGAAATCTTACAAAGAGAGAATTCAAAGGACTTGATGACTAATTATATGTGGGGAGTAGGAAGATTAAAAAATAACTCTGAAGTTGTCATTAGGGGTGCCTGGAAGCATAGTGATGCCAATAAGAGTAAGAGAGTAGTTAAGAGAAGTTTGGAGAAAAAGATTCACATACTATACTGGAAGGAATTATTAGTACTAGACAGTGTGGTTTCAAATCCTAGCTCTGCTGCTTCTTTCCTATGTAAACCTGGACAAGGTTTTTAATATGAAATATAATAATAATAATAATCCTGACAATCATTTATTATGCTCCTACTGTGTGCTGCTCTAAGCAGGAGGGATACAAGGTAAGGCCCCTAAAACCTAATGATATAATAATAGTAATCATAATGACTAGGATTTATACAATGTTTTCAGAGTTGCAATGTGTTTTGTGTATGCCATCAGAATTGGTTGTCACACTAACCTGGACTTCTTTGAGCCACAGTTTTCTCACTTCTAAAATAAGTGCATTTGTGTTGAGTGAAAACAATGAATTTGGAGTTAGGAGATCAGAGATTAAATCTTTCCTCTGACATATACTACCTGTACAAGTGAGGACCAGGCAGTTTTGTTCATTGTACCTGTCTGTGGAGCAGCCAGGAGTTATAGAAAGGAAAGTAGCTGTGAAGTAAAAAAAAACATCATCCAAATCCTCCTTCTGAAACTTTCTGTGTAAACTTGGGCAAGTCTCTTCACCTTTCTAAGTCTGTTTCCTCATCTATAAGAGGGAGAGACAAGAAGACCTCTAAGGTCCTGTTTAGCTCTGCATTTATATTCTTATGATGAGTTACTGATCACAGAGAACAGAAGTTAAAAATTGCAAAAAGGCATTTTTTTTCTTTTTTGAGGGGGGAAGGCAGGGCAATTGGAGTTAAGTGGCTTGCCCAAGGCCACATGGCTAGTGTTACGTGTCTGAGGCCGGATTTGAACTCAGGTCCTCCTAACTCCAGGGCTGGTGCTCTATTCACTGTGCCACCCAGCTGCCCCAAAAGGCAAATTTATTGCATTGAGCAATGATAGCATTCCTCTCCTTGGAAGCCTTCAAGTATAGTCTTGATGACTATTTGTCTGATTCATAATGGTGGTGATTCCATTTGTGTTTAATAAATCAAAATGATAGCTAAAATTTATATAGTGTTTTAAGATTTGCAAAGCACTTCATATTTTTTAAACTCATTTCATCCTCAGAACAATCCTGTGAGGTAGTTGGTATTATTGTCCCCATTTTAGAGATATGGAAGCAGAGGTTAAGTAAGTTACTTAGGTCAGTAAGTGTCTGAGTCAGAATTCAAATTCAGGTTTTCTACACATCAAGTCCTACAATGTATTTAGTGTTCCACTAAGCTGCTTATATATAGGCTAGATGGTTACATGATTGTTGAAAAAAACTAAATCTAATCACATACATGAAAACAATTAGAAAGTATATAATGCCAAATGAAGTTATTAGTATATGTGGCTGGGAATATGGAAGTGGATGAACAGAAAGGTAGACAAAGGGCAGGAAGAGAAAAATAAATATCACTTCCATGTTTCCCTATTTCTAATGTAACACAGCTGCTCTTCATTATGTTATTTATTTAAAAGAACTGGGCAACACTAAGCTAAGGATTCTATTATCTATATGTCAGAACATGACTTTAGAACTATAATGTAGCCTTGTTTCTTTTAGTAAAAACAACTCTCTACATAAGACTGTGAAACCCAGTCCTTACTGCTGATCAGTACCATGGAGAGCAACAAACCCATCTTTTTTGAGGGGGGGACAAGGAAGCTAGAAACAAGCTAAATATTATTGCCCCCATCATTTCCCAACAAATATATGGCATTTTTATCTTTGTGCATTTTGATGACGCATAACACTGATTACAAAGTGTCCCAGCTGGTAATAAGTTCACTTCATTTTTTTCAAATACGTTTTTTATGTTGTTCACAGATGAATCCAATTAGCATATCATTGTGGCTGATTAAATATGCCTCATGTAAATTTACATGTCAAAATACATACTGTACTTAAACAAATAGACAAGGTTGCCAGCCTTCTGTAAACAGCTTTGCATGCATAAACTAACTCCTAAATACAAAGGCTTAAATTTAAATTTGCAATGACTACCTGAACAAAGATACAGGGGGAGAGAGACAGAAAAGGTACTGTTACTCATGCATGAAGTGAGAGAATGAATATAGACATTTGTCTCTCTTTGTCTCTGACGAAAAACTATTGACAAGAGATTCTCCATCTGCATATGAGGCTGTCACGTCAGATTAGCTCATCAGGTAATGGAAATTTGGCCTCTGATCCAGAAAAGGTCCCTATGCACTAAGAATGGGGACTGCTTCAAAGAGATTGTATTATCTTAGACAGCAGGATTAAATTAATATGGGAATGACTTCTACTGGAGGAAATTTTTTTTTGTTAAACATGTGCTAATGTTTATTATGCATAGCATCCTGTTATCATAAATGATCTTTCTAGACACTTTGCTCATTGGTTTCTGACCCTCTTTTCAAAGGGAAAACCCCCCACAGATGAAGTTCAGACAGTAAAGGTTAAAGAAAAACAAAAGACTTGACTGATTTTCCCTTAAAATAAGTGGTCTGAGCTATTTTGGACCTTGTTAGAAATGAGCAGAAAGCAAGTAGAAAACAGTCTAGCTATTCACCATCAAAAATCATTCTGCCTCTCTGGTGAAAGCACTCTAGGCTTTGGCATTATAAAATGAGTGCAATTAGGGAAAAAAACCCTCATAATTTCCAGCTTCTTCATGACTAGAGAGATTCTGGCTATTTCACAATCCTCACAGACTTGAGGGAAAAACTACCCACTCCCCAGAACCTCTTGAATATAAGATCACTTCAATAAGTGTGATTTTAATAGAATGACCTGGAATTGACTTTTGTGGTTGAGTAGTCCAATGGCCCTCTGCACAGGCATCTCAGAGAGCAAGCCCCTCATTCAGAGACAAATGGCATCAAGGTAACAACTTCTGGTTATTAAAAGAGGCTAAATATTCAAAGTGAAATGGGGAGAAAATTACATGACTCAAAAAGGGCAACATGTAAGAAATAGTAATATATAGATTGGACAAAACAAAGTTCTGTCAATTCAAATGCTTCACACTTCACAAAAATCTTCCATCTCAGTGCTGTGTCAGTAAGTGGGACTGACTTTTTTGAATCCTCTGGCTTACATAATTAATGTGGGAAGGCAAAAGAGCTTAATCAGAAAAGATAAAAAAGAACTGGCCAGCCAGCCTCTTCTTAGAGCACAGGTATAGGTCTAACATCCACAATATAAAAGAAATGTGCAGAATTTCAATTACATGATTAGGACTTTTTCTATTGTGTCCTATTATGAAGTATTATGAGGATTGAAATTACTTAATGCAAGGGAACAAAATATAGAGGTAAGGATATATCTAAAGAGAAGTGTTATAAATTTCTCATCAATTGAATCAATTTTAAACACATTGCAAAAGCATTTAAAGGAATCCCTTAATTGTGATGTTTTGTAAATTAAAGAAAGGTTGAAGAAGCAGAACTACCTTCCAATTAATATTATATAAGATCGATATTTTCAATTTTTCTGTTTATTTAAAATAGGGTTCATCAGTAAGGCAGCAACAAAAATTATAGCTTTCCAATACATGAAAAGTATGTCAGCTGATTCCCATCTCTATGAATCAAATAAGAAAATGGCACTGCATAATTAAGCATAAGGAAGAGAAAGAGGTGATGGTAGTTAAGTAATGAAGTGGCACATCACACATACTCCTTCAATACAGATTTTCTAAAGTACTTGACTGGCAGGGATGTCATAGAGATCTCAGGAGCTCAGAGTCAAAGTGTTCCCCAGAGGCTAATGTGGTATAGTGGAAAGAGGTCTGGACTCAGAGTTCAGAAAGGAACCAGGTTCAAATTCATCCTCATGATATTGCATGAACTTAAAGAAACTCTTTATCTTTTATGAGCCTTGATTTCCTCATCCATAAAAAAGGGATAAATGCACACACACATACACAGAAAGAGAGAGAGGAGAGAGAGAGACAGAGAGAGAGAGACAGACAGAGACAGAGAGAGAGAGAGACAAAAGCACGAAAAAAGAAAGAGAGAGAGAGAGAGAGAGAGAGAGAGAGAGAATGGCAAACTACACCAGCATCTTAACCAAGAAAAACCCAAATGGGGTCATGAAGAGTTGGACATGAGTGAAATGACTAACCAACAAATATGCTACTTTCCTTCATAAATAATCTTATCATTTTGATGTAGTTCATAAATATCTAAACAGTAAAGTTCTCTAAATTATCTCTGATCTGTGGTTAAGCAGTCTCTACTTGAAGACCAGGTGGTGAAGAAGCCATGACAGCTTCCAAGGCATATTACTTCACTTTTGGAGAAGTCTGGATGTCATAAGAATTTCTGTCAAGCCTAAATTTACATCTCTGAAGAGAGATGCATAAGAGATCTGTAGATTCCACCTTTTGCCCTTGACTCTATTCTTAGACTCCAAGAACAAGTCTCTTCTGCCTTCTATATGACAGCCCTTTTACACACCTGAAGACTGCTATCATTACATCTTGATCACCCTTCTCTTAATGCACTCCAGTTTGTGAATTTATGTCCACACCTGTGAGAGCATTCATGTAGGGAGATTGAAAATGGGGAAACTCATTCTACCCATGCAAATCAACATCTGTTCTGCAGCATATATTTTTAAAGAGTTACTTAGGCCACTGAAAAATTAAGTTACCTGTACAATCACACAAGTATATGTCAAAGGCAGGACTTGAACCTAGGTTCTCTTAACCTCAAGGCCAGTTCCTTATTTTCTATGCTATGCTGCTTCCTATAAGAATGGCACCTTGAATGTAATCGAGCACCCCAGATAATGTCTAAGTAAGGGAGGAGGGCTATTGCCTCTGTCATTCTGAATACAAAGCATCTATTGATGAAGTTTAAGACTGCATTCACAGTTGAACAAGTTGTGGTATATGTATATAATGGAATGCTATTGTGCTTTGAGAAATGATGAGCAGATAGATTTCAGAAAGACCTGTAAAGACTTACATGAACTGATGATGAGTGAATTGAGCAGAACCTGAAGAACACTGCACACAGTAACAGCAACACTGTATGATGATCATCTTTGAATGACTTAGCTGTCCTCAGCTATACAATGATTCATGCCAATTCCAAAGGACTAATGATTAAAAATGTTCTCCATTTCCAGAGAAAGAGCTGATGGAGTGTGAATGCACATTGAAGCATACCATTTTCACTTTCTTTATTGTGTATGTGTATTATTATAATAAAATTCTCTAGTATGAATAATTCAGAAATCAAAAGATTTCTCTCAGGGTGGCTAGGTGGCACAGTGAGTAGAGCACTGGCCCTGGAGTCAGAAGGACCTGGGTTCAGATCCAGCTTCAGACACTTCACAGACACACACACAACTAGCCATGTGACCTTGGGCAAGTCATTTAATCCTAATTGCCCTCCACTCTCCCTCCAAAAAGCAAAAAAAAAAAAAAAGATTTCTCTCCTGCCTCCCTTATTCTTTATGCACATACTCATTCCTTGTTATAATAGAGGAAAGGAAATATAAAGCACTCTGTGTGTGTATGCATGCATGCATGAGCACACTCACATGTGCATCTCTGTGTGTGTGTTTTCTTTTGGTCTATTTCTTCTTTTACAATATGACTGATATGGAAATATGTTTTACATGATTAAACATATATAACCTATATCAAACTGCTTACTGTCTTAGGGAGGGAGGAGGTATAGGAGGGAGAAAATTTGAAACTCAATTTTTTTTAAATGAATGTTAAAATTTGTCTCTACATGTAATTGGAAATAAAAACAAAATTCTATTTAAAAAAATGACTGCATTTATTTCTTTCCTAGTCATATCACACCAATAGTTCTTATTGAGCAGGACATATACTAAAGTGTAAATCCAGTTTTCAAAGTTAAGTGTTATATGCTAAGGAGTACAATAGATAGTAAGTTCCTAAAGTATGGGACTATATTTAGTTTGTCAAATATTCAGCAGATAATCATGAGTGAGCAAGAGTTTTTAATGATAAAGGAGTGAATCCTATTAGGTAGTTAGGGGATCCTCCAGAGCTATAGCAGTTCCTTCCAACCCTGGGACTCTAGAATGTTCCAGAAAAAGAAATGCGGGGAGTAAAAGCAGGAATTTGCTTGAGCTAGTTCCCCAATGACCTCCAATACTTGTAAAAAATGATGAAATAAATTTTAAAACTATAGAAGCCACAAAATGACAGAGTGAAACAAATCTTCCCCTAAAGAGAGCCTGGCAAGTTGAAAGGAAGGGTTTATCACACCAGGCTGGGAAAGGAGCACAGTACCGTGTGGGCCATGCCAATACAAACCAATAGTACAGACTGGGCCACAGCAGATCTCAGGTGACTGAATCACTGGCAGCTGTGGCAGTTTCCAGACTTTTCAACCTACAAACACCAATGACAAAGTGAAAGATCAGTGGGAAAACTCTGTTGGACCTGGATGAGAAAAGAGTGTGTTCTGGCCCCTCCTCCTGAGGCAGCAGAGCTTGTGGTGGCTATAGAAAGGGAATCCTTCTCACAGTTATGAGGCAGGTACCTAGAAGTAGCTTTGACAACAGCTGCTCAAAACCCAGAAATTTGAGACACAGAACTCTCCACTCTGGAAGCAGCGTTCTACTATGGCAAAGCACTCAAAAGTTAAGTAATTGGCTTGGGAAATGAGAAGACAGAGGAAAAGAAACCAGATTATAGAATCCTTCATTGATAACAAAGAAGATCAAAACATAGAACCAGAAGAAGACAACAAAGTCAAAATTCCTATATCAAAAGTCTCCAAGAAAAATATGAATTCATCACAGTTCATGGAGGAGCTCAAAAAGGAGTTTGAAAATCAAGTAAGAGACGTAGAGGAAAAATTGGGAAGAGAAATGAGAGTGATGCAAGAAAATCATGAAAAACAAGTCAACAGCGTGTAAAGGAAACCAAAAACAAATTAAGAAAGTAACACCTTAAAAATAGACTAACTCAAATGGCAAAAGAAGTTCAAAAAGCCAATGAGGAAAAGAATGTCTTAAAAAGTAGAACTGACCAGATGGAAAAGGAATTTCAAAAACTCACTGGAGAGAATAATTCCTTCAAAATTAGATTGGAGCAATTGGAAGCTAATGACTTTATGAGAAATCAAGATATTATAAAACAGATCTAAACAAATGAAAAACTAGAAGGCAATGTGAAATATCTCATTGGAAAAACCACTGACCTGGAAAATAGATCCATAGAGATAATTTAAAAATGATTTCACTATCTGAAAACCATGATAAAAAAAATCTTAGACATCATCTTCCAAGAAATTTTCAAGGAAAACTGACCTGACATTCTAGAACCAGGGGTAAAATAGAAATAGAAAGAATCCACTAATCATCTCTTGAAAAAGATCCCCAAAAGAAAACTCCTGGTAATATTATAGTCAAATTCCAGAGTTCCCAGGTCAAGGAGAAAATATTACAAGCAGTCAAGAAGATACAATTTGAGTATTGTGGAAACACAATTAGTATAACACAATATCTAGCAGCTTCTTCATTAAGGGATCACAGTGCTTGGAATATAATATTCCAGAGGTCAAAGGAGCAAAGATTAAAACCAAGAATCACTTATCCAGCAAAACAGAGTATAGTACTTCAGGAAAAAAATAGATATTCAATGAAATAGAGAACTTTCAAGCATTCTTGATGAAAAGACCAGAACTGAACAGAAAATTTGACTTTCAAATACAAGAAGCAAGAGAATCATGAAAAGGTAAACAGGAAAGAGAAATCATAAGGAACTCATTAAAGTTTAACTGTTTTTCCTACATGGAAATACAATATTTGTAACTCATGAGACATTTCTCAGTATTAAGAGAGTTGAAGGAATTATACATATGTACACATAGACATATATGTATGTATAGGTGTGCATGTGTATGTGTGTATTTATATGTATGCATAGACAGAGGGCACAGGGTGAGTTGAATATGGAAGGATGGTATCTAAAAAATAAAATTAAGAGGTGAAAGAAGGAAATATTGGGAGGAGAAAGGGAGAGAGAATAGTGTAAATTATCTCACATAAAAGAAGCAAGAGAAAGTTGTTACAATGGAAGGGAAGAACAAGGAAGTGAAAAGAAATGAATCACCCTTACTCTCATTGGATTTTCCTTAAGGAGGGAATAACATACACACTCAATTGGGTATTTACCCTATGGGAAAGTAGTGGGAAAGGGGATAAGGGAGGGGGAGTATGATAGAAAGGAGGTCAAATTGAAGGAGGCATTAGTCAGAAGCAAACACTTTTGAAAAGGGAAAGGATCAAAGGAGAAAACAGAATAAATGGGGGGCAGGATAGGATGGAGGGAAATATAATTAGTCTTTCACAATATGACTACTATGAAAATGTTTTGCAGAACTACACATGTATAGCCTATATTGAATTGCTTGTCTTATCACTGGGGGTGGATGAGGAGGGAGGAAGGGACAGAATCTGGCACTCAAGGCTCTAAGAACAAATGTCAAAAAATTGTTTTTACATGCAACAAGAAATAAGATATACAGGCAATGGGGGGGTATAAATCCATCTTGCCCTACATGAAAGTAAGGGGGTAGGGGCTAAGGGGGAAATGGAAGGGTTATAAGAGAGGGCAGACTGGGGGTAGGGGTACTTAGTATGCTTTCCATCTTGGAGTGGGCTTAGGGGAGAGTTAGGGAGAAAACTTGGAACTCAAATCTTGTGAAAATGAATATGGAAAACTAAAATAAATAAATAGATTCTAAATTCTGGAGAAAAAAAAAGCTTATCTATCTGAACCAAGGGAGTCCAAATAGGCATCAGGGTGAAGATAATGAGAGAATAGGACCTTGGTGAGGAAGCAAGTGGTTAGAGACCTAAAATCCACATATAACTGGGCAGCCATCCATGAATGGGCTTAAGGATATAAACTTTAATAAAATACATGGAAAGCAGAAAAAGAAATAGGAGCTTCATGTTCCTTTGTGGGTTGAAAGAGAAGGGGCTGGTGGTCAACGAAACAAGGGGTGTAGTTTATTCTACCAATTCTACCAATATCACTGGCTCAGACCACAGGCCAATTCTCTCATTAAACCTTTCTGGCTTCTGGACCACATATAAACTCTCAAATAAAAGATTTTACCCTATAGATTTTTCAAAATTTACTTGAGTTTTTTCTATTTATGTTTTTTAAAAATACCTACAAAACAAAATTTGGGTGTTTACATTTAGCACAATGCAATACTAAATTTAAAGAACTGGCAGTCTTTATTTTTAGAAAGCCCTCCTTGAAAACAAGATTTACTTAATTTTCTTTCAATGCCTTTTCTAATTACCAATTGTAGATTATATTCAATCACCATAAACATTACTCTTTCAAAAATTCAACATTAATTCCTCCTTAAAATCTCTACCTTTTTTCTCTGCCTATTTCCCAAATGAAATGGGAAATTTCTTTACTGACATTGATCCCATAAAGACAGCTTCTATGTTCAGATAACTTCACATATATTTGTCTTATGAAATCAGGGATCATACTTGCGGGGGTTGCAGGGCAAATAGATAATTTAAGAACAAATTCAACAATCCAAGCCTTAGAACCTTCATTTACTACTGCTTTTTATTGTGTGGATTCTGTTATAGTATAGGTCAAAATCACATCATCACAAATATAATTGAGGCCTGTAATATTATAGTTAGACCATAACACGCATAACTGTTATCCCCTGACACTGAAATAACAACTCTACAATTTTATATGATCTTGGGGGTGCAAAAAATAATGATGGCCACAAAAACTAAAGTTTACCTCACTATGGCCTGGTTTTAGGGGCAAAGAAGCTTAATTTTGAAAACTGCAACAAAGATGGAGTATAAGACCAATCATGGCCCTGTTAGAGAATTCTACCCTTAGGACATCTGTGATGAAAAACTCAGTGTCAATTATCTTATTTTCTCGACAACAAGAGTTTCTAGAACATTTAGCACAGGCAAACTATTCTGGCTTCCATTAAAGCTCTATGAAATAATTTCTTAGAATTGGAGACCTCTCTGAATCTATTACCAACACCCACACAGATACTCTAAACTGTAGAAGTATGATCACTCCTTATTTTATAAATCTGGGAATAAAAAAAGCTTATACCTGTTAATCATGGCTTAAACTCCTTTGATCCAGGAATAGATTTGAGTTTTTTTTTCCTTCCAATTTGTACAAAATCACTATCAGAGATCATTCATAATTGCAGTATTTCTACCACACACTAAAATACCCAGATCAAATCCCATTTCAACAAATATAATTACAGCAAGAAAATCTGTATACCAAAAAGATATCTAACTCTTATTTATTTGTCCAAAGAACAAAGTATGTGTGCATTTAAAAAATATCATCATAATAAAATTCTCCAGTATGAATAATTCAGTAAAAGGGTTTCTCTCCCTCCTCCTCTTTATTTCTTTATCCATATACACATTCCTTGTTACAATAGAGGAGAGGAAGTCTAAAGCACTATAAAAATATAAGGTATTATTCTTACTATAATGAGACAATATTAGCTAATGGTGACCAAAGCCCCCACCTTCTCATCATGAGTAATATGAATAAGAAGCCTAGATTACTAGGACGAAGAGTATCATCTCTCTCATTCCAAACACAAAGTTTCTATTGATGCAGCTTAAGATTGCATTCACTTTTTGGTATTCATATCTCATCACTGAGTCCTACTGACAAGGACATCCATTAAAAGTGTGCTCCTGGGGAAGCTAGGTGGTGCAGTGAATAGACCACTGCCCCTGGAATCAGGAGGACCTGAGTTCAAATCTGGCTTCAGACACTTGATCACACTTACTAGCTGTATGACCTTGGACAAGTCACTTAACCCCAATTGTCTTGCCTTCCCCCCTCCAAAAAAAAGTATTACTTTAAGTTTTCAGAGTTAAGTATTCCATGATAAAGGACAATTCCTAAAACACAGGAACTTATCTCTTTATTCAGTTTGTCAAATATTCAGCAGAGAAACATGGGTAAATGAGAGGTCAGAATATAAAAAGGTAAGAGAAGTAGTTGATCCTACCAGAAAGAAATGAAACAATGCAAAATGAGTCAGTATCATTTCCTCTTTGTTTTTCCTTAGTCTACAAGTGTCAGGTGCAAATAGAAAAGACTCTGTGACCAAATACCTACCTAAATGCAGTGTTCTTTCATCATACCAATAAGGCTTCTATAGTCTGGTTTAATAATATGTACAAGAAATCTGCTCATAAGCAGGATTCCATTCCAATATCAAAAGGCACCAGATAAAAAGCTATTAATATATGATCATTTCAAACTAACTGTTGGTTCCCTTAACAGATTCAGGGAATGTCAAGGAAGTACATTAGAAGCAATCTGCAAAGGGGAAAATGACATCTCAACATAAGGGTCAGGGATAAGTTGGAATCCATTCATTCATTTCAATTCTTAGTTCAATGTCTGTAATACATATTAGAAGCATAAAAATGCCCATTGACTTCATTAATTTGAAGTTTTCTATAGTTAAGAAACCAGTGGGTTTATATGTTAACAGCAGGGAAAGGGATCGAAGAAGGCATTTTGTTAAGCAAATAAACTATGTAAACAATGGCTATATTGACCTATTTAAAAGCAAGATTTTATAGGCATTATTGTATTTAAACAAAAGGTGCATAAGATATCTATTAAGGCACTTGACAAAATTCTTACATACACACACATGCACAAACATACATATATAAATATGTACGTTTTCCTATATCTAGGTAGCACAGTGAATAGATCACTGAATCTTGAGTTAGAAATACCTGAGTTCAAATCCAGTAACATTACAAGTACTATGTAAATATTATAATTATTATCTTGATCCTTCCTTTATCTTGTCAGCACATTATTGCATATACATATATATTTATTTTAAATTATGTTGATATTTTTAAAAAATATCAGCAATGATAATGGGAATTTGAAGATCTTCCCTGTCTCTTAATATGCCTAAGGGAATTTGAAGACCTTCCCTGCTTTGAAGATATACCCTGCCCCCAATAGGCTGAATGTAATCACATGGAGTCTGTAGTGGGAGGAGTTTGCTGAAGGATAGAACAGAATCCACAGGAAAGTCAGAGCAGTTAGAGACAGAGGGAAGAGACGGCACACCTGAGGGAGACAGGCTTGTGAGTCAATGTTGGTTTCTGGGAAGGCTAAAGGATGGTATGACTCTCTGTGGTGTTATGGCTTATTAAGTTCTTTGCTACTATGATGGATTTGGCTTTCTGGTTTTGGGATTCAGTTTTCTGGTGTCTGAATAAATTTTTACTTCTGTCTTCTGTGTGGAGAGTCTGTTATATTTTGCAATTGAGCACTATGCAGGCATATTTACAATCGCTGTTGGTGCTGTGAATACTGCATTGGTGCCAGAATATCCTATAACCAAATTTCTCAGTAAGTCAGAGCAGCCCTTCCCCATTTGAGGCAAAGCAATTCAGTTTTAATCTACTGTTCTAATAGTGTCTTTAATAGAAACTAAACAGGGGGCAGAGTCAAGATGACAGAGTAGAAGCATGACCTCCAAGCAGCTCTGGCTTCCACCTTCCCCAATCAATGTAAAAAGGGGACTCTGAACAAACTCTGGAGCTGTAGAACCTACAAAATGACACAGAGAAGCTAACTTCCCACTGAGGACAGCCAGGCAGGCTGGCAGGAATCGGCCAGCACAGCGCTCTGGGAACTGAGCCCAGGCCCACCATGAGCCAGAGGTTTTAGCCCCAGGGTGGGTCTGATCAGTCGTTGGCAGGAGGGACTCCAGATCACCAGCAGCTGTGGCTGTTTCCAGAAATATCAACACCTAGATGTGAAGGACAAAGTAAGAGGTCAGTGCAGTCTGGACTTTGAGACCCAGTAAGAGGGAGTACTTTGGCTTTTGCCCCCCAGCCAAGAAGCCGCTGAGATGCCAGCACAGCCAGCCAGCACCACATGGCAGCTTCAGCTCCTGGCCCACAGAGTGTAGGGGGACCAAGCGACTAGTCTGAGGGGTAATCTCTCTTGCTTTAACCTGCTTGGATCTGGATTGCAGTCTAGGGTGGAGGTCCTGGGGTGTGTGTCCAACTTGCCAGAGCATGTGGAGGCCTCAGAGAGGGCACCCATCTAATACCTCTGGCAGCTGAGAAAACCCCAGCGTTTAGGATGAAAGCTCCCTTGTCTGGTGGCAGTCCTACTGTGGCAAAAAGCCCAGGGGTCAAGTGACTGAGGGGCGACATGACCAGGCAAAGGAAACAAAGCAGACTCCAATCCAAAGATTCCAACATTAGACTCCTATTTTGTGGACAAAAAGGAGCAAAGCATGGAACAGGAGGAAGAGAGTACAGTCAAAACTCCTGCACCAAAAGCTTCAAAGGAAAATACGAGCTGGTTACAGGCCATAGAGGACCTTAAGAAGGAGATAAGAGAAGTGGAGGAAAAACTGGGAAGGGAAATGAGAACGATGCAAGAAAATTACGAAATGAGAGTCAACAACCTGACTGAGGAAAATCACACCTTAAAAAACAGACTGAATCAAATGGCAAAAGAGGCTCAAAAAGGCAATGAGGAGAGGGATGACTTAAAAAGCCGAATTTGCCAGATAGAAAAAGAATCTCAATGAGGAGAATCATTGCTTCAGAATTAGATTGGAACAAATGGAAGCTAATGACTTTATGAGAAATCAAGATGCTACTAAACAGATCCAAACAAATGAAAGAAAAGAAGGCAATGTGAAATATCTCATGGAAAAAAACACTGACCTGGAAAATAGATCCCGGAGAGATCATTTTAAAATTATTGGACTACCTGAAAGCCATGATCAAAGTAAGAACCTAGAAATCATCCTCCAGGAAGTACTCAAAAAAACTGCCCTGTTTCAGAACCAGAGGGCAAAATAGAGGTTGAAAGAATCTACCGATCACCTCCTAAAAAAGATCCCAAAAAGAAAACTCCTAGGAATATTATAGCCAGGTTCCAGAATTCACAGATTAAGGAGAGAATATTACAAGCAGCCAGGAAGAAACAATTTGAATATTGTGGAAACACAATCAGGATAACCTAGGATCTGGCAGCTTCTACACTGAGGGATCGAAGGGCCTGGAATATGATATTCCAGAGGTCAAAGAAGCTAGTATTAAAACCAAGAATCATCTACCCAGCAAAACTGAGTATCATGTTTCAGGGTAAAATATGGTCATTCAGTGGAATAGTTCTTTCAAGTATTCTTGATGAATAAAACAGAGTTGAATAGAAAATTTGAAATTCAGATACAAGAAGCAAGAGAAGCATGAGAAGGTAAACAGGGAAAAGAAATCATAAGAAACTTATCAAAGCTGAACTATTAACATTCCTACATGGAAAAACAATAATTGTAACTGATGAAACTTTTCTCAGTTTGAAAATAGTTGAAAGGAATAGAAATATATATATATATATATACACATACATATATATGTCTATATATGAGGGTATATGGGCATATGAATACATATGTGAATGTATATATTATGTTTACAGGTATACATAGATAGAGGGCACAGGACCAATTTAACAGGAAGCAATGATACTTAAAGGTGAAATTAAGAGGTGAGAGAGGAATATAATGAGAGGAGATGGGGAGAGACAGAATGGGGTAAACTATCTCATATAGAATAGGCAAGGCAAAATGGTTACAATGGAGAGGAAGAATAGGAAGGCAAAAAGGAATGGGTCAACTTTATTCCCATTAAATTTGGGGGAGGGAATGAAATACACACTAAATAGGGTCTCACCCTACAGGAGAGTAGGGGTGAAGGAGATGAGAGGGAAGGTAGGCTGGGGGGGAGGGAAGTTGGAAGCACCCACTTTTGAAAAGGGATGGGATCAAAGTAGAGAATAGAACAAGTGGGAGGTGAGATAGGAGGGAGGGAAATATAGTCAGTCTTTTACAATATATCTATGTTATTGTTTTGCATTAGCCACACATGTACAACCTATACTGAACTGCTTATCTTCCAAGTAAGGGTGGGTGACAAGGGAGGAAGGGAATAAATCTGAAATTCCTTCTTAAAATCAAATGTTTAAACATATATTATTATTATTATTAATACTATTTTACATGTAATTGGGAAATAAGATATACAGGCACTGGGGCATAGAGATCCACCATGCCCTACTGGAAAAATCAAAAGGGGTATGGGAGAAAATATAGGAGAGAGCAGATTGGAGGAGGGGATATCCTGTGGGACTGCTATTTTGGGGCTGTGGGTAGGGAAAAAATGGGAAGAAAATTTGTAACTCAAAATCTGGCGGAAATGAATGATGTAAATCAGAAGTTAATAAAGCATTTGAAAAATGAATTTAAAAAATAGAAACTAAACAGTTTGTCAGTCAGTAAAGGTCAGAGTGGGTATCAGATTCAAGGAACACTTGAGTAGAATGATCTATTACAATATAGTGGGGATTAAAGGTATGAAAATAAACAAGTAAACAAACTCCTCTGCATCAATAACATTTATTGCCACCCTTGCGATTGCTGATGTGCATAAATGATCCAAGATCACTAAACAAAAAGCAATCAAATAAACTCAATTCAGAGACCAAACAAATTGCAGAATTCTCATGTTGTTTTGACAACAATGGTATACAAAGTGAGTCTACTACTAGAAAGTTGCTCAGGTTGGCTATCTATGGTCAAAATGTGTTGCTATTTCAGACTTTGGGCTCGAGGAGTGATTCACAGGTGAAATCCCTACAGTGAAGCAGACTGCTCAAGTATATTCTCTTTGAATGACTATGAAGAAGAGACAACTGACTACACTAGCATGACAGTGAAAGCATGAATATCTGGTAAACCATGAGAAATATTTTTTTAAATGCTTCATAAATGGTATCCTTCCAAAGAAGATTTCTGTGGTTGGTTTAGTATCATGGAATATCAAAAATGAAGGAGACCTCAGATGGCATCTAGTTTAACCTTTTTTTTTTTGAATTATGAAGCCCTACAGTGATGAAGAACTCAATAGCACTTTAGATTGGCCACTTTGTTTTTAGATGAGTCTATTCTTATAAGCAAGTTCTTTCCTTGTATTGTTCACCCATAGGTCTTAGTTTTATCCTCCCGAACAAAGCAAGGCATAATCTTCATGCATAAGAAGCCAAGGGGACTGACTGTTGCAATTTTTAAAGCTATGGCACTCATTTATCATTACTATAAAGCCTATACTTGTAGATGAGAGATATTGGGAATTTTGTTGCCATAACTAATTACTTAATTTTTATGCTTTAACAGACAAAGATTTCAATAAACTCTCAAGATGGGGTGAGAAAAAAAGAAAATCAATCCAGTGAAACAAAAGGAATGTCAGTATGGTATGAAAGAGGTTTGGACTTGGTGTTAGTCAAGTTAGTTAGCTATTTACACCCAACTATGACACTTGCACTGCATTACTCTAAGCAAGTGATTTAACCAATATGTTCATTTGTTTATTCATTTGTAAAATGGGGGTAATACTATCTATAGCAACTTTCAGGATTATTATGAATACCTAACGAGAGAATATATATGAAACCCTTTTTAAATTTTAAAGTTTTACAAATATATCAGCTATTATTTTTGGTAGTTTTAATATTATGAAAGCCATTTAATGTATCGACATATCAAGTTTAATAATTGGAGTACTTATGCTGGGGACACCTAAGTGGTACTGATTACTGGATTCAGGGTTAGAAAGATCTGAGTTTGGATCCTGTTTCAGACACTTACTAGATATATGACCTTGAGAAAGTCACTCAACTTCTGTGAGACTCAGTTTCTATATCTATAAAACAGGAATGATAAGAGCATCTACCTCCCAGGATTGTTGACAGGATCAAATAAAGTAACACATGTAAAGCACTTTGAAAACATTAATCTTCTATATAAATGCTAGCTTTTGTTGTTTTTTGGTGGGATTGCTTTTTTTTAGGGGAAAGGCAAGGCAATTGGGGTTAAGTGATTTGCCCAAGGTCACACAGATACTAAGTGTGATCAAATGTCTGAGTCCAGATTTGAACTCAGGTCCTCCTGACTCCAGGACTGGAGCTCTTTTCACTGCACCACCTATCTGTCCTTGTTGCTGTTGTTTTTTTTTAAATGGCTAAATTCTATACTTCAAAATTGGATGAAAGTAAATAACACAAATTCCTGCAAAATTCCAAATTACAGGTTTGCTCCAAATCAAACTGAGGTTATAGGATCTATGGTCTATACATGGTGAAAGAGTTAAGAAAAGCTAATCTTAATGATATATCTAACTTAGAATGTTTGAGCTAGAAGTTTCCTTAAAGTTCATTTACTTTCATACCTCATTTTACAGAGATGACAATTCAAACCAGAGGACATTAAACAACTTGATCAATATGACACAACTAGTTAAGGAAAGATTTGGGCATCTGAATTATGATGGGTTTCAAAATTTTGTAGAAATATCCACTTAAAGCAATGTTTTAGTACCTCCCAAAAAACCCATCAAGCAATAGACCACCCCCTTAAAGAATACTCTGTCATGATTTGACCTATAAGCTAGGACAAGGATGAACATATGTACATATCTCCAAGTCCAATCAAATATATGAATTCATAATTTTGGTGGATGGTTTTGTTGTAAGTGCATAAAAAATTTCTCTCCCTATTCTCCAAAAATATTTAAAGGTCATTCCCAAAATATACTCAGGGAAAACTTTAGGAGATATTTCAAAGTTGATTGCTTTGCACAGGTGTCATTAATTTTAAAGTGTCACCATCAGGCAAGTAACAAGTCTATTCACAGGCAATTTTATCCAATATAGTTTCTCATGACCTATATTTCTAGAGTCTATTCTATCATTAGTCCATTAATAGTAGACATCTCAATTTAACACCAACAGTACAAATGTCCATGCATACTAGCTTGAGGCTATTAAGTCCCAGTCCACTAAACCCAGTACAAATTTTCCTATATGATTTGAATAAAAAAATATGAGGTTAAATTTACATTATTCACCTGAAAATGAGAATTAATATGCATATGTCTGTATGCACCCATTTGCACATGCACACACACACACATCCCAACTCACAACCTACCTTCTATTCAATTCAAACTCAACTTGAAAACATGTTTAAAAAGGTTCCATTCCTGCTACCTGTTAAGAGTTCAAAGGCCCTGCAGATCTGGGAATGTAGACATTTAGCACATTATAATCATTATGACTTGGGCTGTTATGGGACCATCCTTTTAAATTCAACTGTGTTTCTTCATTCTTTCCCACTTCTCTCTGGCAGTTGTTTTCAACAGGGAAAATGCTACCCCTGGCTGGGAGCTGTTCAGTGTTGAAACTTATTCAAAGAAACAACTGAGCAAGTTATCATACAATGCTAAGGCTCATATCAAATACATTGAATGGTTAGATATATAAAAGTCTCTTGGTACAAGCTTAAGCCTGTTTGGACAGCCATTTTCTTGAACCCTTCATTTATTTTGAACCATACTATCACATTTACTCCTTGACTTCTATCATTGCCTTGCTGCTAGCCATTTCTTCTGAGAAGTATTCCAGTCATAATTCCATCCTCTGACCTTTGTTTGCTTAATATCTAGTGCTACTGACTTTTATTACATGCATTTTCTTGGAAGGATCCATCTCTTGCTTCCAGCCCCTAACTAAATGATACATTATGGCTTTGTATTGCCCCATCTGGACCAAACTAGTCTGCCAGTACCAGAGCCTTTCCTATAGATGGCCCCTTCAACAGACCTTTACTAAGTTTTCCACAGCTTGACCCCCATAGATGGGAACACAGGACGTCAACATAATCCAAGCTTGAAATAAATCAGATAATTCTTCAGGAGAAATTTCCAGGGATAAGGTTCAGTCTAACAGACATATTTGGGGGATTTGATGATAAAGCTGGAACAAGAAGGAAGGAAAAACAATATTTCTAACATTGGTTTTGCATCAAACTGAATGAAAAAGAAGTAGAGGTAGAAGAGGCTCCTCACAAAGGTATTATTTATATTTCAGTTACTGTTATAATATAAATCCAGTTATGAACTGAAATAATGACTAAAACTGGGAAGGTATTTGGAGATCCTTTAGTTCAGTTTGCTTGTTTTGTTATGTTTAATAATAATGATTATAACCATATCCCTTTAAAGCTTACAAAGTACTCTACAGACATCTTGGTAAGTTTAACTTTGATACCAACTTAAAAATATTTGACTATATGATCCATTATATATACTCATAGTAAAGGAAAAAATAATGATTCAGTCTACACAACAACCTTATGAGGTAGGTATTATTATCTTAATAATACAGATAGGAAACTGAGGCTCACAGACTTGGCTCAACACTGCATAGATTTATCTGTGTCTGAGAATGGATTTTAACTTAGGTCTTTCTAACCAAGCCCAAAAGTCTATCTACTGGGCCACTTAACTGCCTCATTTTGTAGTAAATGTAATTGAGATCTAAGGAGATTAAGTGACTTACCTAAGGTCACAAAGGTAGTTACATAGTGGAAGACTTGGGAGTCAAATTTTGGTTCCGTTATCTCTTTGTCTCATCTTTCCACCCTCCCCCTCCACTTACCACAGTGTCTGTCATCTAGGAAGTAACTTTAGGGAGATCTATATCCTTTCTTTGAGTTGCTGCTTGACAGCCCAGATATTTATATTAGGTTGTCTATTTTTTCCAATGATAACGGGCAGCATAGACGAAGAATTCCTTTCAAGGAAGAATGTCAGCAGGCTGTGGTGAACAGAACAGTAGATTTCTCCAAATTCAAACAGTGTTCTTGTGATGGCGAAATGAATGATTTAGTTATGTGAGTGAAGTTTTAAGCAAGCTGCCTCCACTTTATGGACCTTTGGACTCAGAGCCACTCTCTTTCCTACTCCCCTGATCAGAGACAGTGTCATGGAAGTCTAATGAAGTTGGAGGCTTTTGTAAAAAAAATCTTGGTTCTACTTAATGACAAAGGTCACATGACATTCTTAATTCCTCTCATTGGTCAGGAGAGAGCAGACCCAAGTAAGGATTAATGTCATAGGCTGGACAATATTGCAGTTGCCAAAACATCTACTTCAATATGGAAAGGGTAGCCACGTTGAAAACTTCTGTCTAGTTAGGCTGTGCCTCTGATTCCAAGAAGAACAGTCATAGAAGTAGCCCCAGCCCTATTCATAGACAGACTAGGCAGCCACCTTTGAAGTGCAACCTGAGATACACCACTAAGTTCCTTCCTACTGCAAAATATTTCTTTCAACCTCCCAGGAGATGTTATCTCCTCCTACTCTGTGGGAAACTCCTGCCACTGGAGTGATTTCTTTGATTGAGAGAACAAACGGTAGGAACACGAACAAAATGCGCATTCCAGAAGGCCGCTAATAGATGTACTGCTGTTACCTGATAGGGAAGGAAAAGGGAGCAAGCTAGAATCCTCCTATGAATATGTTAGCATGAACATAGCTAGCTTCTAGTAGGCAAAGCTGAGTATTTGCAACGAAGGACTGGAAAGTTTGAGGGCTCGGGAGAGCCACAAAGCTTGAAAGAAAAGGGGAATCTCAGATCACATTCAATTAGGCTGCTGCAGTTGGGGCCCTGTGGTAACTGGAGGACAGAACAAGACAACCAATTGGTATGTGGAAGACATTGAGGGAGAAAATGAAAATCAAGTAAATACTCAACTACTCCACAATTTTACCCTGGGCCAGTGCAGAATTAAAGCAGGGTCACGGGTAGACACAATGTCCTTTCTTTACTTCTTTATTTCTGTATGTGGTGGTGACTAACAATGTACTTAGAAGGGTTCATTTTTCAGAATGTTTTACAAGAGGGAAAGTTCCTTGAGGACAGGGATCATGTCCTTTTAAATCTTTGTATGTTGTTCAGCAGTGCTCTCCTATATCAGTGATCTATTTATAGTAGGCACTTAAGAAATGTTTATTGTATTATACTGTACTGAAAGACATTTTTAAATGGCAAGAGAAAGAGTGGCAATGCTTTTCCAAGTGCTGTGTAAAAAGACTTTCTTCTAGAGATATACCATGCACAAAGGAAAAATTCAAAAGCTGACATGCCTTTGAGAAATAGAACCATTTCTTTGAAATGCTTATCATGGGTGTTGTATTGAAGGCTTACAGCATACCTGACACCCCCATTTTGAGCTGGTGGGGGGAACCTTTCTGATTGGTGTAATGTCAATGGTTTCTAAATGAATGAATGATAAATGAATACTTTACATTGAATTGAGAACTGAAAGCTCTTTAAACCATTCATTTTTTTGAACAATAAAGTTACAATCCACAAGGACTTCCAAAAAGTAATAAATTGTGGATTTAATTTCAGATAAAATAATTTTGGCTTTTTTAACAATCTGAGAAATATCACACTCACACACACACACACACAAATGGAAATTGCCTTAGAGCATTAGAAGTGGCCAAGTCTTTTAAAAAAGGAATTAGTTTATACTTTGGTTTTTCCAAATATTTCCAAGGAAATGAAGAGAAATTAACTTGAAGGAAAGTTTTCTAGAGAAAGTAAAACTCTAGCAGCCCAGCTAACCTGATGAACTTGTATTTCTTGAGCTATAACAGGACTAGAATGTATGATTTCTATATTTCCATCTACTTTAAAAATCTTGCAATTTCTAGAATTATATAACAACATTCCTTCTTTCCCACCACTCTTTATGGACTGCTGAGTATTCTGATTTTTAATTTGGGAAATTGATGTTAAATGGAGGCATTAGAATGAAAGAAAAAATGCTGAATTTGGAGTCGAGACCTTAATTCAAATCCTCCCTCTTCTACCTGCTACTATCTATTTGACCCTGAATACTTCATTTATTCTATGGGAATCTCAGTTTTCTTACAGATAAAGTGAAAGCATTGAATTAGCTCAATGGAGTCAAACTTGAATAGAAATGTGGCCACTGTACAGAATATAAGGATCCTCATGGGCCACAAACTGACTTAAAAAATCACATATCAATACCATCTATGTTCTACTGTACTTTTAAAAAATTTTATTAAATATTTCCCAATTATATTTCAGTTTGTTTCCAGAACATTTGGGCAATAACACTGTTCATGGGCTGTGTGTTTGACACCTCTGGATTAAATGACTTCTAAGCTTCTTTCCAACTCTCCATCTATGCTCTTATACTCTAATAATCTCACATTTATATAGTACTTTAAGCATTTCAAAGCACACTCTTCATAAACAACTTGTGAGGTAGATATGTGAATATTATTATACCCATTTCATAGATTGGGAATATGAAACTCAGAAAGAGAAAGCACGGTGCTCATGGATACACAATTAACAGATGTCAGTCAGGAATCTTGTAGTTTTCTGGTTCTATTTACTTTACATCAATTCGTGTAAATCTTCCCATAAATCTCTGAAGTCTTCCTATTCATGATTTATTATAGCACAGTTATCCAAATTCCATTCATGTACTCCTGGGGGCTTACCATTCCCCAATGAAATGCCATCTAATTAGTTTTCAGTTATAGAACTTGCCTCCACAAAAAAGGGTAACCATAAATATTTTGGTGTATGTGAGACCTCTTTTTGTAGTTCTGAACTCTAGTAAGACACTTTGTGACACTTGATGGAAACACAATTAAATAACATGCTTTATAAACAAAGAAATGAGTTATCATAGAGAAAGCCTTAAACGATAAGCAAGGTAGTAATACATAGTTCATAGTGGACTAGACTTAAAGTCTGGGAGAACTGGATTCCAAACCTACCTTTGATAATTACCAGTTGGGTCCCATGGAAAAATTATGTCAACCCCCTGAATCTTAGTTTCTACTTAAAAAAATATTGGAACAATAATGTCTTTAATACCCACCTCACTGGTTTATTTCCAGGCTAAATGAGGAAATACATAAAACACTTGGCACATATGCATTTCACTCATAACTGGCATTATCAGGGTTTTTTTCCAAATGTGCCATGAATCGAAACAACCCATGTGTTGTCTTCAGAAAATAACTTTTCTCCTCTTTGCCCTCCCCCAAGCAAACCAAGAACAAAATGATTGGTTCACAACAAACTCAAGTTTGGAATGTAAATTTATACTTGAGAAACTGACAAAACAAGTTTGCATTTATGGCATCCTAAACAAATCTTCTGGGACAAGTTGAAGTAATTACCAATTCCTTAACAAGAGACTTATTTGCCCTAACAGATTCCTTTATCAGGTCACTAGTGCTTCCATCCAAGCAGAAAACATCTTTGCAAAAGGTTTTCCATCCGTTTCCACACAAATCATTACAGTCTCATTTTGTCCCCTCATAATTCCTCAAGCTTATAGTGAAAGACAGAATGCCACAGGTAAAAACTGAAATTAGAATTTGAGCAAAAATATGCCACATTTACCATGCATAAATGTATCTATATTATCCATTCATATTAGTAACTCCATTTCTAACCATAACAGGTACATCTATATATTTATATGTATTTCTAAACTTTCTTTCGGAGTCAGGTGGAATTGGGTGTTAAAAAAGTACTTTCATATAAACTGTGCCTAGGCATGTTCACTGTTCCTCTGGTAAATTTGGACCAAGATACCACAGCCAAATATTTTTTTCAGTAAATCATTCCCATGAAAATGGGAAAACAAATAGCTTTCAAATTCTTAGTTCCTTCTTTCTAGACCAATACCATCATAAAGATAGATACATACTATGTCAATGTACTGGTAAACAACAACAAAAGCATTTACTGAGAAATATGCAGATAATAATATGTAGAAAATGTTAAGATTTTGAAAGTGCTCTATGCCTATTACCTCATTTGATCAACAGAACAGGGAGGTGCAATATAAACTAGGGCTGAAAAAGATTGTGACTTGTCTAGGGTTTCACAGCTAACAAGTGTTGAGATGGGATTTGAACCCAGGTCTTCCAGACTTAAGTTCCTCAAACTACCAACTCTTCCATGAAACACATAACAAAGTCCTTGGTCTCAAGGAGTGTATGGTCAAGTAAGAAAATAGTACATATCCATTTGAAGATAAATAACAATACAAGTTAGCACATATTAATCACCAAAATACACAGTATGAATAACAATTTCAATGGGACTTCAGAACAAGAATCCTTGGTTGGGACAGTCAGCTGGGCCTCATATAAAGGAGAAGAGGGAGACATTTTTGGAGAAGAGAGCAGGGCACTTAGGGCTACTCTAGGGGATGAGGAATGACATGAGGATATCAGTTTTATTAGTGGTAGTTTTCAAGCTTCGGGCTGCTATATTTTATATTTCTTTCTATTGAGGAAAATTCTTTAATTGCATTTACTAAGGATTTTTCCTACCGAGTTTGCCTTTTCATATTTTGCAATTGTAATGAGACAAGGAAGGTGTTGATAGAGTGCAAACTGTCTTTAAATTTAAAAGGTATAATTGTACAATCTTTAATCAGTGTTAAAGTATCAACACAGAATCCTTTCCTTCCTTCTCTGCCTGCTTGATGATGTGTTAACTCTGTATGCTGATGTTTCCTTCAAGTGATCTTCACCAACTTTAGGGTCTTGCCTTGCATAATACAAACCACCAACTTGTCATTAACGAGTACATTTAATATTTATATGGAAGAAGGTCCATTGAGAGGTAATATCTTATTCAACCTTACACTCATACAAGATGATCTGTGTTTTCATATTTTTAGTGGATGATATGAAATACACTTGAGGCTCCTATGAATTTAACAGTATGATTGGTCAATCATTCTCTCCAAGCAATGTAATTTCATTCTTACAATCAAAACTCTCCTTTAATATGAGAAAATAGATCATATAACAATTTAAGAGGGAATTTGGGGAGCTTGGAGAATTTATGAGAGTTTTCTAAAAGGTAGAAAAAGAAGAAACTTTAGAGAAATTGAGACTGTTGACCCTGAAAAGAAAGCTCTATAAATATGTATTGGTTTGATGAACTCCATGATTCTGAGAAATCATGGGCTCCATCTCTACTTAGAGCTGAAGAAGAGGAAGGAGACTTCAAACACAACAAGATGGATTTTTGTCATATATCAGATAACTGAAGCATTTATAGGGGGAAGGGGGGGAGGAAAGGGAGGTGGTAGATATCTTCAGAATCTTTAAGAATTGGAAAGATAAGCATCAGAGTATCAGAGACTTTAAGCTAGAAAGGACCTCAGAGGCCATACAATCCAGCATCCTCATTTTGAAGATGTAGAAACTGAGGCCCAGGAAGATATTTGTCTAGGGCAGGCCTAGTTTAGGGTCACCCAGGTAGTAAGCATCACAAGCAGGATTTGTAGACCAGTCCTTTCCACACCTGAGCCCATGTTCATTCCATTAGGCCACACTGCCTTCCTTAGCATAGTGCTTTTGGCACAAGGCCATTGGCACTTGTTTCTTTATAGATTTCCCATGGGAATATTTGCTCAGTCTTTTTGAAACTACATGGTTTTTAAAGCCTTCACACAGTTCAGTGTGACTACGAATCTTGAGCTCTGTCACTTGGATAAATAAGAAACAATTAATTACAAGCAGCCTAAGATTCCAATCCAAGTCATCCTTTCAGTGTAATCAAATCAAAGAAGCATTCCAAATATTGATTAGTTCCTAATCACATCCTCCTAAACACACAATAGATCATATTAAGTCATATCACAAATTTAGTCATACGATATCCATTTAAGAAATTGTATAATGCCTAACATCCCAGAAACTTTAAAAATGCTTTTCTTTCCATGGGAAAATCAAAAGTAAAAATAGCAAGAAGGAGCTGTGATGCACTGGAAAGAACCCTAGATTTTGAATCAAAAGACCTTGCTTTGAATCCTGTTTCTGCTGTCTACTGGCTTGCTATTTCTTTGGACAAGTCACTATCCCCATTGTGTCCCAATTTCCTAACCTGTAAAAATGAGATAAAGATATGGAACAGTAGAAATAGAATCAGCTCTTGGTTAAAAGACCTGAGTTCAAATCTTAACTCTTATCCTTTCTTTCTACAGGTATGTGACTTTCAGCAAGTCAGTTAAGTTCCCTGAGCCTCCGTTTCCTCATTTGTAATATAAGAGCAGTTAGACAAATTTACCTCACAAAGTTTTTGTGTGAAATAAGAGTTGTTTAAATAATGCATACCTAGGTGTGGTGACTCACAGACCCAGTGACTAGGCATTTAAATAACTAGCAGTTTGTCCTCATCAGGGGGTGACATTTTCATCGTTGAAACCCAGATGATCAGAACTGGAATGACAAGTAGATGGTTATGAAGACATGAAACCCAGAAACTGGTGGCAGAGGGAAACAACAGTGACAAAAGTAACAAAACAATAGCCAAGAGAGACATGGGAACCAGTGGAGCACAGTGCACTGTGTCCAGCTGGGACAATGTGATGTCCATAAGAAAGGGGGAAGATGATGCCCAGCAGAGCAACAAGAAGTGTGATAGTATCAACTGAGAATGCTAGCAATCCAACATCTGGAGACGTAGGAATTGCCCATATGTATTTGCAAAATATGCTTTGTTTGTGTGCGTGTCCCAGTTGTACGGTCTCTGATGCTTCTTTATGCATGTTCCCATGCCACATATATTTCCTATGTATGTGATCTCCATTAGAACCTTGGATTCCCCTTGGTCTCCCTTGGAAAGTGTATTTTTCTCTGCATTCTCTTTCACTGATTGTGTGGTAATCGATTGGAAAGCATACATCATGAGTTCATGAAGGGACTTCTTGTCACTTCATTTTCTATGCAATTTGAGCCTATGTCTTTTTAATTATTAGTCCTTTCAGTTGGCCCAAAAATGTAAAAACATCGGTGGGAGGTTGTAAGTTATGGTTTTGAGTGGGATCTATTCCCCCCAAAATGCCTATAACCTTTCTTCTAGGACTATATGGAAACAAGGATGCCCCAGGTAATACATATAAATTTGATTATACCTAGATCTTTGTTCTTAACCAGACTATACTGCTGACTCATTTCCCTACGATGACACAGAACCCTGAAAGCTTCCTCTATCCTGGACTACTTTTCACATTGGAAGTACCCTTCAAGCCTGAGGCCTCATCTTCTGATTGACTGGTTCTTCTCAGAGTCTTCAGCTTCAGGAAGAGGTTCAGGACAAAGATGTCTCCAAGCTGCACAGCCGACTCATCTCCATTTTTTCACTTTCCCTTCTTTCCTTTTTGTGTGTAGTCTTCTCTCTCTTTTTTTCATCCAAGATCATATATCCCCTGAAATCCATTTGCAGACTCATGCTAAGAATTTCTGACAAATTCTCTGAAGGACCTTGGAAGATGATCTTACGCTCTCACCCCTGCAGCATTCTCATGCTGGAAGATCCTGCTCCCTTTGCACCTCCTTTCTTTCTTTGGTCAATTTCCCTCAAAAACCCTTTTTTAAGAAAGAGTCCTGAGACAAGGGGGCGGAGCCAAGATGGCGGAGTAGAAGCAAGACCTTCCCGCGGCTCCGGCTTCCACCCTCCCCAATCCATGTAAAAAGGGGACTCTAAACAAACTTTGGAGCTTCAGAACCCACAAAATGACACAGAGAAGCTAACCTCCCGCTGAGGACAGCCCGGCCGGCCGGTAGGAATCGGCCAGTGCAGCTCTCTGGGAGCCGAGCCCAGCACCACGCCGAGGCTTTAGCCCCAGGGCAGGCCTGAACAGCCGCCTGCCAGAGGGACTCCAGATCAGCAGCAGCTGTGGCCATTTCCAGATTTATCAATACATAGATGCGAAGGACAAGGTGAGAGGCCAGTGCAGTCTGGACTTTGGGACCAGCAAGTGGGAGTGCGTGGCTTCTACCCCCGGGGTGAGAAACTGCTAAGACGCCAGCACAGCCTGCCAGCGCCACCTGGCGGCTTCAGCTCCTAGCCTGCAGAGTGTAGGGGGACCAAGCACCAGTCTGAGGGGTAATCGCTCTTGCTTTAACCTGCTTGGATCTGGATTGCAGTCTAGGGTGGAGGTCCTGGGGTGTGTGTCCAGCTTGCCAGAGTGTGTGGAGACCTCAGAGAGGGCACCCATCTAATACCTCTGGCAGCTGAGAAAACCCCAGCGTTTGGGACGAAAACTCCCCTGTCTGGTGGCAGAGTCCTACTGTGGCAAAAAGCCCAAAAGTCAAATAATTGAGTGGCAAAATGAGCAGGCAGAGGAAACAAAGCAGACAGAAGATTCCAACATTACACTCCTATTTTGGGGACAAAAAGGAGCAAAGCATGGAACAGGAGGAAAAGAGTGAAGTCAGAACTCCTGCACCAAAAGCTTCAAAGGAAAATACAAGCTGGTTACAGGCCATAGAGGACCTTAAGAAGCAGATAAGAGAAGTGGAGGAAAAATTGGGAAGAGAAATGAGAACAATGCAAGAAAATTATGAAATGAGAGTCAACAGCCTGACTGAAGAAAATAATACCTTAAAAAACAGACTGACTCAAATGGCAAAGGAGGCTCAAAAAGGCAATGAGGAGAAGAATGCCTTAAAAAGTCAAATTTGCCAGATGGAAAAAGAATCTCAAAAGCTCACTGAGGAGAATCATTGCTTCAGAATTAGATTGGAGCAAATGGAAGCTAATGACTTTATGAGAAATCAAGGTGCTGTCAAACAGATCCAAACAAATGAAAGAATAGAAGGCAATGTGAAATATCTCATGGGAAAAACCACTGACCTGGAAAATAGATCCAGGAGAGAAAATTTAAAAATTATTGGACTACCTGAAAGCCATGACCAAAGTAAGAACCTAGAAAGCATCCTCCAGGAAGTTCTCAAAGAAAACTGCCCTGATGTTTTAGAACGAGAGGGCAAAATAGAGGTTGAAAGAATCCACCGATCACCTCCTGAAAAAGATCCCAAAAAGAAAATTCCTAGGAATATTATAGCCAGGTTCCGGAATTCCCAGATTAAGGAGAGAATATTACAAGCAGCCAGGAAGAAACAATTTGAATATTGTGGAAACACAATCAGGATAACCCAGGATCTGGCAGCTTCTACACTGAGGGATCAAAGGGCCTGGGATGTGATATTCCGGAGGGCACAGGAGCTGGGATTAAAACCAAGAGTCACCTACCCAGCAAAACTGAGTATCATGTTTCAGGGGAAAATATGGTCATTCAGTGGAATACAGGACTTTCAAGCATTCTTGCTGAAAAAACCAGAGTTGAATAGAAAATTTGACATTTAGATACAAGAAGCAAGAGAAGCATGAGAAGGTAAACAGGGAAAAGAAATCATAAGGAACCTATCAAAGCTGAACTATTTTTTTTTTTGAAGCACTAGGGGTTGGGTGACTTGCTCGGGGTTGCATGGCCAGTTATTGTTTCTGGGTGTGGTGCTGAGTGTCTGGGCCTGGATTTGACCTGGGTCCTCCCGGCACTGGAGCCGCAGCTCTTGCTCGCTGAGCCACCTGGCCAAAGTTGAACAATTAACATTCCTACATGGAAAAACAATAATTGTAACTTATGAAACCTTTCTCAGTAGTTGAAGGGATTAGAAATATATATATGTCTTTATATGAGGGTATGTGGGCACATGAATACATATGTGAATGTGTGTATATACTTTTATAGATATACATAGATAGGGGGCATGGGACCAATTTAACAGGAAGGGATGATACTTAAAAGGTGAAATTAAGAGGTGAGAGGAATATAATGAGAGGAGATGGGGAGAGATAGAGTGGGGCAAACTATCTCATACAGAAGAGGCAAGGGGAAATGGTTACAATGGAGGGGAAGAATAGGAAGGCAAAAGGGAATAGGTCAACCTTATTCCTATTGAATCTGGCCTGAGGAGGGAGGGAAATACACACTAAATAGGGGATCTCACCCTCCAGGAGAATAGGGGGGAAGGGGATGTGAGGGGGGATGATGGAAGGGAGGGCAGGCTGGGGGGGAGGGAAGTTGGAAGCACCCACTTTTGAAAAGGGACAGGATCAAAGTAGAGAATAGAACAAGTGAGAGGTGGGATAGGAGGGAGGGAAATATAGTCAGTCTTTTACAATACATCTACTACATTATTGTTTTGCATTAGCCGCACATGTACAACCTATACTGAACTGCTTGTGTCCCCAGTGGGGATGGGTGGCAGGGGGGGAAGGGAATGAATATGGAATTGAAAGTTTTAAAATCAAATAATCAAATATTCAAATATATATATATATATATGTGTGTGTGTGTGTGTGTGTATAAAAAAAGATTTAAAGAATTAAAAGCTCTTAACAATAAAAAAAAAAAAAGAAAGAGTCCTGGCAAGCCATGTTTACTTCTTCATTCTTCCAAGGTCTCCACTTATGACTTTCTGGACTTCTTTTTCAAATATGACTCTACCCAACCCTACTCAACCTCTACCCCAGTCAAAATTTGCTCATCCTGTAACCAACCTCCACAAAAAATGCTATCGAAGGGGACAACAAAATAGTCTGACAAACTACTCTGTGTTATTAGGTGCTAATATCTGCTAAAGGTTTAATTTAATCACCCTTCCAAATGAGATCTTCAAAATCTCTTTCTGATCAAGGGGCCAAAACATAATGGTGGGAATCACAGGTACTGTGAAAGACTGGTAGAGGACATGCTTTGTGACAGTTAGACATTTTCAAATACATTGACTCACATCACTTTAACAGCTCTATACCTTTTGCAGAGAGGACCTATATAAGTCACCTATGATTATTAACAACAATGATAATGAAGACATCACATCTTTTTAGCCCTTCAAGATTTATATTACATAAATTAACTCACTTGATCTTTACAACAACACTGTAAAGTGGGTACTAATATTATCTTAATTTTTCAAATGAGGAAACTGAGGTTTAGAGAAGTTAAATAGTTTACCCAGGGACACACAACTAGTAAGTGACTGAAGTGAGGTTTAAACACAAGTCCAGTGCTCTGTTGTCTGAAAAGATATAAATCTTGCATTCATTCCATTTACCTTGTGTGTGACAGCTGTGCATTCCTGTCTTAAATTCAACTTTTCTTCACTTTTCTCAGACTTTGGCTTTCCCAACAGACATAAGGAGGGCATGTACCATTTTACCCTGTAATTCTGACCTCTCCTATCCATTTTTATGGATGTCTTGGATGAGAACATAACTAGAGTGATAAAAGAGTGAGGAAGTCACAAGCCCAGGGAGTATATGTTCTTTCACCTTGCAGGAACTAACCTTCATAGGAAAGAAAAAAAAAGTGTCCAGCTATGGTGCCTAGGCCCTAAGGCAGGGGTGGGGAACCTGTGGCTTTAAGGCCACATGTGGTCCTCTAGATCCTTAAGTGGGGCCCTCTGACTGAATCCAAACTTCATAGGACAAATCCAATTTGTTCAGTCAAAGGGCCACACTTGAGGATCTAGGGGGCCACATGTGGCCTGGAGGATAAAGGTTCCCCACTCCTGCCCTAAGGTATATAACCACCTTTCACCATATATGAGATCTTCAAATCACTCTACATTTGTAGTAGTAGTCCTGCTTACTGATGGCACATTCCTGATTGTTTATCTATGGGATACACTAAGCTTCTAGTAGGAAAGTAGGTGATACAGTAGATTCAGTGTCAGGCCTAATCAGAAAGACTTCTCTTACTGAATTCAAAACCAGCCTCAGATATTTACTAGTTTTTTTTTTATTTTATTCTGGGCAAGTCACTTAACTCTGTTGGCCTCAGTTTCCTCATCCATAAAATAAGCAGGAGAAGGAAATACCAAAGTGCTCCAGTATCTTTGCCGAGAAAACCTCAAAGGGGGTCATGAAGAGTTGGACATGATTGTAAAGCAACTAAGCAACAAGTTTGTAGTAAGCTGAAGTCTAGAGTCCAGTGTGACACATGGCCATTTGGGTCACTGGTCTGGGATTTTCAGTGGAGACTCCTTGCCCTTCACTCAGGACTGCTAATCTGTACTCCTTCTTACATATGCCTTTAAAAATCTCACTTTACTCTATAATCATACTACACAAGTCACTTCTTATACTTCTTAATTCAACTCTGTACCCTGAATGGCTTGTCTTTTGGGGAAATACCATGCCCACCTTCCCTTACATAAATTTTAGACTCAACCTATCAAAGGATTAGCCATAACTACTTCATAGAAAGAATGCTTTGGTCATTGTTACTACATTCCCACACATCAAGATCATAGAAGAGAAGCAGAACAGTCCAGTGCTGATCCAGCAGATATGATCATGTTCTCCCTTTGTAGCCTGATGGCCAGGAGACATGAGCTTCTCAGCCAAAGTCTAACATGAATAAGCCAGGAAGCCTATTGAAATTAAGTAAACTCTGCTTTCCCATTCTGCTATCTTTTTGTTGGGTTGCCATGGGAATTTGTATTTGTGGGAGAACTTAAGAGGATATTTGCTTGACACAAACACTGGCATTCTCACAGCTGAGGGATAGGTAGAGTAAGAACTGGAGAAAGGGGTCAATCAATGTGGGGGAAATGTTACTACAAAGCTGAATTTGCCTCTCCTAGACTCCTCTTCTTTGTGCCTTACCTCTTGGATTTTTTGCTTCACTGATACAGCCTTGTCTATTTTAAGGTAAGGCAAATAAAGCTGCACCAGAGGCTGTAGAATTGATTTTCCAGGGGTTACCCTCTATTTAGACCTAAAAGCACTTCCATTTTCCTTTTAAGAAAATTAAAGCAAATGGAGGGATTGCTTATATACAAATTAAAATAAATTAAGAATTAAAATAAATGATTACTGAGTTATAATTATCATTCTTTTTCAAAAAGACTAGGTTTTCAACAGATCATAATAGAATAGGGAATAGAAAATGAAAACAGGAGGCAGATTTCCTAGTATTAAAGCAGTAACCCAAGTATCTTAATGTCAGTGTAATGTCCAGTTGAATTTTCATCACGAAATAGAAATAATTTTAATTTGAACTCCTAAGCATAAACATTTTATTTGACAACTACAGGGCATAATCAGTGACCAACAAGAAGGCTTTTAGCTGTGCCTTTGCCATTGATGCTAAATAGTAATACACTCACATAAATCTCTGGTCTGACAACATGCCCCCAAGTGGTAAAACAGCAATGAAGAGAAAACACTAGTGCTGAGCAAAAAACAACCCCTATAAAGAATACCAAACTATGTCCGTAAAGTACACTCAGCAAATAGGCCAAGACACAGAGTATTATCTACAAGAATTCCCCCAAGAGTTATAGCTCCACATTTTTCTTAGACCCTGGCTCAAACCAACTGTTGAAAAATATATACTTTTAGTCATAGCATTGCAATAGAGCCTAATTAACTCTTTGCCTATTATCGTATCTCCCTTTTGGATGGCTTCTCTATCACAATGATCCTTTTACAACACCAAAAAGGGTAATACAAAAAAGTCCTTCTCCAGTGGCTCATCATGGCTTAGAGTAGACCTAGGGCTCTCAAGTCAGGAGTTCTTAACCTTTTTGTATCATGGAGCCCTTGGGCAGTCTGGTGAGACCGATGATTCCCTTCTCGGAACGTCATTAGGAAAAAACCCAACAACCCGGGATTACGAGGGAAATCAATACTGAAATAGTTATCAAGAAAAATTAAGACAAAAACAACAACCAGTTCACAGGCCCAATATTAGGAATTTATGGTTTAGAGGCTCTGCCAATGAAGAACAAGTTCTGGAAGGGAAAGCTTCAGATAAAGGTCCATGATGGACACAGTCTGTAGACCAATGATCATTAAGTGAGCTTCATCATCATAAATTTAGCCAGTAGGCAAAGAAATACTTTCTGGCCACAGTATGTCCAGAATACCTTTTTTATAAAGGTGGGAAAGAGTTGCATTCCATCTTTTTTTTTTTTTGCTTTTTTTTGGAGGGCAATTGGGGTTAAGTGACTTTTCCAAGGTCACATGGCTATTTTTTTGTATTAAGTGTCTGAGGGCAGTTCCAAACCCAGGTCCTCCTGACTCCAGGGCCAGTGCTCTATTCACTGCTGCATTCCATCTTCCCTTTGACAGCTATCTTTGTGACTTTGAGCAAGTCACCTAGTTTTTGTGATACACAGTTTTCTTATCATCAAAAGCAGAAGTTTGGATGAGATGGCCTCTGTTCTTCCCTCTGCTTCTACATCCATCCTCCCATGTGGTGTGGTAGAAATAAACCTAGATTTTGGGTTAGAAGAACTAACTTTATAGTGAATCTACTACTTGGCACTTATGTTACCTTGAGAGAGTCTCATACCCTTAATTCCCTCATCTATAAGAGGAAGGAGTTGAACAAGATGACCTCTGAAGTCCTTGCAGCTTTGATCCCTTGAGTTGCATGATTTCATCTATTTACAAGTAGCATAAATACTAATATCTTCCAAGAATTAAGCTTCAAATGAAGATTTTTGTCCTTTGTATATCTAGGCATATGAAAGAGTATCATTTTGCATACTACTACTTCAGTATCTACCCATAACATTTAATTTACCCATAATTCCCTAACCTCCCAGTGCAAGCTGTTCCTGCATCTCTACACAGGTAACCCTGTAAACTATGACAAATGAAATTACTTTATATTATTGGCTCATTTATGCTCAGTGTAAAGCCATGATGAAAACTGGCTTTCACAACTTCTAATTACAAAAACATTGGCTACCTGAATCTTCTCCAGCTGAGCAGATTAGCATAGATCTTATATGCTGACAGCTTTGACCTTCACTCCAGCAAACACTTGTCAAAATGCCAAAAGTAATTACCTGGCTGTTTAGGAAGGAGTAATGGGGTGTATCTATCTACCTTTTCTTGTTACTGATCTAAAACATCTATGAAACTGTAGCCATTAGGCATCTGCTGCTCTTTGGCATGTGAAACGTCCCCCTCATTTCTTATTAATGTTCTAATACGCATTAGCCATATAGCAACACCTCAGGCAGACAACTCACCTCTGGGCCAGAATGGATGCTCACTCTCTCTCTCATCTTAGTAGCAAACAGCTTCCTTGTCACATGGTCACTATGATGGCACAGGAAGAGCAAAGAAGGAATAGAACAACCTACCAAGTAAGACATCTAATCTACAAACTTTGAGAAGTTCCTTAATTTCTTAAGAGCACGAAGATACAAGGAAGGGGTCGAGTTAGTAGGCTAGATCTGGTTGCTTATAAGTATGTCCTTACATTGCTCTCACAGTTATCTGTAGAAAGACAGAGGCCAAGGACCTGTCACCCAGCATCAACTAGAAGAAGAGATACCACCAGGTGAAGTCAGGAATTAAAATTTTCCAGTGATTCTGTTCTATGCTTTGGTTCTGACACTCCAACATTATTCTAGTCTGTGGGCCTTGAACCTTGGTGATTCAAAACCACACCCTACATAAGACATTCCCTCAAGCTGCAAGCATCCCTCCCCCCAAAATTCACTTGTATATATTTTCTCTACTGGACATGTGATTGCAGGCACAGCATTTAAGTTCTCTGTACTATGGGCAAGTCTCTGAGAAAAAATCCAGAGAAGATGCTGATTTGTATCAGCAGAGGGAGCTTCCTCATCCATGGTTCCCTACATCAAGGCAACCACAAGACTATCCCTATCCTATTTGTATACTTGCTATATTACCAAACATTTTGTAAGCTCCTTGAGGGCAGGGACAATTATACTGATATCTTTGTATCCCAAGTCCTTTCTCTTGATAGTCACTCATTTTACATTTTTATTTGATTTATACTCTACTACATAACAGACACAACAATACTTACAGTTTATTTGGAAACTCAAACTATCAATATTTTTCATGAAAAGGAGGGAATCAGTGTGAGATAGTGTTTGTTTTTCTTTAAAACACTAGACTGGGAGTAAGGAGGTTGGTACCAGATTTACCACCAATTAGCTGTCGGCTCATAGACAAATCACTTTATCTTATCTTCATTCCCCTTATCTGTAATCTACTTGAAGGATGTTTAGGGTAAGGATCCTTAATTTTCTTTTGGTTTGGTTTTTGATATGTGTCCTGGACCCCTTTGGCAGCTTAGCAAAGTCCATGGATCACTTGTCAGAAGAACATTTTTAAATGTACAAAAAAAAACCCCCAAAACCATGGAATTACCAAAAAAAATTAATTATACTGAAATACAGTTATTAAAGTGTTTTTTTTAAAGTTCATGGACCTTAGGTTAAGAACCTCTTTTCTAAGGACTCTACTAATGGTAATTATATTCTATAAGTCCTAGATTTTATGATCCAATGTGTCTTTCTACCCTCCCCCCCAACTGCAAGAAAGACTGGTTGTCTTGGAAGTATACGGAAGGAAATGTATCAAACTCTGAATCAAATTAGATTCCTGAATTTCATCTTCAAGACAGAAAAATCCCATTCCCCCCATAAACAAAAACAAGTTGTGGTCAGAAGTGGACTGCAAGCTTTTCAGTGGCCAGGGCCACATCTTGTCACCTAGGGTAGATACTACAGACATGTTATTAAATCAAGCAAAAATGGAACATCTCAACCAATCTCCCAGCGCGACATGTGTTCAGGCTTCACTGCCTCCCTCTGCAGAAAAAGGTGGCAAGGGAGTTCACGTCATTTGAGGCAAACTGTAAGGTTGGATTTCTCCATATTTCAAAAGCTTGATATTTTAGATTTGTGGTTTTCTTTTTTCCTTTTTTTTTTCCCAGTCAATAAGAGGTTTGAGGAAAAGGAAAAGAAAGGACAGGGTATAGCACCTTAAAATGGTATTTTCTTATCAGGAAGAACTTTCTACTCAAAATGTGTCTTTCACATGCTTTCAAAGACTGCTGACTTCTCAGTCTGGAAACTGTGCACATTCCTTTTGATAAAGTGCAAAGTGCAGGCTGGTTTGCTTTTCATGCACTCCCCTTTCAAAACCTATAATCAATCAGTTCGGTCCAATAAAGGACAAAATGTACCATCCTTTCCGAACGAATAATCAGCATAGAATTCAGACTAGTCAGAATCACAAAAGTAATCAATTTTTTTTGCTTTTAAAATTGCCCATTTAGTGTTCCTCTTCAGTTGTCAAGCTCCCCCCAATACACACAGTTGTAACAATAAATAACCACCCTGTTCATTGAGACCAGAACTTTATTCACGCAGGATTCTGTGTTCTGTTATGGTGCCTCTTTCCCATACATTCAAATTCTTTATAATCTCTCTTCCTCCCCTTTAAGCTTTCTTTGCTTCCTTTAAGCTTTCTTGCTGTCATGTGTTTTCTCCCCCAATTTCTTGCTCCAGTGTCCAGAATGTCTAATGGATTTTTATATCACCCTGGGCCAATTTTTCCTGTCTTGCATATATGGACAATATCATGAGTCAAAAGCCTTTTCCTATTTGTGTTTTAGGTGCTTTTCCTCAAAAAAATAGGTAATACTCTAGCCTTCAGGATGACATCATTTGGGCATCTACTTAGCAAAATGATTCACCCTAGGCAAGAGCACTGAGAAACTTTGAAAGGTTCCACCAATTCATATCAGCCCTAAGTCAAGTGCTTAAAGGTTATTTGCAATGTCTACATGTGAAGAACACTGCACATCTTAGGATGTTAGGAACAAATGAACAATTTACTTTGATATTTATTTATTTATTTAGTTTTGCTTTTTGGAAGGCAGGGCAATTGGGGTTAAGTGACTTGTCCAAAGTCACACAGCTAGCAAGTATTAAGTGTCTGAGTCCAGATTTGAACTCAGGTCCTTCTGACTCCAGGGCCTGTGCTCTATTCACTGTACCACCTAGCCATCCCATTTCTTTTATTTTTTAAGTAATGGTCTTCACTATATGAACAGTTAATTTGCAGTGCAGGAGAGATACCTCTTTCAGTTCAGCTAACGGAAAGCTACAAGCAGCCTCTGGGATGCTATTATTATCCTTATTTCATATATAAGGAATCCTAAGAGATTAAATGCCATGGAGCACAGAGTAACTACATGTTGAAGAGGAGATTTGAACTCAGGTTTCCCTTCAAGTGTAGCATTCTATCCACCACTTCAGGAATCACTCAGAAATGCCTATGCTAAAAAACAGATATTTATCCTCAATGTCCATGAGCTTCTTTCCTGGTCTATAATAGTTTCAAGGGAATTCCAGCACTCCATATTCTCAGGTGGAAAGATTTAGAGTCAAAGGAACTGGATTCAAAAATGGACTCTCCCAGTTATTATGACAATAAGCCTCACAGAGAGCCATGTGCATAGTAGATATAGCACTGGACCTGGAATCAAGAAGATATGAATTCACATTCAACCTCAGACACTTACTATCTGTGTGATCCTGGTACAGTCACTTAAACTCTGATTGTCTCAGTTTCCTCAACTATAAAATGGGGAAAATAGCACCACCTCACATGATTGTAATCTGGATCAAATGAAATATCTATAAAAAGGCCTTAGCACAGTGCCTAGCACAGAGAGGGTGCTATATAAAGGCTTATTCCCTTACCATTATCAGTCATTTTATATCTCTTGGTTTTTAACTTCCTCATTAGTAAAAGGAAGGCAATGAATTAGATGACATCTAAGTTTCCTTTTTTGATCCTATGATTATATCTGAAAGTTATTCTAAGTGCCCTAAATAACATATCTAGTGAATTTTAGGCATTTTATTTAAAAAAAAAATAAATTTGGAGGGGAGGAGAGAGGGAATGCAAATAAGGCAGTTATTACAATAAAAAGTTAACATTTTCCTCCTCCCATTCTTGTACTGTTAGCTCCTTCCACTTAAATGGTCTAAGCTTCAAAACAAGGAGGAAAAGTTAAATGATCAAAGTGAGGAAGAGGCCTTAGGGAGGTGTAGACAAAGGTTGTCTGGGCATATGCAGAGAGGCTGACGAGCACAGAGAATTCTCTAACACATAAAGCTGAGGTTCTCTTCTTATATACCAGTGATAATGCTGGAAAAGTCCCAAAGGGAGGATTTTAGAGATGAAATCAGCTGACCTATAACCCATCTGAATAGATTTAAAAAATCATGAGAAATTGTCTTCTCCTTGGGAAGGCCCATTACATGTGATGCGGTGTGGCATGTCTTTGTGAATGTGGCAAGCCAGGGAAGAAAATGACAGTTAAAAGAGCCAAGTGTAAGAGGCTCATACTGGAAAAGGGTTGGCTGACTTACACTAAGATCAAAGATGGAGGGAGAGACAAATGCATAATGATGAGCTCTATCACCTGCTGAAGAGTTAGCAAATGAACCCAACAAGTCACCAAATAGATGCCATGTGCTAAAAATGCAAGACATGGAACTCAAGTTTTGTGTTCCGCCTGATGTTAGGAGAGGAGGGCAGCAAGATTTGCAGGAACAGGACTGTTTCAGGGTTTGCAATGGGAAACGACAGTGGCCAGCTACTTGTGCTACAACAAAGAGGGTGAGGCGGGGAAGGAGACTGAGGCATAGTGTTAGACACTGAGCTAAGTGTCTTACAAATATTATCAGTTGATCTTCACAACAACTTGTAGCAGCAAGCACCCCAAGCGCGTCCTCAGGGTTTGCTGCCCATACAGGTTCTTGGATCTGCTTTGTTAAAGGAAAGCAACTCAAAATGGGTTAACAAGCTTACTTTAATCAGTCAGACATATATCGTTTACCTTGTTCAGGGGAAAAAGGTCAGCACCCCAAACTTCAAAATATACAGACAGAATTATCAAGACATTAACAGATCAAGTAGACAGCTTTCCAAACTGTCCAACCATTACATCCATACCCAGTCAACATCTGGGTTTCCACATCTGGGTTTTTCAAAGCTGGGGGACTTTCAACAATGGCTTCCCAAAATTCAGATCAAATCACAGAACACTTCTCAAAGTGAGTCCCAAAACAAAGCTACACATCAGGGCTTATATAGCCTTCTCCTGGCTCAGAGAATGTAACAACCTTATTGACTCACTGGCCAATCAAGAAGTATCTACTGAAAAACAAGCCTCCCTCCCCAGGCTTCAGGTGCATTTTAGCCTAGGGGCAGGGAAGATCTTCCAAATTTGCATTCCCATTACACAACTCTAAGAGTTAGATGCTATTATTAGCCTCATTTTACAAATGAGGTAACTGAGGCAGACAGTGACTAAGGGTCTTGTCCAGGGTCACAGAGCTAGTATATATCTGAGACTGGATTTGAACTCAGGTCTTCCATATTCCAGGTCCAGAGCTTTATCCACTGAGCCACCTAGTTGCCATCACAGGTATTCTAACATGAAATTCTGATACACATACCATACATATACACAGATATAGATGTAATACATAATATAATTTGGGGAGGGATTGCATATGATTCTAGAATGTGGTCAACTGCATTTGGAAGATTGTTAAAATTGATCAGTGTGCTATTTGTACCTTAAAATAACATTAGAATGAAAAAGAAGTCCCAAATATATCAATTTCAGTTCTGTTCAATTTCACTAGATGCCTTGACAGTAAAGATTAAAAGCTATCTCTGGCATTAATACTAAATGCATATGCAATACAGTAAATGCTTCTTTGTGTTATTAAGCAATATCCATTTATTCTTTAATATTCTCTAATACCTTATGCTCAAACCCAAGGTCATAAATTAGGCAGAATGCCCTGACAAGAATTGTCTGGCATAATGAAGGGATTCTGTTTCATAATAAAATACTGCATTTTTCATTCAAGATAAATACTAAATGATATTTGAAGAGAGTTTATATGGTATTAAACATATGGTTAGTCTTAGAAGTTTTGTGTCATTTTATATGAAATTAGCAGAAAAAAACTTGCACTTTTAATGCCATAGCTAGAGTACTGCTCTTCCTTCATTACCAATAACAAAAGATATCCCCAGCATAGGGCCCATTAAGAGCCTTGTGATGATCCAACTGTAAACATTTCAGAAGGATTTAAAACAGCTTAAACATACGGGAAAAGCATAATCTCAGAAGTAATTTCTATATAAGGGTCTATTAATTTTTTAAATAACCCTGATAACATTTACAGACAATACCAGCACATTCCATCTAAAGTGTGCCTGTCCTGTTGATAACCTATACAACAGTGAAGGTGCAGCTACCCTCCTCAAGTTTTACCTAGTCTTCTGAGGCTGAAAATAACAGTTTTTTCTAGCTTAATTTACTTCCTTACCAACAGAGTGATGAAGTCTGCCTCCCATTGGGAGAACCCACCATTTAATGAAAGGCACATTGTTTTCTTTCATGTTGTCAAAAACTTTCCCCAAAGAGATGCTGTACTGGCCTAGGAAGATAGTATTCTATCTTTATAGTTAGAAGATTAAATCCTTTAATTCAACAAGCATTTAACAAAAATCAACTGTGTGCAGGGCACTATGCAAGATGCTAGAGGATACAATAATTTTTAAAACCCCACATCCTTTGGGGGGTGGGTGGTAGGGATGGGAAGACATAGCACATATGCAGATATGAAAATTTCAGGAGAAATATTGCAAAGTAGACATATAGACCTATACCAAAGACTAAGGAAAACTTTGAAGACCAAGAGATCAGTTGAGGGGATTAAAAGAAGACTTCATTGAGAAGATGGTATTGGAAGTGATCCACGAAAAAAAAAAAAGAAAAAAAATGAAAGGTGACATTGAGGGAGTATTGTACACTAGGAATAAAGTGAGATCTGGGTGAATACCAGAGGTGGAAGGTTAAATTTGAGACCCGGTCAACATTTCTTGAGAGTATCAAATGAGATGATATTTGTAAAGCACTTAGTTCAGTGTCTGGCACATAGCAAGTGCTATGTAAATGTTGTTGTGGTTGTTGTTAGAACATACAATGCATGATGGGCAGTAATGTAAAGGAAGTAAGGGAAGGTAGACTGTGGCCAGATTATGGAGGGCTTTGTATTATATTTTGAAGATAACAGGAAATCACTGAACATTTTCAAGTAGGGAAATAACATGAACAGAAATAATGAAGGGAGACACTATGATTCAGCAGTAGCAATGGTCAATTTGAAGTTTGAAGCTCAGGGTTCAATATCTTAGTTTTGTCCTTTCATCATCTTGATGACCTACAGTTTATCTCTTAGCTCTCTCAGGGTAAAATGAGGGACAGTAAGATCATGGGATGGGAGATTAGAACTGGCCTTGAAGTCAGAAAGATCTGTGTTCAGGTTTTGCCTCTGAAACATACTGTCTGTGTGATCCTGGGCAAATCACGTGCCCAATCAGTACCCCAAGTGACTCTAAGTTGTATGCTGCAGAGTAGTTTCTCATCTGGATCAACAAAGGGGGATGTTCTCACAAGTTGCTTCCGTCACTAAATTTGTGATCCCAAGATTACATTAGGGCAGCAAGATAGCACAGTGGATAAAAGTGCCAGGCCTAGAGTCAGGAAGACTCATCTTCCTGAGTTCCAATCCAGCCTCAGACATTTACTAGCTACGTGATGCTGGGCAAGTTTCTTAACCCTGTTTGCCTCAGTTTCCTCATCTGTAAAATGGGTTGGAGAAGGAAATGGTATACCACTCAAGGATCTTTTCCAAGAAAATCCCAAATGGGGTCATGATGAGTTGGCAACAATCGAACAACAGCAAGAAGATTGCAGTGACGCTTCTGTCCAGGATGGAGTAGAGAGGCAATAAACTAGGTGCAAAGAAACAGATTTGGAAGCTCTTTGGAGTGGGGACCTTCTGAACTAGGATGGTAACAGCATGAATAGGCAGAAGGGAACAGATACAAGGGATGTTTGAGGGGCAGCATTAATAGAATTTAGCTAATCATTAGATGGGGGGAGGTAAGAGAGAAGGAAGAACCAAAGATGACTGGATGTCTGCAAGGATAATGCAGCTAAGAGCTTCTCATAATTCCTTACTGTACAGCATAAGAAACCTTTGTGTTCATAATATATTTAGTATTACCTATGTTAAAATACCATATTAAAAGACATTAAATGTTTTAATTTGAGAATTATATTTCTGAAATTTCCTAATTTTATAAATCTAAAAGTGCATTTTATATTTACGATTCTAACTTTGCACATACAAAAAAAGTACCCCAAATACACATACTGGAGACATCAATGAACATTAATGGACTAATAAAGTAACTCGTTAATGCTTAGAAAGCTATTGATATGAAGTCTAAATGTGATACATGTTTGATATCATTCTTTCTTTGTTCTAAGCCTTTAATATCCTTCCTTAAATGACTCTACAATGAAATAAAACTCACAAAAAAGTCACTGATAATGAGCACAGAATCATAACAAGAGAAACACTATTTCATTTTTGCCTTTAAGTCATAATGAGAGAGGAGATGGAAGGAAGGGGAAAGTAATAAGCATCTATAAAGGGCCTACTATATGCTAGGACTGTGTAAATGCTTTACAAATATGTGATCTTTTTTGATCCTCATAATAATCCTGAAAAGTTGGTGCTGCTGTCATCTGCATTTTACAATTGAGACAAATAGAGGTTAAATTACTTGCCCAGGTTCATATAGTTAGTAAGTGTCTGAGACTGTATTTGAACTCAGATTTTCTGACTTTAGACCAAGGACCCTATCCACTGGAATACTTTGAAGTTGGGGAGACTAAATTCAAAGCTGGGACAGCTAGGTGATGCAGTAGATAGAATGCCTGGCCTGAATTCAGGAAGACTCATCTTACTGAGTTCAAATGTGGCCTCAGACACTAACTCTGTGACCCTGGGGAAGTCATTCAACTGTGTTTACCTCAGTTTCCTCATTTGTAAAATGTACTGGAGAGGGAAATGGCAAACAACTCCAGTATCTTCACCAAAAAAACTCCAAATGGGGTCACAAAGAGCAAGACGTGAAGAGAGTAAGACTGAAAAGTGACAGCAACAACAACAAAATTCAAAGGTAAATTTCCAGTACTCTGGTGACTTAGCCCTTTGTGAGCAATTCTGTAATCAGCAGATTAACTAGTTCATTTCCTTGTTAAAAAAAGAAATAATAGAAACCACAAACAATTCATGTATGATGAGTGAAGTTGAAGAATTTGTATGGGAGATGAAGGAAAATGAAAGAATGCTAGCCAGTAGTACTTATAAGTAACAAAAAAAAAAAACTAATCAATGCAGAACTCCTTTCAGGAGGCAAAGAGATTTCAGGAAAGGTTTATTTCCTTCTCATGAGCTGGATTGTTTTAACATTACATACCAGATACCATGCCATATTACACATACCCTAACATGACTCAAAACCTTAGCAGCGATGATTTTCTTAGCTGAAATATCAATGCCCAAAATTCTAACTTGAACAATAGCCATAAAATTATTTGTCTAAGGGTCTGTGTGTGTGAGAGAGAATTCTATCTTACCAACTCAAATTTCCTGAATCATCATCATGTCTCAAAAATCACTGTGATGAAATACTAGCCGTGTAATCTTGGGCAAGTTACTTAACCCCAATTGCCCTCCAAAAAAGCAAAAAAAAAAAATCACTATGATGAGAGGATGGGAGTTCCTAAGAGCATTTAGGGACATCAATAAAAGTCTAAAAATTTAGTGACCATCAAGGTATCTTAGACCAGTATTTTAGCTATTTGTAAAGATTCATTACTATAGTAGGTTGTGTTTGTCAACTGAATTTGACTGTCTCATCTCGAAATTTTACTGTGAAAATAGAGCAAGGTCTTCATTAGCCAGGCTCAAAGAAAACAGAACCCTCATTTAATACCACTGCTGTTTAGGAAAATAACTAAGTAAAAATAAAATAAATTTATTTGACAGATTCAGAAAACAACTTTATGTGGTGCCTAGAATTTTATGGTAGGCACAACTACAATATAATCCTAATGATCCAAGCCTTTGAATGAACCTCAGTCATCAAATATTTAGTTATGCCGACAATATTCTACTTACTAGGGCAGGAAAGAGGAATAATATATTTTGTAAAGATTTCCAACAATGAGGGTTGAAACAAAAAGTCATGTTTAATTAAAAATTAATCTCGAACCCAAATTAACCCCAACATACTGTTCCCTAAGAATTCCACTAATGGTAATATTTCTGTATCTTCAATGAGTAGGCACTGATTATATAATAACTAAGGCAAACCCAATTGACATCAGAGAGTAAATAAGACTCCACAATTAAGGGGACCACAACAATGGTCCCCTCTCTGTGGTCCATACAGTGAAACCATTTACTTATGGATACTGACTATGTTTATCTTAAGTCTTCCAGATCATAGAACATGCCTATATAACAGATGGATAAAAGAAAGCCGCTTTTTCTTCCTGTCTTGTCCAGAACAAATGGCCTCAACATTAAGTCCACATTCATTCTTTAACACCAGGGTTACCAAGGATGCAAAATCCTTGCTTTTAAAAAGCTTGTCTTTTTCTCCCTCAGACAGAACAGCTCTGTGGTCTTTTCTCTTCTATCTGAGGCCATGTCCACATTTCTCTGTTTAATCCAGTCTCTGTGCAAACAATGAAGTCTCAGGCAGTTTTAATTGACTCAGGGATGTTACACTTCAATTTGCCCTCAGTGCCACTAACCCTTCAACTGTCTCCTTCATTAAATGTCAATCTGTGCAAGGAAAGTGTGCCTTTTCTATTGGGCCTGTTTTTATGGCTCACCATTCTCTCCACTGGCGCATGTGTTTGTATGTGCGTCAAAATGGCCTTACCTGCTGCCTTTGCAACATCTGCAGTTGTCATGTTTTGGAAACTGGAGCTCACTTTGAAGGTCACTGCTGGTCCCAGCACACTGAAAGAGATCATTTAAAAACAAAAAGTTCATCATTGAGACCTCTAACATAATGTTCCTTTCCTATGAAAGCCAGATGAAAAACATTGACATATTAAGTGGAAAGCATCCAGGGCCACTGCTAGACCCCTCATTTGACCTCCCCTGGGTTTTGTATTTCATAGGCAGCATTATTCTTTGGTCCCCTCTTCAAGTAATTCAATCGATGTGCTTTCCTTTACAAAGCACATGCTTCAGTGCTCTTATCTTTAAAAAAAATATATTCAAATCAACCCCAGTAACCCAATAATAAAAAGCAAATGTTCATGCAAGGTTGAGGGGGAAATTGTCACAGAAAGAGATTTCAGTTTTTAAGTTCCCAAGGGATTAAGGTAAACAATCTGACCCTTTAAAAAATCAACAAAAACAACAAAAAAGAAAATTTACCAGAAGTCATTAGGACTTCTGCACAGAGTAAAGAAAACAAACAGGCAGAATGAATCCCAGACAGGAATTACCAAATAGGTATGAATTTCCTAAACATAATATTGAAAACTGACTTCTCTGGGTCATTTTATGCCAGGACCCTAATCACTTTAGAAACAAATTTAGTAGAACATGATGTTGTTCTAAATCAGAGACCACTAGGGACTGATTCAGGTCCAGTATATAATGAAAAATATACCAAGGCTAAAGGACCTGAACCCCCCCCTCCCTTTTTCTTTTGCTTTTTGGAGGGCAATCAGGGTTGACTTGCCCAATATCACATGGCTAGTTTTTGTACTAAGTGCCTGAGGCTGCATTTGAACTCAGGTCCTCCTGACTCCAAGGCCAGTACTCTATTCACTGTGCCACCTGGCCATCCCTGAACCTTCCCCCTTTTGAGAGAATTATTTAGTTTCCCTGACTGAAAACATACAGATTCCTAGCTTTATAGATTAACCAGTGATTGAGAAATATGTCTGTAACAAGTCAAAGAACTGAGCAATGCCATAGAGAAAACTTCTTAAGGGTCAATTGTGGTCAGCTGATGTAGATCACTCACCATTGCCATGCTCTTTTCTCATCATTAACAATTTCTACTGATACCATTATGTACTATCTTCATTTGGCATATAGCCCTATCAACAATAAGAAGAATTGAGAGAAATAAAAGGCAGTTCCCCAATTGGGAAAAAGGTTGGTGACTCCTTCCTTAGAATGTATGAGTTGTCATAATGGGTGAAACCGATAGCCCATCAAGACTTATATTTTGTTTCACACTATGTCATCATTCTCAAAGTTGTAGCATCAACCAGTTCATCCACAAGCATTTATCTGACTTTGTTTATATGTACTAAGCACTGGGAAAAGCGAAAAGGCTTGTTCTCAAAGATAATCACACCTTAAGTATGGAGACAATATTAAATAAATACATAGATTCATCCAAGACAAATACAGAAAACAAATATTACAGAAAGGTAATATTAGAGGGAAGGCTCTAGGAACTGGGTAGACTAGGAAAGGCATCATAAGAAGGTGGCACATCAGCTGAATTTTGAAGGAATCCAGGTATTCTGTGAGGCAGAGGTAAGGAAAGAGAGCTTTCCAAGCATGGAGGACAGTTAACGAAAAAGAAAAAAAAATTAAAAAAAAAAAGACAAGACAGGAGGTGGAGGGTTATCTATGCAAAATAGCAAAAAAGCCAGTAGGCCTGTATCATAGAATGGGTAGAAGGGAATAGAGTTCAAGAAAATTGGAATGTTAGTAAGGAGACCCACTGGAATATAATAAATACAAGTAGTTATCTCTAGGGCAAAGGGCAGGGAGGATGGTAAGGGAAAAAAAAAAGAAATGTACATGCAAACTCTAGTTTTGTACATGGTAGATTTGCAGTTTCCTATGCAGTCTTTTTTTATGCTTGTTTTGTTCTGTGAACTGAAAATAAAATACATTTAAAAATACATACATACATACATACATACATGGTATATTCAGCACTACAATTTAGAAAAAAAAAACACTTTGGAAGCATCAGGTTAAAAGATTCAGAATTCGAGGCAGCCAGGTGGCTCAGTGAGTAAGAGCACCAGCTCCAGTGTCAGGATGACCTGGGGGGTCAAATCTGGGCTCAGATACTTAGCACCACACCAAAAATAACTGGCTGTGTAACCTTGAGCAAGTTACTTAACCTCGATTGCTTTAAAAAAAAAAGATTTAGAATTCAAGTGGACCCTAAACTTCTTAGTCCAGTCATCTCATCTTATAAGAGAAGAAACACAGTCCCCTAAGGGGAAGCTCATATAGGTATAATCAAATTCATGGCCAAGTCCTCTGAATTAAAAGTCAACTCACTATACCAGACTGAGCCTCAACCATTTCTAACTTCCCATAAGAGCTCACTAATGAGTGATCATGATAAATTTACCTAAATTCTCTCTAATCATATTTTCTTTTTCTTTTAATTTTGAAATAATGTGGTGCTTTCTAGTTTTTCTTCTTATGATGGAAAATTTGGGGGATATACTTAAAACTGAATTCACTCCAATTCACCAAATATTTATTAAGAACTTACTATGTGTAGAGCACTGTGCCAAGCTGTGTGTCAGGGGATAAAATATGAATGCTAACCTCATGGAGCTTATCAAGTAAAGGAAAAAAATAAACCTACTGAGATGACTACAGAAATGAAAAAAAAAATTCAAAAGATGGAAAAGGAAGGGTTATGTGAGGTCTGAGGATGGTAGGGAAATGACCAGATGACAGGGAAGAGGGAAGAAATAGGAAACCCCTCATATCTTCTGCTAAAGTTCAGTGCATAAAAGCCTACAGGATGATTTAGTTGGTTGTCTAAGTCCAGAGTCTGCCTTTAAAGGTATGATGTTTTTGAACCATATTATTATCAGACTCTAGTAAACCAGGAGCTCATTGCCAACACTCATATATTTTTACTTTTTTTCATCACTTTTGATCTCTGACTTGTAAAATCAACCTCCTAAAGGAAATGCAAAGCCCAAATAACACTTCATATAATTAATAGGTCAATAATAATTCAAAATCCCACAATATATTAACCAACTAATCAATATTTCAATTTTCAATTCAATTTAATTTAATAAACATTTATTAAGCATGTACTATATGTCAGGCACTGTGCTAAACACTGAGAATACCAAAAGGGGCAAAGAACAATCTCTGCCCTCAAGGAACTTAAAATCTAATGGAAAACATAAATGTAAAAACAAATACACACAAAGCAAGCTTTATAGAGGATAAATAGAAAATATGGTTTCTCTATTAAAATAACAGAATCTTAGAGAAAGAAAAGATCTCAGTAATTATTTATTCCAGTTCCAACCCAAAGCATCCTTCCCTGTCTATGACATTCTGGACAAACTTGAACACCTCAATTCTAAGATTACTTCCTGATTTTCCATGGTTTAGTATAATATAAATAAACTTGGAAAGGACCTTTGAGGCCAAATGTTCCAATCCCATTTCTACAAAGAAAGGAACTGAGGCCAGAGAGGTTAAGTGACTTGCCCAAAGTCATTCAGATAGTGAACAAGATAGGTGGTATTTGACCACAGGACCTCTGATTTCAGAACTAGTTCTTCCATTGCATCATTTGATGCTACTCCCCTAGAGCAGTCTGCTATTCATATAGCTTCAATCACCAACCTTATTCCTAAAATTTAATGGCTCTCTCTACTCTCCTCTGACTTTCAACATCTTCCCAAATCTGGTCCTAAACTAACTTCTTGTGAAATATACATCAATAAGGGGTGGCTAGTAGGTGTAGTGAATAGAAAACCAGCCCTGGAGTCAGGAGGACCTGAGTTCAAATCCGGCCTCAGACACAACACAGAAACTAGCCTTGTGACCTTGGGTAGGTCACTTAACCCTAATTGCCCTACCTTCCCTCCTCCAAAAATCCAAAAAAGAACAAGAAATATACACAAATTCACACTTTACAATCTAGTCAGTGGTCAATAGGTCCCTTCATTATGCCATGAACATATCACCCTTCTGCTTCAGTTGTTTGCTTATGTTACTTAATATGTCAATAAGCAACTATTAAGCACTTAATATTTTCAAGGTACTGTCCAAGTGCTTCAAGGCACTTTACAAAGATGTAAAGAATAGCAAAAACCTCCCACTGGAATATTCTGCCTTCTCTTCTCTAATTACTTAAGTCCTACCCATCTGCTAGATGAGTAGCACTGCCACACAATCCAAATAGCTTCAAAACATACTATACTTTGTTTTAAAAAACAAGTCTAGATATTGTTGAGTTGTTCATTTAGTTGTAGTTGTGTCCTCAGAGTTGCTGAACTGCAGCAAGAACCTTAAAAATAATTGTTGTAAAGGGCCATGGAAAGATAGACTAAAAAATAATTGGAAACTAAATAATTTAATAATAAATGAGTGGGCTAAATAAGAAATCATACAATCAGTAATTTCATTCAAGAGAATGACAACAATGAGACAACACACCAAATCTTCTGGGATACAGCAAAAGTAGTTCTTAGGGGAAGTTTTATATCTATGAATGAATATATGAATAAAATAGAGAAAATGGAGATCAATAAATTGAGCATGCAATTGAAAAAGCTAGAAAAAATTGTAAATCCCTAATTAAATATTAAATTAGAAATACTGAAAACCAAAGGAGAGATTAATAAAATTGAAACTAAGAAAGTTACTGAACTAATAAATAAAACTAAGACCTGGTTTTATGGAAAAAAAAAACAATAAAATTGATAGACCTTTAGTCAATTTGATTAAAAAAAAGGAAAGAAGAAAACCTAATTACCAATATCAGAAATGAAAAGGGTGAATTAACTTCCAATGAAGAGGAAATTAAAACAATAATTAGGAATTATTTTGCCCAATTGTATGCCCATAAATTTGATAATCTTAGTGAAATGGATGAATATTTACAAAAATATAAATTGCCTAGATTAACTGAAGAGGAAGTAGAATACTTAAATAACCCCACCTCAGAGAAAGAAATTGAACAAGCCATCAATGAACACCCTGGGAAAAAATCTCCTGGGCCAGATGATTTTACAAGTGAATTCTATCAACATTTAAAGAATAATTGATTCCAATACTTTATAAACTTGGAGAAGGAGTACTACCAACTTCTTTTTATGACACAAATATGTGTCATAATAATATACCTAAATCAGGAAGAGTCAAAAGAGAGAAATAAAATTATTGACCAATTTCCCTCATGAATATAGATGCAAAAATTTTAAATAAAATATTAGCAGAAAGACTACAGCAACTTCGATAATAATACACTTTGATCAGGTAGCATTTATTCCAGGAATGCAAAGATGTTTCAATATTAGAAAAACTATTAGTGTAATTGATCATAACAACAAAACTAGTAGAAACCATGTGATTATCTCAATAGATGCAAAAAAAGCCTTTGACAAAATACAACACTCATTCCCATTAAAAACACTAGAAAGTATAGGAATAAATGGAGTCTTCCTTAAAATAATAAGTAGCATCTATCTAAAACCATCAGCAAGTATTCTATGTGATGGGGATGAGCTAGAAGCATTTCCAATAAGATCAGGGGTGAAAAAAGGATGTCCATGATCACCCCTCTTATTCAGTTTGATACTAGAAATATTAGCTGTAGCAATAAGAGAAGAAAAAGAAATCAAAGGGATCAGGTTAGGCAAAGAACAGACTAAGCTATCACTCTTTGCAGATGATATGATGATTTATTTAGAGAATCCTAGAGAATCAAGTAAAAAAACTACTTAAGATAATACATAAATTTAGCATAGTTGTAGGATATAAAATAAACTCACATAAATCCTCAGCATTCCTATACATTTCTAACAAAGTCCAACAGCAAGAAATAGAAAGAGAAATTCCATTTAAATTTACTTCAGACACTATAAAAAAGTTGGGATTCTCTCTGCCAAAACAGACCCAGGAACTATATGAACACAATTATGAAACACTTTTCACACAAATAAAGTCAGATCTAAATAATTGGAAAAACATCAGTTGCTTGTGGCTAGGTCAAGCTAATATAATAAAAATGACAATTTTACCTAAATTAGTTTACCTATTTAGTGCCATACCAACAAATCTACCAGAAAATTATTTTATGTATTTTTTCCAATTTATTTATTTATTTTTAGTTTTTGACATTCATTTCTACAAGATTTTGAGTTACAAATTTTTCTCCCCATCTCTCCCCTACCTCTCACTTCAGAATAGAGAGCCTACTGTATACCCCTTCCCCTAATCTGTCCTCTCTTATATCCTCCTCCATCACAACCCTAACTTTCTAGTAGGACAAGATGGATTTCTATACCCCAGTGCCTGTATATCTTATTTCCCAGTTGCATGTAACATGCATTAACATTTGTTTTTTAAAACATTGAGTTCCAGAGTCTTTCCCTTCATCCCTCCTCACCCACCCCCCAGTGGGAAGACAAGCATTTCAATATAGGTTGTACATGTGTAGTTACACAAAATATTGCCATAGTAGTTATATTGTGAAAGACTGACTATATTTCCCTCCATCCTATACTGCCCCCCACTTATTCTATTTTCTACTTTTACCCTGTCCCTTTTCAAAAGTGTTTACTTCTAACTACCCTCTTACCCAATCACTGCTCCCCTCTAGCACCCCCCATTATCCCCCTCCCCCCTGCTTTCCTCTATGGTAAGACATCCAACACAATGTTTATATTATTTCCTCCTTTAGCCAAATTCAATGAGAGTAAGGTTGACCCATTCCTTTTCACCTTCCTATTCTTCCCCTCCATTGTAACAGCATTCTCTTGCCTCTCTTTTTGGAGATAATTTACCCTAATCGTATCTCTCCCTTTTCCCTTCTACCAATATATGCCTCTCTTACCTTTTAATTTTGTTTTTTTTTTAATTTTTATTTATTTATTTTTTAAAGCAATTGGGGTTAAGTAACTTGCTCAAGGTTACATGGCCAGTTATTTCTGGGTGTGGGGCTGAGTATTTGAGCCCGGATTCAATCCCAGGTCTCCCGACTCTGGGGCTGGCACTCTTACTCACTGCGCCACCTGGCCACCCCTTTAATTTATTTCTAAGATATTATCCCTTCATATTTAACCCATCCTGTGCCCACTGTCTATGTAGACATGTACACTAATATTCACACACTAACATACATATTTATACACACATACACCCTCCTATACATGTATGTATACATATATACTCCTTTCAACTATCTTTATATTTAGAAAAGTCTCATGAGTTACAATTATCATTTTTCCATATAGGAATGTAAATAGTTCAACTTTAATAAGTTCCTTGTGGTTTCTTTTTCCTGTTTATCTTTACATGCTTCTCTTGCTTCTTGTAATTGAAAGTCAAATTTTCTGTTCAGCTCTTTTTTTTTTCATCAAGAATGCTTGAAAGTCCTCTATTTCATTGAATGACCATATTTTACCTGAAGCATGATACTCAGTTTTGCTGGGTAGGTGATTCTTGGTTTTAATCCCAGCTCCTTTGGCCTCTGGAATATCATATTCCAAGATCTTCATTCCCTTAAGGTAGAAGCTGCTGGATCTTGTGTTATCTTGATTGTGTTTCCATAATAGTGAAAGTGTTCCTTCCTGGCTACTTGTAATATTTTCTCCTTTACCTGGGAACTCTGGAATTTGGCTATGATATTCCTAGGGGTTTTCTTTTTGGTATCTTTTTAAAGAGGTGATCAGTGAATTCTTTTGATTTTTATGTTGCCCTCTGGTTCTAGAATGTCAGGGAAATTTTCCTGGAGAATTTCTTGAAGGATTATTTCTAGGTTCTTTTTTTTTATCATGAATTTCAGGTCATCCAATAATTTTCAAATTATCTCTCCTGGATCTATTTTCCAGGTCAGTGGTTTTTCCAATGAGATATTTGATATTGCCTTCTACTTTTTTATTTCTTTGGATCTGTTTTATAGTACCTTTATTTCTCATAAAGTTTTTAGCTTCTAATTGCTCCAATCTAATTTTGAAGGAATTATTCTCTTCAGTGAATTTTTGATATTCCTTTTCCCTCTGTCAAATTTGACTTTTTAAAGGCATTCTTCTCCTCATTGGCTTTTTGGACTTCTTTTGCCATTTGAATTAGTCTACTTTTTAAGGTATTATTTCCTTTGGAATTTTTGGGGGTCTCCTTTAGCAGGCTGTTGACTCACTTTTGATAATTTTCTTGCATCATTCTCATTTCTCTTCCCAGTTTCCCTCTTCTCTTACTTGATTTTCAAAATCCTTCTTGGGCTCATCTATGGACTGTGGCCAGTTCATATTTTTCTTGAAAGCTTTTGATGCTGGAGTTCTGACTTCATTGTCCTCCTCCAGTTCCATGCTTTGCTCCTTTTTGTTTCCCAATAGGGATTGTATGGTCTGATTACACTTCCTCATCTTGCCAATTACCTGACTTTTGAGCTCTTTGTCATGGTAGAATTCTGCTTACAGAATGGAGAGAGTTTGTCTCAAATTGCTGGGGTTTTTTCAGCTGCCAGAGCTATTAGTTGGGCACTCTCTCTACAGCCCCCACAAGTTCTGACTCACTGGCCACACACCCCAGGACCACCACCCAAGACCACGATCCAGATCCAGGTAGGTCAAAGCAAGAGCGATTACCCTCTGAATGGTTGCTTGGTCCCTCTATGATCTGCAGGCCAGGAGTTCTGAAAGCAGCCATGCCTCCCACCACTTTTTGCCCCAGGGGCAGGGACCAGACCATGCTGTTCCTTCACCCTTACAACAGAGTTCCCCACTGACATTTTGTTTTCTCTTCAGCATTTATGGGTTGAGGAGTCTGGAAACTGCCACAGCTACTGGTGATTAACTCTCCTGAAGTCTACTCTGGCTGGTCTGGTGTAAGGGTTATGGGATTTAAAGATCTTCCGTGCCCCATTGGACTTGGTGACATAGCAGGAAGGGGCGGAGCAAGAGGAAGCTGAAGCCAAGCTAGAGTTCCTGCGGTGGCTAGCAGTGGTGGCGATGGTGGCAGCAGCAGCAGAGGCAGCGGCAGTGGCAGTGAGAAGCCCTTTTTGAGTCAGCCAGAATTTCTGCTAAGGACTCCTGCTGAGGACTGCCAGGGGCCGGAGCTGCTGGGAGCATGCTTCCTGGACGCTGGGTGGTTGCTGTGAGTGGGGAGAGGAAGACCTTTGCCTGAGGTAGCCTGTTCTGTTTTAAAGGCTTGCGAATGTGGGTGCTTTCTACTTTATCTACCTGTGCCAATTTCATAACTACTCTGATGGCTTTCACTTTCTGGTTTTGGGACTCAGTCTTTTGGTATTTTAATAAATTTTCTAGCTTATTCCCCCATATAGCAAGCCTGATGTATTTTGTGAAGGATAATTACATCAGCATATCTGTAATTTCCATAGGCATTGTGAATATGGCATTGCTGATACATCTGGGTACTGATCTGGGCCTCCCTGGCACCAGAACCATAGCTCAATGGGGACTGCACGTGGCTCCCAGAGCACTGCCATATACCTTTCCTATCGGGCTGCCAGGCTGCCTTCAGTGGGAGATTTGTTTCTCTCTGTCTCTTTGTGGGTTCTGTAGCTTTAAATTTTGTTTAGAGTCATTTTTTATACAGGTATTGGAGATCCTGGAGCCCATGCCAAATTTGTGCTTTTACCTTTCCATCTTCAGAAAATTATTTTATAGAGCTAGAAAAAATAGTAACAAAATTCATCTGGAAGAACAAAAGATCTAGAATATCAAGGGAATTAATGAAAAGAAATGCTAGGGAAGGTGGCCTAGCCATACCAGATTTTAAACTGTATTATAAAGCAGCATTCATCAAAGCTACTTGGTACTGACTGAGGAATAGAGTGGTGGATCAGTGAAATAGATTAGGTATACCAGACACAGCAGTCAATGACAATAATGGTCTACTATTTGATAAACCCAAAGACCCTAGCTTCTGGGATAAGAATTCACTATTTGACAAACCTGCTGGGAAAACTGGAAAATACTATGGCAGAAACTGGGCATAGATCAATATCTTAAACCATATACCAAAATAAAATCTAAATGGGTGCATCATCTAGATATAAAGGCTGAGACTGTAAGCAATCTAGGAGAGCAAGGAAAAGTTTACCTATCAGATTTATGGAGAAGGGAGGAATTTATGACCAAAGAAGTGATTTTGCATTACAAAATGCAAAATGGATGTTGATTACATTAAGATGAAAAGTTTTTGTACAAATAAAGTTAATGTGACCAAGATTAGGAGGGAAGTGAAAAATTGGGAAAGAATTTAATAACCAGTGTCTCTGATAAAGGCCTCATTTCTAAAATATACAGAGAATTGAGTCAAATTTATAAGAATACAAGTCATACCCCAATTGATAAATGGTCAAAGTATATGAACAGGCAGTTCTCAGAGGAAGAAATTAAAGATATCTCTAAACATATGAAAAATGCTCTAACTCACTATTGTTTAGAGAAATGCAAATAAAAACAACTCTGAGGTACTACACCTCACTGGTCAGATTGACTAAGATGACAAAACAGGAAAATGATAAATGCCAAAGAGGATGTGGAAAAATTGGAACACTAACTCATTGTTGGTGGAGTTGTGAACTGATCCAACCATTCTGGAAAGCGATTTGGAACTATGCCCAAAGGGTTATAAAAAATTGCATACACTTTGATCCAGCAATACCACTTCTAGGGCTATTTCCTACAAAAACTATACAAGTGGGAGGAAGAGCTGTTTGCTCAAAAATATTTATAGTAGCTCTTTTTGTGGTGGCAAAGAATTGGAAATCAAGGGAATGCCCTTCAATTTGGGAATGGCTAAACAAGTTGTAGTATATGAATGTAATGGAATACTATTGTGCTATAAGAAATGAGGAGCAGATGGACTTCATTATAACTTGGAGAGACTTATAGAAACTGTTGCTGAGTGAGAAGAGCAGAACCAGAAGAACTTTGTACACAATTACAGACACATCATATGTGTGATGTCTAACTTTGATAGACTGGGCTCTTCTCAGCATTGCAAGATTATAAGACAACTCCAAAATACTAATGACAAAGTGGATATCCACATCCAGAGAAAAGAACTACAGAGCTCCAATGCAGATTGAAGCAAACTACTTGCTCTCTCTTTTGCGTTTAGTTTTGTTTCATTTCTTCTTTCTCATTGTTCACTTCATTGGTTATAATTTTTCTTTACAATCTGACTAATGCTTAATGTGAAGGTATTTGCAGAGCCTATATCAGATTGTATGTAGTGAGTGGGGAGGGGGGGTTGAAGAGAGGGAGTGGGAGAAAATTTGGAACTCAAGGGATTGTGAAACTGAATGTTGTAAACTAAAAGTAGATAAACAAATTTAATAAAATAAAATTGAGGGGGAAAATAGTTGTTTTTATAACCATGCAAGGTTTTGTTCTTTTTAAAGTTTTGTTAATGTCTTGTTTTTTCTTCATATATGCTTTGAAAATATTTCTCTTTCCTCCCTACCTTCCTGTCTTCCCTTATTACAAAGATAAAAAGAAACAAAATAAGTAATATTCTATACTATATCACTGCTACCACCTCACATCCCGGAAATCTCCTCACCCCTCCCAGGAATAGAAGTTGGTGTACTTTCTCATCTCTTCCCCAGACCAAAATTTGTCATTATAATTATCTTATTCAATTCATTTTTTTCTGTTTACATTGTTGAATCATTGTGTATATGTTTTGCCTAATTTTGGTTAGGTTGCTCTGTATCAGTTCATGTGTATTCCCCCATGTTTCCCTGAATACGTCATATTCATTGTTTTTTACAGAACAATAATACTCCATTACATTCAGGTATCACAATTTGTCTAACCAATCCCCAATGCCTTCAATAGATCTTAATTCCAGTTATTAGTGTCCATCCACTATAATAACTGTGCAGTCATTTTGTATATATCTATATTTTTTTCTGTGCATTTACATATCTCCTAGGAGAAAACAAGATCCTTGCATTAAGGACTCTTTTACTGCAATAGTTATATCCCCAGTACCTATCACAGTGCTTGACACATATTACCAACATACAATAAATGCTTCTTGATTGCTAGACTGAGTAAATTAATCAGTACTCATTTCATTTTTCAGTTACTTGCTCTTACAAAAATTGTTATTATTTTGGTGTACACTGAACACTTCTTTCATTGACCTCCTGCTACCTGAAGAAGCATATATTGATATTTTAATCATTTTTCTCTTTTAAAAATTCTGAATTGTTTTTCAGAGTGATTCTACTGATTCACAGAGTAATTAGGTGGCAGAGTAGATAGAGTGCTAAACCTGGAGTCAGGAAGACTGCCAAGTTCAAATCTGGCCTCAGACACTTATAAGCTGTGTGACCCTGGTCAAGTCACTTAATCCTATTGTCTAAATTTTCTTATCTGTAAAATGAGCTGGAAAAAGAAATAACAAAATACTCCAGTATCTTTGCCAAGAAAACCCTAAATAAGATAACAAAAAGTCAGACATGACTGAAAAGATGAAACAACAACAAAATAGACTCATTCACAACTCCACCAACAATGTATGAAAGCAATGATTTTCCCATAGTCCCTCTGAAACTACTTTCTCAACCTTTTCCAATATGCTGGAAGTGTGGTAAAATCTTAAGAGTTGTTTTTAACTTGTATTGCTGTTATGATTAGGGATTTGAAACATTTACATGTGCTAACAGTTTAAAATTTTTCTTTCATAAACTCTTTGTTCATATATTTTGAACCATTTATCTATTGTGGAAAGATTCATGTTTGTGCTTATTCCATATACATACATACATATATACCAATACATTATCAAACCTTTACCAGAAATATTTTGTGCAAAGATTTTTTTCTCAATTAGATATTTATTGTCTCATCTTAGCTTTTGTGTATATGAGAGCTTCTCCATTTCATGTAATTAAATTTTATGTTGTATAACTTTTAATGTGCTCTTTTTCTTTTTATTAGGATTTTTCTCTCAGACATTTTTGCAAAAATGCCAACCATTTCCTTTCAATTCTTTTTTATAAGGGCTTTTATATTTAGGTAAAAAATTTGAAAATTATTGTAGTATTAGGCATGAGATGCTGGTTTAAACCTATTCTTTTAAACCAAAGCTCATTCTAAATTTTACAGTAGTTTTTGTTCAAAAGGGATTTTTTTCTGAAGTAATTTATGTCTGGTTTTACTGGGTTACTGAGTTCATCGGTGACTGATTCTTATCTATCTTGTCTGTTCCATTGATCTTTTTTTTTTTCATTTTTTTTTTAAGCAATCAGGGTTAAGTAACTTGCTCAAGGTTACACGGCCAGTTATTTCTGGGTGTGGTGCTGAGTGTCCGAGCCCGGGATTCGATCTCCAGGTTGTCCCAACACTGGAGCCGGTACTCTTACTCGCTGAGACACCTGGCCGCCCCTCCATTGATCTTTTAAACTATAATGAAGTAGTTTTGATAAGTATTGCTTTATCAAAGAGTTTGAGGACTGGAAATGCTAATACTCCACTTCATACCTACTTTTTCTTTATTATTTCACTTGATTCTGGGATTTTTGTTCTTCCACATGAATGATTATGAGTCCATCTAGTTCTATAACATATCTAAGTTTTTTAAGATGCTACAGTAATTTAAATTATATTAGTATACCTCAACCTTAAACAATAAGTATATCACTTCAATTAAGTATTCCTTTATTTATATAAGGAACAGTTTAGAGCATCATTTACAATTTCTTTAGTATGTCTTAGAAAATTGACTCACATTTTCTTAATTTTGTAGTTATTTTGAATCAAAGTTGTTTTGATGTTATCTCTTATTATTTAAGTTAGACAAAAAATGGCAATAATAAAATTTTCTGAGTTGAATTTATGTCATTATTACTTAAGCTATTATATTTCTTAATTTCTTTGCTGATTCTTTAGAGTTTTCTAAATCACCATGTCAACAAATTGGGCTTTGTTTCATATTGGATAATGTTTATACTTTAAATTTGTTTCCCCTCTCTTATTGAAAACATTTTCCTTTACAGGATTATATGAAATAATAATGAGGAAAAGGCCACCATCACTTCATCCCTATATTTATTAGGAATTTTCAAGTGTTTCTGAATAGAATTAATTACAACAATGAAAAAAAAATTTCTTATATGTCAAGCACTCTTCTGAGGTTTTAGAATTATTATCTCTCACTGGATCCTCCCTACCCTAGGAAGTGAATGCTATCATTATCCTCATTTTACAAATGAGGAAATTGAAACAAAGATTTAAGTGACTTGCCCAGGGTCACTCAGTAAGTGTCTGAGTTCAGAATGGAACTCACATCTTCCTAATGTCAGTCCCAGTACTTGGGGCATTATATCTCCTACCTTCCTAGTGGTAATGCTAGTTTTGGGTAGATAATGTGCAGCTAGGTGTCACAGTGGATAAAGAGCTAGAATTGGGGAAGACTCCTTTTACTGAGTTTAAATCCAGTCTTCACTATGTTGTAATGGTAATGTAATTTGAATTTGAAGACCCCTTTTTGTATTGGCAAGTAGGAAGGTACTTAGCACTTAGCAATTGATCAAACCTCTGTGAAAGAAACAGAAGGTATGAATTCCTGTCTCCTGTTGCTGATGTAACAGGAAGGGGTTGGCTGAAACAGGAAGCTAATGCTGTGTGTATATAAGAAAAGCCCCAGAGAGGCAGAGTTAGAATTTCTTCAGACAAGAATCTGGTGACAGAAGCTGTTCTGTTGGAGAGAGAGAGACAGAGAGAATCTCTCTTGGCAGCATCTGGAGGTTGGGCTGTTACTGCTGGACTGAGAATTGAGAAGAGGAATGAGAATTGAGAACTGAATCAGAATTTCCTGAGAACTTGTGGTGATGGGGCTTCCTCTGAACAGGAACCCAGGAAGCATAGGAGCCTAGGAGACCAGGAGCCCCTTACCCCCAGGTTGGATAAGGTGATTCTGATTTTTTGAATGAGCTGCAGATGACTGAGGAAGCATTATCAGGATGCAGGGACTTTCTCTGTTTGTGGCTTGGTTGAGCCATGAATTCCAGGGAGCAGAAATTGTGAAGGATTTGAGATGGACTGGATCCTGTGAACTTCAGCGTAGAGCAGGACCTACCCAGAGAGCTGGACAAGGAACTGGGAGCTGTCTGCCATTGAACCCAGGTGACAGTCTGGTGAATCCAGGTAGAATCTGGGACCATGAAAAGGGATCCAGGGAATCTGAGAACTGGCCCCAAGTCAAGATGAAAAGGCCTCTCCATGGGTACTGAGTAATGATGAAATTATAGTTTACTAGTGACTTAGGGGTGGAGGGTTTGTGTATTTTCTAATGATTGTAATTGATTGCTGATAAATGACTGATTGAGTTAATCTAGTGTGCCCCATGAGTGGAAGACTTTGACTATTGTACTTTGAGATGATTGTTCTTTGTTCTAAATATTGTGACTACTTTGGTGAAAACTATGTGGCCATTTTAATGATATGCTGTTGTGAAAACAAATGTTGTGATTTTCTGTGATAAGTTGTAATATTGTGAATGCTGTACCTTGATTTTCTGTGAATGTTTTGCTTTGATTTGTTATGGAATAAATAAGGTGTTCACTATACTGTATAATCAGAACCTTAAAAGCTGTTTACAGTAGCATTTTGCTGGAAAGCTGCTAGTGCATGGCTCTACACATGTTTGCTTCAGTTTTTTATCTGTAAAATGAGCAGCAGAAGGAAATGGCAAGCCTCTCTAGTGGCTTTCTCATGAAAATCCTAAAAGGGGTCAAGAAGAGTTGGACATAATGAAAAATCAAATTAACAACAACATTAAAAGTGGCTATACTCCAATTGTGTCTTTAGGGTTTTTAGGCTAAATGAATGTATGTTATTAAAGACCTTTTTCTACAATTACAAGTATAATTATAAGGTTTTGATTTTTTGTTTTTATTCTAATTATGTTAATATATTAATTGCTTTTCTAATGTTGAACTATCCTTGTTATAAATCCAACTTAGTCACAGCAAATAGTTTGGGAGATACACTGTTCAAGTTTTTACATTCAAATTTTATTTAAAAATTTTCATCAATATTAACTAGTGATATCAGTCTATAATTCACTTTCTTTGCGTTATCCCTCCCTGATTTAAATTAGGATAATTTTTGCCTAATAATGGGAGTTTTACAGCTTTCTTCTTTAATCATTGGTAAGAGCTTGTTAAAGCATAAGTATTAATTGCTCTTTGAATGGTGAAATTAACCTTTAATGGATCTGAAATTCCCCATTACATACTTTGGCAAAACTTTTATGTTTTGTTCAATTTCACTCTCCAAAATTAGGTTGCTTAAAATATATTTTTTTATGTCCAACTAATTTGGGCATTTTATATTTTTGTAGTTAAACATCAATTTACTGTAAATTTTCAGTTAGGTTAGCATATAATCACTTATTTTAGGTTCTTATGATTTTTTTGTCTTCCCTCTAATTTGAATTCATGCTGGCCATATTTTTTTTTTATTTTAGTACTTTGAATTTCATCTTTCCTTGGATTACTCTAGTTAAAGTTTTACTAATTCTTAAGTATTTTTTAAATAATATAATGTATTTATCTGAAGATATACTAAAAAGCCATCATTTTCCATTATCATAGGTATTAATTCTTCACTATTTAAAAATTAACTGATTTATTTATTCCATTTGTTAAAATTCTTCCTCTTCCTTCAATTACCCTACTCTAATGAAAAAGGAAAAAAGAAAAACAAACAAAATCCTTGCAGCAAATACACAGAGTGAAACAAATAGTTTGCTGTATTAACCAGGTCAAATACACACACACACGCACACACACATGCACACACATGCAGGGATGCATGTACCCCCCATCTTCAAGCTCTGTCCATCAACTCTCTGTTAGAAGTTAAATGGACTATTTCATTGTGAGTCCTATGGAATTGTAAATCATTATTGCATTGACCATAGTTATTCCATATTCCAAAGTTGTATTTACCATGTTGTTCTTACTGTATACATTATTCTACTAGTTCTGATCACTTTACTTTTTACAAACATCTCCCCTGATTCCACTAGAACTATTTTCTTCATCATTTCTTATAGCAAATAGTATTCCATCACATTTATGTAACATAATTTGTTCAGTCATTTCCCAATTGATAGAAATGTCCGTAAGTTCAATTCTATACCACCACAAAAAAAGAGCTACTAAATATTTTTCTCTGCATGGTTCTTTTCCTTCTTATTTTTATCTTTTTGAGGTAGAAAACTAATAGAGGTATTATTGGTTCTGTTTTTTTTATTCTTTTCAAAAAGAAGAGTTTAATTTGATTACTTCTATAGTCTTTTTCTTTCCATTTTATATATTTCTCTTCTAATTTTCATGATTTCTTTTTTTATATCTATTTTGGCTTTCTTAATCTGTAGACTACATTTTAAAATTGGGTACTCTGTTCACTAAACCTCTTTTTTTTCTATTTTTTAATGTATTCTTTCAAAGAAACACTTTTTCCTTCGAGGACTTACTGCTTTAAATGCATCCCCCAAATTGTGGTATGTTGTCTCATTGCCATTCTTTTCTCTACCTAAGTTTTAACTGTGTTTATGATTTGTTGTCAGGATGCTATTTCTGAAAGCTTTGTTTTTTCTGATGAAGTTAGCTTGTACCTGTGTTCTATCTTCAATACCATGCTGTATACCATGTGGTTCTGTAGTTCAGGACATAATGTTACCCTGCTTACAACCCAAAATTTTGAGAACTGATGAGAGTTCTTTGTGTTAATCTAACTTCAGTTTTGGATTGCTGGCAGTTGTTATTTTTTCCCTCTCAGTCATATCATTTATGCCTGGCTGTTCAGTGGAAAAAACCCTTGAATATTTCCACATATCACTTCAGATTAAGTATCTAAGAGAGACAGGGGTTAGGTGGAGGAGATTGCAAGCCCAGGGGGCAACTTCAATTGTAAAGAAAAACCTCTAATTCAGCTGCTGTGAGAGGGTTGTAGTAGCAGCTCCCAAATGATCACACTTCCCTGAATATATGTGTTACATTTCTGGTTTACTTGGAATGCAATAGATTCAACACTTGCCAAAAGGAAGTTTTCACCTTTCTTTGTCTAACTGCCTGGAAACTTCAATTTACCCACTTTTCATTCATCAGGATCCCTAATCCTTAAGCTGGTCTCCTGGTATACTTAGCAGGTACTTTATAGATCTGATAAAAAACAATTCAATGATTTGTTTAAAGTAATTCAAAATAAAATGTGAATGACTGATGTTCTTAAAGGCTTGTTAAGCTGAATCGATTTATCATTAGTGGAATGAGAAATCTTTGACCAAAAGACTACTAAACTCTCCATCCCCATCCCATAGCCATATACAACTCCTTCCTCTTACAAAGAAGGGTCATTAATTTAACAGTCCATTGAATGAAAATTTGCCATTTCCTGATTAAAGGTTTTGATTCATTAGGTAAAAAATGACTACCATATAGAATGCTGCCTTGGAAATAGGAAGTACAGGTTCAAATCCTTCTTTGGATATTCATAATTTCCAGGAATTTTCTGATCCAGTCCATTTTTTGACCCATTCTTTTAAACTTCTGTGACCATGGTCCAATACTAAAAATATTCTTATTCAGAAAGATTGTCCTTTTCCAAGCATGAAAAAATAATGATCAATCATACTCAGTGGAAACACTCACCAAAGCATCATAGTATCTAACACAAAGGTCAAGACAAAAAAACCTAATTAGAAAATGCAGGCAACCAAAACATACTTTAATACAGGTTTCACTGTGCTTTCCCTAGCAAAGCCCTACTCTAATGCCTTATCCTGGCCTTGAATTTCTCAAAGGCTATGCCAAAAGAACACAAATTTTCAAACTTTCTCTGAAATGAGTAAGGTTATGAGTACAGACCATATGCTTGTTATTGGAGGACCACACTAAACAAATTTAGAGAGGTTCATCATGTTGGCAGAAAGAGAACAAGCTATAAGGCAACAATTGCAAGTGACATTGTTGAAAGGAGTACCCACACTGATGAAATTATACTTCCATCAAGTATGAAATATTAACTGTGCATGATCATGACTCACTGGGACAATGGAAAAATAACATAATACCAAATGTCTTCATATTGTCCAGTAACCAGAAATCAAAAATGAGAGGTTAAATGTGAAAATGGTTTTGACCTTTCAACCCCCTCGAAAGGGTATCCCCAGGTATCTATGAAACGTACTTTGAGAATTGTTGGTATAGATAATGGCTTATAAGGTAAGATCTAAGGAAAATTGAAAGGTCCATCCATAGCACAATAGTCAAAAGTGCCATGAGAGTAAAAATTCTTTTTAAAAATTAAGAAAAATTGGGATGGCTAGGTGGCGCAGTGAATAGAGCACCGGCCCTGGATTCAGGAGGACCTGAGTTCAAATATGGCTTCAGACATTTAACACAAAAACTAGCCATGTGACCTTGTCAAGTCACTTAACTCCAATTGCCCTCCAAAAAAAAAGGCAAAAAAATTGAACTTAGACTATTTTAACAGAAACATAATATTCAGAACAAAAGATGTGATAATCTCACTGTTTTTTTCTTCTGGTTTGATGACAGCTAGAGCTTACAATTCTGGGCAGCACTTTGAACAAATACAACACATCTAAGGATGGGCACCGAACAATGTCCAATTGAGGTCAACTATGATGGCAAAAAGCCATAAACAAAGGCAAAGGGATACCTTTCCATACACAGATCATCTGAAGTACTTGGAGAAGTTTAGCCTTGAGAAGAGAAGATTTAGGGGGGATTTGAAAATTGTTTTCAAGCATGTAAAGGGGCTGTTATATGAAGGAAAAATCAAGCTTATTTGGTTTTTCCCAGTGAGCTGAACTAAGAATAATGGGTAAAAGTTGCAGCAAGGCAGATTTGAAAAGAAGAGAAAAAAAATATTCTCTTGGAATTGTGCAAAAGTGGAATAGGCTATTTCATAATATAGTTATTTCAACTGAAATATTCAAGTTGAGGTTAGATTATGACTTGGGAGCAAGCAAAGACCCAAAAAAGTGGGGTGTGTGTTTGTGTGTGTATGGTGCTGGGCAAGTCACTTAACCCTGTTTGCCTTAGTTTCTTCATCTGTACAATGAGCTAGAGGAGGAAATGGCAAATCACTCAATTATCTTTGCCAAGTAAACCTCAAACAGTCACCAAGAGTTGGATGCAATTGAAACAACTGAATAACAATGACATAATATAAATTAGTGGTGATAGAAATGTATATGTATGAGAGGTGAGTAGTCAGCCTCCTCTTTTTTTTTTGTTTTGCTTTTGGAGGGCAATTGGGGTTAAGTGACTTGCCCAAGGTCACACGGCTAGTAAGTGTTAAGTGTCTGAGGCCGGATTTTAACTCAGGTCCTCCTGAGTTCAGGGTTGGTGCTCTACTCACTGCGCCACTGCATCCTCTTTCTTAAGCTGAAATCTACTCTCTTACTTATAGATGGATTCAAAATGCCCTGCTTGAGTTTCCAAGCACTATCCCACTACTTTCCCTTGTCTCCCTGCCCTCTGAAGCCTAAAGTGAAGAAAGGGTGGAGGTTAATGATGAAGTGGAGAAAACTGATGGTATGGTCAAGACTATGGTTCTTTCTTAGAGGAAAAATGAATGATAAGAGCTCAAGATAAGGCATCTGGAGAACAGGTCTTTAGGTCCAGCTCTGTCTCTAACCAATTCTGTGATCTTGGGAAAGTCTTTTCATCTCTCTAAGCTTCAGTTTCATCAATGCTTGAAAGAAGGAGTTGGACTAGATGATCTCAGTAACCCCTTCTTGCTCTGTGATTTCTTAAGGTCAATCTCTAATTTTAACATATTGTCAATGATCCTTCTGTGGATGTGAAACTGTATTCTAAAAAGGAGAAAGGAAGGAGGGAACATGAGAACAGAACCCCAGAGGGAGAATGGGTAAGAATGAATCAAGTCAGAGACTTAGAAACCACCTAGGGACCCAACCAATGATGATATGCCACATTCCTCTCCAAACAGTCACCCAAACATCTGACGGCCACCCCCTTCACAAAGTGCCAACACTTGCCCTCTGACTTTTCCCCAATGGCATTTCAGCTGGATGCACAGGAGCTGCCCGTGCCAAGAAGCTCATAAAAGAGGGGAAAAAAAAGCTATCTCACCAGGGGCTTCCTAGCATAAAACACTCAATAAATAAACATTTCAGAGAGAGTGACTGAACCCCAGGGACTCCCACGCTGCATATCTTCAGCCGGAATGTGTCAGACCCCTAAATAAAATGAGAATTTATTTGATAAATATTTTTAAGAGTGCTCTAATGGGTGACTCAGTCTGTGAAAGGGGCGTAAGCTGTACAAATAAGCCTACAACATTCATGACAAAAGAACTCAAAATTAGTTAGCAGGGATCAAGATGGGATTAGCTTTCTTCTTTTTTTTTTTTTTAAATGATGCTGCCAAGTACTCTGGAGCCAAGCTAATATTAACTGCATTTGTCTTTACATCACTAAATAGAGAGGCTTACTCCAATGGCATGGTTGTTTACAGGCGGCTTGGTACAAACAAACAGCTTTCTCTAAGCCCTGGAGATGTCACCAATTATGGCACATTCTCCATCTTTAATGGGTAGATTACATCACAATTACATTTGTCTCGCTGGAAGGATGAAATACTGTGGGGCAGGGTGGGGGGGGAGGAGAAAGTTGACCACCTTGGTACATCAAAAAAAAAACCCTAAGAAAGTTTGAGTCTTCTCTGCTGGAAGCAATATTTAAAATCTAAGATGTGCTTCTACATTTAGCCTTCAATACATATTTCCAGGGAGGAATTTTGGACAGTTACAGAGACAGTGGTGATGAGTGGTTGGGGTATTATTATTATTATTTTTAATCCTGCTGACACAACCATACTCTATGTCCATCCCCTCTCCTAATTTTGCTGATTTCTATTTCTTTTTCCTTTTCCGGCAAAGGTAAGCAAAATCTAGTTTGGTGAGCGGCACAAAAGGAACAATCCCTGTGCAAAGTGGAACGTCTCCTTTAATGATCTCCTAAATATATTACTGGAAATTTACAGACTAATTACCCCCTCTGTTGGATGTCAGAACTTCTGCTGGTAATTTTTTTCTTATTTCAATAATGTTGCCTTCAGCCATAAAGTCATCGTCTATTCCCCCTACAAAGACATTTGCAGCATATTGCAAATTGTTACCCTTATGTGCCTCAGCTTTTGATTCTGTTTACAAGAGATGAAGTAATTACAGTGTTTGTACAGAAATAACTCGAAGGCTGATTGTTGAGGTAATGACACTGGCACCCACACCCCCAACTTCACCCTGCCCAGAGCCTCAAGTCAGACATTCAGTATAGCAGACGGGGCCCTGGGGCTGAGAAGGAAAAGCCTAGATGGGGGGGGGGGCGGTTAAGAGGAATAAAACATTTCCTTTCTCATACTGCTTCCTAGTTTTGGGGGTTTTTTTTGTCCTGCTTATTAACAAGACAATGGCCCAGCTGGTTGGCAAGCAACCTGAAGACTGGCCTGGAGTCCACATCACTTGCAAGACCTAGGTCAAAATGATGTTTATGAATGACAGCATTTCGATCCTTACAAAAGCAATCTCCAAGCCTGGAGCACATACCCAGTCTTTCTCTGGTCTGTATTCCCACATGTTACTCTATTACATCCCAGGTTGCAGTAGAATACAGTTGCAGTCTACCATACCCCCTAGTGGAAAATAATTTGAGAAAAAAGTGGCAGTGGGAAGCAGAGAGGAGACAGATACAGGGCTCAGGGATGGGATGGGATGGATCTGTCCATAACTGTGAATCTATTCTAAGGTATAGGCTTCATTGCTAAGAGCAATATTTTCTCAATAAACTGATCCCACCAGTGTGGGCAGGTTATGATGCATAACTGTGGGAATATTCATGTCTGGAAATATATGAGTACACATGCATGCACGGTACATCTGTGTATGGACACATCCATTTGCGGTGTTTGCTCGTGCATGCGTGCTCATGCATACATAGTGTTAAAAAGATAAACAAACCCACTAGTAATGTTCCAGAAAATCAAGCCAAGCAAATTTGGTAGTTGTGGAGATAATTGTTTTTGTGAATGTTCAGCAGGCTTGAACAAACGCCTTGAGGTGCATACACATTATTCTGTGCTTACTACACCTAGGACTAAAGTAATATCCACATTCACTATTCTCATTTAATGCTTCTCTGAGACAGTATTAATGGGTAATTAAAAACAATGATCTCCAAAACATATGAAATACAGTGGAGTCTGACTAGAACACCATTTGCTATAAGGTGGAACTCAGTATGAGGCAAGTTATTCTTGGACTCTGTCCAAGGGGATTGAGCTCCTGAAGCACCAAAAAGAACTCATTACTAGTATCTTATGTTTACATTGGTTCTATTAAATGAACCAACGAGCAGCATTATGTTTAGATTTAGGTGTAGACATATTCAGATGGAAAAATGCAAAGAAAGTACAATGACTCTACTGAATCTCATATTGTAAGGACATGTAGACAACTATTATCATGCTAGACTATATTTGTTTTATAGCCAGCTAGTGTATTTACTACGTAGAGCACTGTGCCTGAAGTCAGGAAGAGTCCTCTTCCTGAGTTCAAATCTGGTTTCAGGCACTTACTAGCTTGTTATTCTGGGACAAATCACACAACCCTATTTGCCTTAGTTTCCTCATCAGTAAAATGAATTGGAGAAGGAAATAGCAAACCACTTCAGTATCTTTGCCAAGAAAATCCCAAATGGGATCAGGAAGAGTCAGGCATGACCCAAAAACAAGTATGACAAGACACAACTGAGCTAATAGTTGGCAAAAAGAACACAAACATGAAAAAAGAAACATTTCATTCAGATTCTGCCCGATTAGAACAAGGGAGTAAGGGGAATTGGAAAACACATAACAGCAAGTCTGTTTGTAGACCTCACTGGCTCTTTCCATGTTCAGATCTAGGACTTAATGAACTCATATGGATATAAGTAGATCAGCTAAAGTGATAATTATGTATATACAATATGTAATCTATTTACTCAGAATGATCATGCAAACAACAAAATATACTTATAGTATAAGAAAGTTAGATTTAGCAAAATTGTACTTTGCATTTCTTCATCTGAATGTGTCTCAGCTAAACCTAAAAACATAGTACTGCTCATTGGTTCATTTAAAAAGACCAATGTAGAGATAAAATGCCAGTAGTAAGTTCTTTTTTTGTGCTGCAGGAGTGTTTGTTGTTTGCATGGTCATCCCTGGTAAATAGATGACATATTAAATCATTAAGTAACATAGTTATTGTAGAGGTTAGGGGTGCCAGAAAATGTAGGGGTTTAGGGTTCAGGGGTGCTTGAGACCCCAAAATACCAACACACTGCGTCCTGCTGAATGAATTCAACTCAAGTCTTCTCTCAGCCAAAGTAAAGCGAAGTTTATTAAAAGTTCACCATAATGGGTAGACTCTTAAGGAGCCTCGGTGTCTGTGATGCTTGCATTGGACAAGCAGGCCAGAATTATCTGACACAGAGTCAGCACTAGAAATTTATCCAGAATTCTCTCCTTTCTTTCATGGAGGCAAGATGGGGTCTTATACACAGAAAGGGCTTGGGAGGAATCTTAGGAGGTTGTGGGAGGTTTGTGGGTGGTCTAGAGGAGGAGTTTGGGGAGGGTCTTCAGGAGGAGTCAAATGAGGTCAGACTCCAGGAATGAGAGATTAAGGGGGGGAAGTAGCTGGAGGCTACTAGGAGATGAGACCCATGGAGGGCTAGGCCAGTGTAAGGGTGTATAGATATTTTGGGAGGATCGAGGGTGGAAAGCAGCTGGAAAATGGAGGACTGGGCTAGTAACTGAGATTTGGGCTGAGCTATAAGGAAAGGCTTATGGCCTCAGGCAAATGTCTCAGGAGAGAAGATTCCAGGAGAGCTCTAGGGGGTTCCCAGAGCCAGAATCCCCTCAGTTATCACTCTAGCTCAGTTACTCATCATCTTCAGGAGTTCATGGAATCATAGATCTAACTATGGAAAGGTCCTGTGAGGTTTGTGTATTCCAATCCTCTCACTTTTTTGATGAAGAACCCAAATTCTTGGAAGGTTAACTGAGTCTCCTAAAATCACCCAGTTAGTCAATTGCAGAATTGGGATTTAAACCCAAGTTTTTATACTCCAGATCCAGTCTTCTTCTCACCATACAATACTGCCTTCATGTGGTGCCTAGCACAGGGGATTACACCAAACAGATATTCATGGAAATGAATTGAGGACAACAGTATGGCAGAAAGACTAGTTGACAAACTATAGTAGGAGTTTTAGGCAGCTGTAAATGAGTGTGGCAATAGTAAGAATGGCAAGAAAGTAAGAGATTCAAACAATTCAAAATCAGAAGCAATGGGACTTGTAGACCATTTGGATTGAGAGAATGATGGTATCATTATTGGAAAATAGCAAGGTCAAAGGGAGAAAATGATTTTGTTGTTGATGTTTTAGGAGAGGGAAGCAGAAGCTGCCTTGAAATATCAGGTTACTTTCCTCTGAAAATCCCCAATCACTGAAATCATGGGATTTCAAAATTATTGAATTTTTCAGCATTGTTTCTAATGAGGCGCAAGCTCTAGGAACCCCCTTGAGCTCTCCTTGAATCTTTGAGGTACAGGCTCTGGGAACTCCCCTTGAACTCTGATTAAATCATCCCATTTGATGAGGCATTTGCATGAGGCCATAAGCCTTACATTGTGGCTTCACTCAAACCTGTTACTAGACTTCCCACCCTTGAGCCTATCAAAATATCAATCACCCTTGAACTGGCCTAGCCCACCATCATCCGTAGTCTCCAGGTAGCCTCCAGCAAGTTCGTACCCTTAATAACTCATTGACCTCATCTGACTCCTGAAGACCCTCCCCAAACTCCTCCTCTGGACCACGCCTAGATTCCTTTCACAACTTTCTCTTCCCTCCATGTACATAGAATTTCTGAGAAAATATATTTGTCTCAGTTTTCTTGACTAGCTGTAGCAGCATAGAATTTTAAAAAGCAGGATGTGCCATACAATATCTTCAAATTATATCAGTTATGAAGAGGTTACCCATAAAGAGGGTTAGGGTTGCTCTGGAGACCCCAAAATATCAACATGCCTGCTCTGGTCAAATGAATTTGACTCAAGTCTTCTCAGCCAAAGAAAAGGAAAAGTTTATTAAAAGTTCTTTTGCATTAGACATGGAGTAAGTCTGTGCTAGGTCATTCTATGGCACTCTCACATACAAGGAGACAAGATGGGATCTTATATACAGAAAGTTGTGGGAGGAATCTAGGGGTGGTCTAGAGGAGGAGTTTGGGGGGGGGGTCTTCAGGAGAAGTCAGATGAGGTCACTGAGTGATTAAGTGTGAGAAGTTGCTGGAGGCTACCTGGAGTCCAGGGACAATGATGGGCTAGGCCAGTTCAAGAGTGGATTGATATTTTGATAGGCTCAAGAGTTGGAAGTAGATGGACAATGCAGGGCTAGGCCAGCAACAGAGGTCTGAGCCCAGCCACAAAGTAAGGCCTAGGGCCTCATGCAAATGCCTCATCAAATGGGATGATTTAGTCAAGAGTCCAAGGGGGGTTCCCAGAGCCTGTACCTCAAAGATTCAAGGAGAGCTCAAGGAGGTTACCAAAGCCTGTACCTCATCAGTTTCAATTAATTCATCTGTTCTCTCTTTAGATCTAAACATCCAAAGAAAAAGTTGTTTAAAAAAGAGGAGAATGTGACTATGAGACTATGTCTCCTTTTTGAGGTCACCCTTACTTAGCCAAACTACACAAAGGCAACAATACACAGATAGCAAAAAAAAAAAAAAAAAAAAAAAGCAAAATAACAGCTTGAAGAGTTATCAGGAGTCTTCTTTGGAATTCAAGAGTAACCTTGGTGATAGCCAGCAATTCTCCCTGAGGTCTTCTCTCTAAGGTATTCCATGAAGCACTAATTAAGCACAAATGTAATCAGTCCAGTGGGTAAACAAAGTAACAGAGGATTAAAATCCTCAGCTCAAGACCATTTCCAAAAAGAACATTTCCAAGTTCCTAAGGAGTGGCCCTTTTGATAGCACAACTCAGAGATCCTTTTTTGTTTGTTTGTTTGAGGAGAAACTTAGCACCCCTTAGATGGTCAAAACATTTCTTCCACATTTTATATGTGATTACATTAGTAGGTCCCCTCCAGGATTGAAATGTGCAAATTATACCAAGTAGAGGGCATTCACAGAGAAGTTGCATGCTAACAGAATCAGACCATTTCTAAGGATATTAGGCATCCCTTCAGTCCCTCCTTCCTATTCACATAATGAAAGAAAATCCCTAGGATTTTGCATTGAAATGACATGCACATTGAAAAAAAAAAATGCCTGTCAGCTGGGAAGGGAAGAAGAAAGAAAAATGGAGTCAGAGGGATAGAAAGAAAGAAGGAAAAAGGGAAAGAGGAAGAGAGGAGGAAAACAGATAAAAACAGAGACAGAGAGGGAAAGATAAAAAGAGAGGGACAGAGACAGATCAGACAGACAGACAGACAGAAACACCCACAGAGAGACAGAGAAGGAAGGGAGGGAGGAAGGAAGGAAGGAAGGAAGGAAGGAAGGAAGGAAGGAAGGAAGGAAGGAAGGAAGGAAGGAAGGAAGGAAGGAAGGAAGGAAGGAAGAACAAAAGAATGCCATCAAAAATGGAGGTAGCAATAAAAACCAAGAGCCTATGACTTATAACCAGTCACAGGGGAGTTGAAAGAAGGTGATGGTAGCATTGAGCAGGCAGTAGTGACACCCAGGAAGGATAAAAGCAGATTCTGGTGCAAAAAGGAACACAACTAGAAAGACAGGAAAGAACAGCTGATAGTGCCCAGGACCCACAACAGTTGTGCATCACAGAAGGACCTAACTCACTAGTGGCATGTGATTTGCAGGAACTTTGTGACTGAACTCCTGAAACCTGTGGAATGGAGGAAGGAATGACACTCCCTAGAAGTGGTTCTACAAATCTTCCCTAAGCCAAATTTATGTGTTCTTTCTCTATCATTTACATTTTGGTCATTAAAAAAAAAAATAAACCTATACCGAATTAATGCCTTTAGAGTTATGATTGCTTGAAGGAGCATGGGGCCTTGAGAGACACGAATCAAATTCTGTCTTACGTTCCACCAGGGACTTTTGAGTAGGGGTTTAACAAGTAATAGAATTATGACTGGGAAACTTTCAAGACTGAACTTGTTCTGTGTGAACACTGAGTTTCTGTAATGCATCTCAGGTTGTGCTTTTGGTCTCATAGGAAAGGTCTTTTTTTGGGTATGGAGGTGGGTGATGAGAAAGGGAGATTTAGACTCCATCCATTAGCAGTGTGTTAGCCTATAAACACCATGAGAGCACCAGTAATAAGTGAGCCAAATATGCAACTGTGTATTAGTAATAAATGACTATGCTTACCTAGTTATTGGAAGGTTAGCATGCATTAAAACGTATGAATTCTCACCCAGGACACTTGCTTTTCCCAGTGACTCAGTACTGTGACAAAGACACCAAAGAAAAAAAATCGCATGTAGATTTGGATTCTCCTGGGGAGGGTTAGTATATACAGTGCTTTGTCAGGAAAGAAGCCTAAGCAGCTGCCTAATATGACATAGTCAGTCCAGATCCCTAGAAAGACACCTAGAAAAGAGGGAACTTGGAAATTAAATGTTTAACTTCTTATCAACAGGATTTAGTATAAACAGCCTGAGGCCTAACTCTGAGAATGAAAAAAAGACTATTAAAATAAAGGGACTGCTAGCCCTGTGACCTTGGGCAAGTCACTTAACCCCAATTGCCTGAAAGGAAGAAAGAAAGAAAGAAAGAAAGAAAGAAAGAAAGAAAGAAAAAGAAAGAAAGAAAATAAAGGGACTGGTGAGAAATGAAACACGCCCCCCTCCCCCCCTTCATTTTTGGAAGGCATAGACTTGCTCTGTGGGATAAACTTGTTAATTAAGTAGAATAGTTAGAGAAAATAATAATGTTTTTTTCTAAATGGGGGGGGGGGAGGGATGGGGGTGTTTGCTTACCTGAAGACTAGGCCTCTAAGTCCAGCCTAGAACAGACTTCAAGTATAACAGAAGAGTGAGGCAGAGAAATGCTGATGATTTCCAGAGAGCCCTAGGGGCTGTGTCTTTGAAATTTTACATATGCATTAATTGAAATGCCCACAGGTTATAGTATGCAAATATTTTCAGGTGCTAGATAGAAAATTTGGCCAAGGGAGAGCAGAGGTGGAAGATTCTCACAACTGAGAATCCTAAACTTTGATAATGGGCCACCTGTTAGAATTATATTAACAAATAATTGCTTCTGTTCTCTAGCAGTTTCATGAATGTAGGCTCCTTTCACCTAAATAGATTTTTTTAAGCTCCTTAATGATATCTAGGATCACAGGGACCAGATTCAGTGCTGAAGGTTTCTCAATAATAACTCTATAAATCATTTTGTCCCTACCCAGACCTCTCCCTAGGAACATTAGAATCTGACTTAGAGTACTGAGACACCAAGTACACCCCTGTCTCCAAGAGGAAGAGTGTAATGTAGTGTAATAGGAAGAGAGCTGGCCTCAGAATCATGAAAACCTGTGTTCAAATCCCATCTCTGATACATACTGGCTGTATTACCCTATTCAAGTCACATAACCTCAGGCTGATCTGGGCATTTATACCATTTGTAGTGCAGGTGTAGCTCTGCATTGGCAGAGGAAATGGGCTCCTTGGGAGAGTCCTACAACCATGAAACTATCAGTCTATTAAAAAAAATTGGCATTTATAGAGCACTTAAGATTTATGAAAACTATGTAAATTATTCATGTAAGGCTCACAGTAATTCAAATAGAAAGTGATCATAGGTATTATTGTCCTCTTATTAACAGAGGAGGAAAATTGAGGTGTGGAAGTTAAAGGATTGGTCTCTATACTAAATTTTAGAAGTGAGACTCAAATTTAGGTCTGCTTGGTTCCATTTCTAGCATTTTCCATTTGGCCACACTAGTTTTCTTTCATAGTCAGAATCATGCTGTCTGCTTTTCTAAATGTTCCCTAAAGTGCTGGACAGTCAGGTGTGTGTGTGTGTGTGTGTGTGTGTGTGTGTGTGTGTGTGTGTAGTTGAACTCTCTCTCATCAAATTTAATAGCCATATCAGAATATCTAAAACAGGTATCACACAAACAAAAGTGGACCAAAAAAAAATACCCAAGTACTTAATTCCTTTCCCACTCCCCACACCTAAAATAACTTTTCATCATTCTGACTTGGCTGTTGTTAATGGCAGCATTATTGCCGTGTCTCATAATGTCCTTCCTGCCCAACAGCCAATCAATCTACCAGCTCTGAGGCTTCTACTGTGAGAATACCTCTTGATTCCTCTACTCCTCCCTGCCCATTCCCATTCCCATCACACTGGTGCCAGAGTTTATTACCACTCCCCTAGACTACAGTAATATTTTCCTAATCAGTCTCTCCATTTTCAGGTTCTCCTCCTACCCACCGCACCTCCAGCAACACCTCATTTTTTACAACACTATTGTATTAAACTTCTTAAGAAAAGTTTGCCATATAACTGTCCTGCTCCCAAACCAATAATCATTCATTTCTTTCAGGTACCCAGAGCTCCCATTGAACTGGCTTATTTGCCTTACCTCAAACATGACTCTTATTTTTTTAAGTTCACTCAAGACAATGTGGCATAATGGCTAGGGCCCTAGGCTTGAATATAGAAAAACCTGGTTTCAAACACTGCTTCTGATCCTTTATTAGCTGGGTGACCATGAGCAAGTCTCTTAACTTTTCTAAGCCGCAGTTTCCTCATCTATAACTTGAGGAAAGTGGACTCATTGATCCCCATGATCTCTTCCAGCTCTAAATATAGGATTTACCTATTCCCTTCCCTATATCTAAAATGCTAATTCCTAATATAATAACCTTGTGAATCCTTCAATCTTTATCACTATCCTTACCACTTTCCTGTAACCTTTTTTGATTCCCTATAGCCTGAAATGATCTCTCCTTTCTCTACACTCATACTTTTATCATACCTTAGCACACAATATTTATTTGTTTACCTCTTATTTCCCATACTAGAGTATAAGCTGCTTGGGGACAACAGTCCTGTCTTTGGCATCACTATATCCCCCTCAGTGCTTATCACTTTTCAATAACTCAATGTTAAATTTAATTCCTTTGAAAACTATCCTTGTAGCAAATGACGCTAGAGGAACAATGGAGGATCTGTGAGCTCATTCCAATGAAGCAGATTGTAATTGATCTATAACAATAAAGTGGTCGTTAAACTTCTTGGTTTCAGGCCCCTTTATATTCAAAAATTAAATAAAAATTTTTAAAAGTTCCAAATAACTTTTATTTATGGGGTAACATCTATTGATATTTATCATGTTAGAAATTAAGGCATTATTATTTTTAAAATAGTTTGAAGTCATGGACCCTCTGAAAGGATATCAGTGGTCTCCCCCAGTGGCCACTGGATCATGCTTTAAGAACTGGTGACTTGATAGATAAATCTTAGGGAGTTATAAGAGGTGCAGATAGGTTAAGTGTCTTACCTAGGGTCATAGATCCAATAAGTGCCATAAACAGGATGAACTCAGTCCCCAACCACAGAATCCTATCCACCATGGAACACTGACACAATTATTCACACACACACACACACTGTAATGTAATGCCAAAAGAAGGCAACTTCCCAGGTTCAAAATACCAGCATAGGTGCTCTCTATTTTATTTAGTGACAAACCAAGAACAGAGAAGATCAAAACATGACATCATTCAAAATACAGCATTTACTAAGTGTGATTAAACAATCTCTAAGTACTACCCCACCCCAGGATCTTCTAATCATTCAATCAATTACAAAGTCTCTGTTCTAAATACTTCTCCACCCCTAGGCTATACCTTCATTTGGTCCACCACAAAACCCCTCTTCTCAAATGGAGATTAGTTTCCAAACATAGGTAAAATACCTTCACTTGTCAATCACAGAGCACAATAAGGTCAAAAGTTCCCCACCCCTGGATCACAATTGAATCTACCCCAGAGTTACATCAAGTTTAAACACAGCACTTAATACCCAAATGGAGGTCTTTTCTTCATCTTGACAGGAGGCAAGTTCTCAGCAATCTTAGTTCCTGGAGAGACAAGGCTTAGCAAGGCCATAAGATACATTGCCAGTCCCTTCATGAATTTATCCTCTGTCTGTAGAACAGCCCTAGAACCCCTGAACACATTAGCAAAGCCCTCTCCCAGGATTTCTGTAAACATACAACAAGAAAATCCTTCTTCAGGGCTTCTGAACCAACAGAAAGGCTCCCAGACCCCTGCAACAACAGAACTGTCCCTCACCAGTGGACAGTATTCATTCTGTCTGCAGGACAGTCTCCAGACCCCTGCAACAACAGTACTGTCCCTCACCAGTGGACAGTATTCACTCTCTGTCTGCAGGACAGTCTCAGGCCTTCTTAACCAAATGCCAGGTTCCAGGACTTCTTCAACAGGACAGTCTTTCACCAGTGGACAAATCTGGCAAAATAACATCAAAACAGACAGACAAAGTACCAGCAAAACAGCCATGTCTCCTCAGTCCTTGGCAGCTCAGGGGACAGGTCTCAAAAGTCCAGGGCAATTCAAAGCGGCCACCAGCAATCCTCTTAGTCTCTCTCTCCCTCCACGAGGTGCTGCTTCCAAAAAAAAAAAATCTTCCGCCTCTCTCTAGTGTCTCTCCAAATCTACATCACCAGCTCCTCCCAATTCAGGACTTTCTTTTCACATCAACAAGCCCATCCCACAGGTGGGATTAACAAACTCTGGGTTTTAACACAATCAATTTGAAAACCAAGCCAATACAGGGGAATCTTTAATTGCCATTACTATCACATTCCACCCCTCTAGGATCCTTGGCCTTACAATCTCAATCTAAATGGCCATGGATCCTGGAACAAATAGAGGCACTATGCTTTGTACTCCTTTAATGTAATGGAAATGCAGATTTAAAGATCTTCCCTGCCCCTAGGCTAACGTGCACCTGGAGCCTGGGGTGGGAGGCTTGTTTTTCAGTAGATATTTTTTGATTGGCCAGTGGGTCAATAAGGTTGTTACATTCTCTGAGCCAGGAGAAGGCTATATAAGCCCTAATGTGTAGCTTTGTTTTGGGACTCACTTTGAGAAGTGTTCTGTGATTTGATCTGAATTCTGGGAAGCCGTTGTTGAGAGTCCCCCGGCTTTGAAAAACCCAGAATGTGGAAACCCAGATGTTGACTGGGTATGGATGTAATGGTTGGACAGTTTGGAAATCTGTCTACTTGATGTTTCTGTCTTGATAATTATGCCTGTATACTTTGAGGTTCAGGGTGCTGACCTTTTCTCCTGAACAAGGTAAACGATACATGTCTGACTGATTAAAGTAAGCTTGTTAACCCATTTTGAGTTGCTTTCCTTTAGCAAAGCAGATCCAAGAACCTGTGGTAGCTGCAAACCCTGAGGACGCTTGGGGTGCTTGCTGCTACA
>NW_027185777.1:37701448-37737564 GCF_028583685.1 Petaurus breviceps papuanus | reverse complement strand
TGTGGTAGCTGCAAACCCTGAGGACGCTTGGGGTGCTTGCTGCTACACACACACATAATACTCAAAGGATCTCTGATTCCATATCTCTAAGAGTTCTCTCCTACAGTTATGATCACAGAAAAGCTGTACAATGCCATTCAAATTTCCCAGGGCAGAAAGAAGGAAAGAAGGCTTCAAAGCTTTATCAGGGAATACCAATTCCCAAAAGATGATTGTTCCTCTAGTATGAATACAAAATACAATTCTAATACTGCAAAGTATCTTGCAAGATCATCCAGGTCACCTACCAATCTTTATGCCAAATCATTTCAGATGGAAGAAAACCAATCCAGGGATTTTAAAATACTCCCAAAGAAAGGAATTCTAGTTTTCCATAAAAATTGTCAATAAAATAATCTAGTATTGAATACCCTGCTTTATTTAAAAACTTCCCTCCATCCTTAAATTATGTCCATCACTTTCTATTTATGAACAGACCCTCTTATGTTCTCAATAGAGAAATGACGGTTACTTTCCCATTTAAATAGGGGGAAAGTACATTACTGTGGCACTCCCTTTAAAAATGAGATTAACATAGGGAAGATATTTCTATGTGAAGAATTCTAACTGCTTCTTCCAGTGCCATATGTATAATAAACAAAAAAACCTAAATTCTTGTTGATTGTGGGATTTTCTAATGTAGACTAAAGAAGTGACTGTCCTAGAGTATGTCTCTATAGATTTTGAGGTCAGACTTTCATCAGAATTATGTACTGAAAGTATCTTCCCTCAACCCATAGCTTTTCTCCTTATTTTAGTTTGACTGATTGTGTTCCCACAGAGGTGTAAAACACATCTATTTTGTCTTTTATAATCCTCTTTCCCTTGTCTGCTCATAAATTCATCTCTTACCTTAGCTGAAAAGATATGAGTGTTCATTCTTCTTTAATTTTTGTGTTGTGATAATTTATATTTAAGTACTTTATCCATTTGGAATTTATTTTCTCACATTGGTGTAAACTCTTGATTTAAACCTACTTTTCACCACATTTCTCTCTAGTTTTTCCTCTCTACTTTTGTCTAGCCAAGAATCTCTTCACAAAGCAGTTTGTATTCTTTAATCTGATAAATGCCAAAATGTTTACTCATTTGTGTCTAGATAGTAGTCTATTTCACTGACCCACTTTTCAATTTTTTTAACAAGTACTAAATAATTTTGAAAATTGCTACTTTACGATATAATTTGAGATGTAATCATATTACTGCTTTCATTTCTACTTATTTTCATTATTTTCCTTGAAAAACTTGTCCTATTTATTCTTCCATATGAATTTATTTTTTTGATGAGTTCTATAAAATATGCCTTTGGTATTTTGATTGGTACAATGCTAAATCTGAAGATTAATGGAAGAAGTATCATCACTTTAATTTGACTGGTGTAGCCCAGCCAGGAACACTGAATAGATCTCCAATTATTTCATTTTTCTTTATATCTGTAAACATGGCTTTTTAGTTGTATTTTTTTTTAAGTTCTGTCAGCTTCTTGAGAAGTAAAATCCTAGAAATGGTATGAATTTCCAGGAGTGTTTTTATCAGTTGAACACCATGTCCTTGGCTCTCAGGATCACCTCTGGCTCCCATCCCTGTGATCTGGCAAGGGGAGAGCTTGAGGAACAGAAGGAGGGGCATCATTCTTTGACTTCCCACGTGGGACCCATAATTAAGCCATGGTTGAGAAGCAAAGGACAACTGAACAGTAAGCAATATTCCAGAGTAAGCCTGAAGGTGCCAATCGTCAGTAAAGTTAGACTCTCCCAGAATCTGCCATCCTTTCCTGGGCATTTGGAGATGTACTAATTCCATGGTAGAAAGGCTCTTACTGGTCACTTTTTCAGGCAACGGCAAGTACAAATATATTTTATGATACTATCTTTCAGAACTCCCCTGCTCTCCTATTCAAGTCATCTGCTTCAGCCAAGCTAATGTATCAGCATCTAAGAGCTTTTCTTATGCATTTATTTCTCTGTGGCACTGTGGCACTCTCACATCACCTCAGAGCTGCTTTTCCAGTTACCTAAGCCTTATTCTTTCCAGTAAGGTCCCACTCAAATTCCACTTTCTTTGTGAAGCCTTCTTTCCTCAATGATCTCACCTTCCTCTGACCTCCTATAGGACTGTCCATGACAAACATAAGGCACATAGCAAAGGTTGATTTATATTATACTGATTAAAGGAGAAAACATATGTCCAGTCCTTCTCAAACTTTAAAGGGCTAGGTAATGCTATTATTATTGTTAGTTTTTTTTTTATTGTGTGTGTATCTATATATATGTATATACACACACACGCATGCATACACACATTATGTAGCACTTAAAAGTTCACAAAGTATTGGATATAATGCATGCTATACAATATCTAATTTGGTCAATATAAAATGTCCACCTATACAAACTGCCCTATGTTTGGTATGGATAGTCCTATAGGTGAAAAAAAGGATAGATCAATAGGGAAGGAGGCTTCACAAAGGAAGTGGAATTTGAATATATACACACACATACACATACACATATATACTTACATATATGTATATATAATATTTCCCCAATAGACTGTAAGGTACTTGAGAGCAAAGACTGTCATTTTCTGCTTTTAATCCTATGATAAGTGCTTAGCATGGGGCTTTGCATGGAAGAAAAGCTTGGTAAATATTGATTTTCAAGGAGAAATCTAGGAGGGGCTTGCCTGTTCATGTTCCCTGCTTTCTAAAGTGACAAAGAAAGTCTCAAAATGAGAGAATGCTACTTGGTTTATATAACAAATAGTATTTATATTTCTGTCAATTTTTCCTGATTTGGTTGATAACATCAAAGTGAATGCAATTCTTAATGTATGTAAGAGTTATTGGATGCATCTTGTGCTAAATGCTAAAATCATTTAATACCTCAACTGTATTTTTTTTGTGAATCTCTAGGATTGTGTGTGCAATAATTATGCCTCCAGCAAATAAAAATGTCTTTTTCTTTAATCACTGGAGATTTTCCTTTAATTTTATTTTTCCTTTAGTTTTTTTTTTTTTGGGGGGGGAGGCTTTATTGCTATGGCTAACGTTTTTGAAAAGCAATTTTGAATAATGGGGTAAAACTAGACAATCCTGCTTCATACATTTTTATTCAGTATACCCTCTGTTTTTCCTTTATATAGAAATTTAACTCTTGGTTTCAAATACATATATTTAAAGCACAATAAGGAAAATGTTTCTAATCATATACTCTTAAATTTTTATCACCATTTAATCTTTTCCTGATTTTATTTATATAGTTGTAAAATTTCATTATTTTTATTATTGATGTAATTTATTCTATTGATAGTATTCCAAATGGAAAGCCTCTTATCTATTTCTAGTAAGATCATAGTGAATATTTTATATACCGGTATATTGTTCTATTACTCCTGATGTTTAATTTTTTTGCAGCAATATTCACTAATAATATTGGTCTACAACTTTCCTTTGTAGTTTTTTCTTCGCCAGAATTGAGGGTCAAAATCATCTTTATTGCATAAGAAGAACTGGGAAGCAAAATATGTTTTTTTTCTCTACCCTTAAACATGATATATGACTACAAGGTTTACTTATTCTTTGAAGGTTTGAAACAATTTATTTGGGACTCTTTCTGGAACTGTTTACTTTTTATGTTACAACCCATTAACAATCCAACTGATTTCTCTTACTGAGACTATTTGGATTATACATTTCCATTATGTCATTTTGGATATTTTATATTTTTTGTAGATATCCATCTATTCTATTTTCTGCAATTCAGGAGCATAAGGCTATATGCAGTAATTTCTGATAATTTTCCTAATTTCTTTTGCATTTATGGTAATCACCCCTCTCATTTTCAATTTTGGTAATTTGAGGGTTTTTTTCTCTGTTTTTTATTACCTCTGCTAATTGTTTATCAATTTAATTGGCCTTTACAAAAACATCTCTTATTTTTCATTTCAAGTGTTCTTTTGTTCTCCATTTTATTAATTTTTGTCCGCATATTAATAACCTCTCTTCTGCTCTCCTTGACAGCATTACTTTATTCTTTTTGTAATTTCTTTAAATGCAGTCTCCACTCATTAAGTTCCTCTTTTTCTTGCTTGTTAATGTGAAGATTCAGTGCTCTACATCTGTCTCTCTTCCACTGCTTTGGTTACATCCCATGTAGTTTGATAGTACTTGAATTGTCATTATCATTAAGGTAATATGTTATCATTTTTATGATTCCTTCTTTAACTCAGCCATTGTCTAATGATCTTTTTCTAATGTCCATGCAGAACTGTACTTTAGTTAGTTAGCTTTGTTTACTTGGATTTTGATTGGATTTCATTTTAATACTTAATTGACACATGATCTCTATGATGCAGGCACCACCTCAAATGGGGCAGACTATTCTCTATGCGTTCAGCATCCTTGATTACTCATTTTCATGTCCTCTCACGTTGAGATCTTCCCCTGAAGCCTTTTAACATTACATGGGTACCAGCAGTCAGTCTGTTCCTGGGTAATCTGCCTATCTGTCTACAGAGCTATCTTATATATCAAAGATGATGTATTTTAGACTGCTTCTTTTACATCCCATAATTAATATTATACTTTAGTTTACACATGCCTAGCATACTCTCCATCACTATTTGTGTAACAACCATTTTTTTGTTCCTTAGAGATTGTGGTATTCCAGGATTTGTAGTTGTTTAATATCAGTAGGATACAGTTAGTGTTAAGAAAATGAATTTTTATTTCAAGAAGCAGTTTTGGATCATTGAAAATACTTTGCAGTTTTCCAGATGCAATACAGCTCATTCTCTTCATCTCATTCTATTCTAAGCACAGTTCATTGATCATCTGCAGGTAGATGTACTAATAGGCCACTTCTGTGGACTGCCTACCCAAATGCATATGTTAGTCTGGACAATGGGCATCCTTCATCCACTTGTTTTTTCTAAGGTTAATTTTTATGCCAAATTCTTTTGAGTGACTGTGAATTTCATTTAGGAAACTAAAGTATTTCAGAATTTTATGTAATCAGCACCATTTTATCTACAAATAGAAACATCTGGATGATCTCCTTACCTCTAGGGATTAATTCTTTCATTTATATTCTGCACTGGACATCATCCAAAATATCTGTGATGAACATATATCTCCTTGTTTTATGCTGTATTTAATGTTGATAATCAGAGGAGTTTATCTGTTGAATACATTTCAGCTTAATTGAATAAGCAGTTATGCACCAGGTATCTTCAATGTTATCACTGTTGCTCCATGTTTCTATGATCTTTACATATGCATGGAGGACTCCTTGTGGGAGGCAAGTATTTACAGGTAAAATTTGTTTGGCCAAATTTTTCTTATTAATGTGATGTATCCCATTTATTCTATTCCATCTGCTCATTCCTGGTATGAAAGCAACAATATTGACAACAACAGAAAAATTAATAAAAGACAAACACAAGGGGACCATGCTTTCTTCATGAATTTAAATCAGATTGTAAAGAGAGTATTACTTTCAAAAGTCCAACTGTTCCCTTTTTATTTTAGTGTGAAGGATACTATTTATATATGGATATGCCATTTCATATTTCATAGTGAGAAGAAAGTAGTCATATGATTTGGTAACTTCATTGGATTATTTTTATTTTTGAAGATCTTTTCCCCCTTGATACTCTCTTCCCTCTAGGTTTGGGGACACCACTCTTTCTTGGTTCTCCTCCTACCTATCTGACCACCCTTCTATCTCTTTTTCTGGATCCTCATCCAGATCATGCTCTCTAAACATGGGTGTTCAACAGAGTTCTCTCCTGAAGCCTTTTTTTCTATTCACTCTATAATTCTTTTAGTTGGTTATCTCAGCAGCTCCCATGGATTGAATTGCCATCCCTCTTCTGGCAATTCTCAAATCTACCTATCCTACCCTAACCTTTATTCCTACCTCCAATCACCTTTCAGACATCTTTATGTCCACCAGATATCTTAAACTCAACCTATCCAAAACTGAGCTCATCCCTTCCTTCTAAGTCTCCTACGTATGCTATTACTGTAGAGGGCAGCGCCATCCTCCCACAAGTCACACCCTCCTCTGGTAATGGCAAGCAGAGAAGTACTAAGTGCCTTGTTTCAGCTATTTAATTAATACCTTGTTTCAGTTCAAGTTTCTTTTGAGTTTTTCCCTGGTTATAACTAGTCTTTGTTAAGAAACAGAACTTGTGAAACCCACAGTGGGAGGAACTTGCTGATACAACAGGAAGGGGAGGAACAGGGAGGAGCTAATGACCATATATAAGAAGAAGCCCAAGCTGAGAGAGAGAGCAGAATTGAGAAGGGGAATTTTGTGGTGGTCAGGCACTCTGTCTGTTCTGTCTGTGTTGATTTTTGTTTGTGATACTTTGTACAGAAGCCCTGGGACCTTACTGGAAGCCCTGAAAGAGGATTTTCTTGTTGTCTGTTTACAGAAGTCCTAGAGGAGGATTTCTGAGGTCCGGGGACCATACCAATGATTTGTGTTGACTTCTCAGACCTTGTTTGTGGATCTGTGTTGATTTCACAGCCAGATAGAGAATTGATGATGGTGCTGGCAATGTGTATGAATGTTGTTTTTGCTCTGTTAAGCTTTGTCTTCCAAGAAACAGAAACTGTGAAGGATGTGAGGTGGACTAGATACTGTGAGCTTCAATATGGAGCTGGATTAGGAACTGGACAAGGAACTGGATGAGGAGCTGGATGAGGAACTAAGAGCTGCCTACCTGTGAATCCAGGTGATGATTGGGTAGATTCAGGTAGAAGCTGGACCCATGAAAGAGGAACCATGGAATTTGGGAGCCAGCCTCGAGTCAAGATGAAAAGACATCCCCTTGGGTGCTTAGTGCTGACTGAGAAGATCATGATTTACTGTGGCCTAAGGGTGGGAGAACTTTGTACCCTGTACCTTGTACCTCTTAAGCATTATTGGAAACTAATGTCCAACTAAGAAGAAAGAAGACTTTTTGGCTGAGAGATAAAGACAATATGACCTAGGGGTGGATAACTTTGACCTTTGTACTTTGTGTCCCTTAAGGAGGTTTGTTCCTTAAAGATGATTGAGTTAAGGACTTACTGAATGATATCTTTTGCTTAAAACTATGGGTCCACTTTAGTGTTAAGTTGTTATATTATAACATTGTGAATGTTGTACTTTGGTTTCTGTGAATGTTTCGCTTTAAATTACTACTGAATAAATAGAGAGTTCACTATACTATGTGATCAGGACCTTAAAGCTGTTCATAGCAGCAGTCCTCTGGAAAGCTGCTGTAATAGTAATGGGAATTTGAAGATCTTCCCTGCCCCTTGTATTTGCAATCAACCAGGTACTTAACACTTCATTTCAAGTTCATAATTGTGTCAAGTATTGAGAACCAGAACTTGTGAATCCCACAGTGGAATGAACTTGCTGATATAACAGGGAGGAGTTAATACCATATATAAGGGAAAGCCCAAGCTGAGAGAGGCCAGAACTTCTGGGAACAAGCATCTAGAGGCTGGGCTGCTACTGCTGGAGAGAGAGAGAAGAGAACTAGAACTGAGAAGAGAAATGAGAACTGAAGACTGAACTGAGAACTTAGAAGAACTGAGAAATGAGAAGAGAGGAGAATTGGGAGGAGCCATGGTTGTGGTGCTAGTACTTTGTCTGTTTTGATGTCACTTTGTCAGATTTGTCTGCTGATAGGGGACAGTGCTGTTGTTACAGAAGCCCTGGGACCTTGCTTCTGGTTTAGAAACCCTGAAAGAGGATTTTCTTGTTGTATGTTTACAGAAATCCTGGAGGAGGGTCTTGCTGATATTTTCAGATGACCAGGGACTATACAGATGATTTGTGTTGATTCCTCAGACTTTGTTGTTGGGTCTATGTTGATTTCACAGGCAGAAGTGAATTGATGAGGATGCCGGCAATATGCATGAATGTTTACATTGTGGCTTTGTTAAGCTTTGTCTTCCCAGGAACAGAAACCATGAAGGACTTGATGTGGACTAGACACTGTGAGCTTCAATATGGAAAAGGAACTGCACAAGAAGCTGGACAAAGAACTGAGAGCTGTCTGTCTTTGAACCCAGGTGGCAGTTGGATAGTTTCAGGCAGGAGCTGGGACCATGGAAGAGGAACCATGGAAGCTGAGAGCCTGCCTCTAGTCAAGATGTAAAGATTTCTCCTTGGGTATTTAATGCAAAATAACAAAATCATGACTTACTATGGCCTAGGGGTGGAGAATTCTGACCTTTATATTTGGATGATTGAGTTAAGGATTTCTCCAATTAAGAAGGAAGAGGACTTTTTGATTGAACAGATTAAAACGATGTAACCTAAGGGTGGAGAACTTTGACCTTTGTACTTTGTGTCAATTAAAGAGGTTTGCCTCCTTAAGGATGATTGAATTAAGAACTAAATGATTGTGTTACTAAATGAATGTTATCTTTTGCTTAAAACTATGTGACCACTTTGGTAAAAACTATGTGGCCATTTTAGTGATAAGTGGTTATGTTATAACATAGTGAATGCTGTACTTTGATTTCTATGAATATTTTGCCTTAATTTGTTACTGAATAAATAGAATTCACTATAGTGTATAATCAGAACCTAGAAAGCTGTTCATAGCAGCAGCCCTCTGGAAAGATGCTCATGCTTGGCTTTACACCTCTCAGTCTCAAAACCTAGGAATTATCCTTGATGCCTGCCATCCCCATATCCAATCTGTTACCATGTCCTGTCAAATCATCTTTGTGTACTCAATACACCCCCTTCTCTCCTCTGACCTTGCAACCACTCTCATGCAGGATCTGAATCATCTTATGCCTAGATCACTGAAGTAGATTGCTACTGGGGTTACTTCGTTAAATCTTTTCTCATTCCAATCCATCCTCCATTCAGTTACAAGAATGACTTTCCTAAAGCACAGGTCCAACCATGTCACTCCCTACTCAGACTCTACTGGATCCCTATCACCTCCAGGATCAATTACAAAATTTTCTGTTAGGCATTCAGAGCCCTTCATATCCTAGCCCCCTTGTACCTTTCTAATCTTCTTACACCTTAGTATCTGCTATGCACTCTTCATTCCAGACAACCTCCTTGCTGTCCCACAAACAAGTCACCCTATCTCTTGGCTCCAGACATATTCTATTTGTCCATGCTTGGAATGCTATCCCTTTTTACCTCTACCTAATGCCTCCCTTTTAAGTTCCAACTAAAATCCCATGTTCTACAGAAAACTTTTCCAAACCCATCTTAATTCCAGTGCTTTATATCTCTTATTTGTTTCTTATCTATCCCATATGTGACTTGTTTGTATATATTTGTTTGCATGTCTTTTCTTCCACTAGATCATGTCCTCTTTGAGGGCAGGGACTGTATGTATGTATGTATGTGTAGATATAGATATGTGTATATATGTATATGTATGTATATGTATGTATGTATTTGTGTATCACCAGTGTTGGCACCATGCCTAGGACATAGTAAGTACTTAATAAATTTTCTTGATTGATTGAATATACCTGTGATTACACTGACATAAGGAACTCTCAGGAGGCAATGCTCTCTATCAACACAGAATAAATTCCATAACTTGCAATCATAGAGAGTTACCTGGGTCACTGAGAAGTTAAGCAACTTACCCAAGGCAATGTGGCTAATATGGATGAAAGGTAGAACTTGACAGGTCTTCCTTTCCATGAAGTTCTCTATCTACTATATACCAAGTTGCTTTTGATAATTATTCATTATTTTTTGGGGGGAGTAGTAACACTCTTCTTGATTTAGCTCCTTCCCCCCCAGTCACTGGGTATCTTTGCCTCATTCAGGGGAACTCTAGAGCATCAATTCCTCAATACTTCCAAAAGTATGTCATTCCAATTGCATATTATTTTCATGTCCTCTTGCCCAGAGCTGGCCCACCAACTCTTTTGCATCTTATTTTTCTTCAGTACCAATCCCAACTTTACTTTTTGTGCCATCTCAATTATTTTCCTGAATAAATAGATCAGAGTCTAAGAAGGTCAGAGTCCAGGTGCAATGACTTCACTATTACTGATGAACAAAAGTTTGTTATAGAATACACAAGCAAGTTCTTCATCTATTATCTTTTTGTTAGCCACTTTTTAGTTTCATTAAGAAGTATTTTAATTGTCATCTGGCAAGCTTTCGGCACACATTGTTACCCCTTGTCCATTCTCTATTTTTAAATTTGATGCTCTTTTAAAACCTCTACCCTCTTCTTCCATAAGATTTTAGAAACAAACTATTCTAACCCTGTGTTGTTTTTAGCTGTCATTTCTCTATTCTTGATAAAGAGAATAAGTATTTGCTAGCTGAGTTACTTGGGACATTTTATATATATAGCCTCCTTATTGAATAGTAAAACTATTTTTCCTTCACTCTCTTTTCTATCATCATACCCAGTTGTATTCAGTATTGATCATAATAGTTCACATTAAGATATGACTTTGCAGTGAGAAAATACTATGTATACCTCTCATTTTGTGCTCTCTAGAACCCTGTGAAGTAAGCAGGGCAAGCATTATTTTCATTTTACATAGAGGGAAACTGAGTGTCTGAAAGGTAAAATAATGAGATTATTGTCACAGTGTTTAGTGGTAGTAAGCTGAGAATTGAATTCAGACCTTCTGACACCTTTTATCTACTACTCTGCATTTCCATTCAAATGCTAAAAAATGAAGAAAATATGAAGGATGACCACACAAGGGCAGAACAAAATATTACTATATATGGTCAAGAATGTCAAAGGAAAAGTGGGAAGAACAAGGGTCTAGAAGTATCAGATCTGCAATCATCCAAATAACTTGTTATTGGTTTAAAAACAGAGAGGTTGATCAGTGGGATAGATTAGATCTTCAGTTTACCGAAGCAAATCAACCTAGTAATACACTTTTCAATAAACCCAAAGACCCCAGCTACTTAAAGATTCATCATTTGGCAAAAACTGATGGGAGAACTGGAAACCAGTTCAGCAGAAATTATGTTTAAGTCAATGGCTCATAACATATGCCAAAAGAAGATCCAAATGGATAGATGACTTAGATATAAAAGGTCACATCATAAACAAATTAGAGGAACAAAAAAGAAATTACCTTTCAGAGCTATAAATGGAGGAAGAATTCATGATCAAATAAGGGATGAAGAGAATCTCCAAAGAGAAAATTCAGCTTTGCTTACATAAAATCAAACAGTTTTTTAATAAAGAAAACCATGTAATTAAAATTAGAAGGGAGTAAATTAATTGGGGAAGAAAAAAAGAATCTTGGTGGCAAGTTTCTCAGATTCATAAGAATTAAAACCATTCCCTGATTGATAAATGGTTAAATGGTACAAGTAGTCAGTTTTCTAAGACAGAAATCCTATCAACATATGTAAAAAATGCCCCAAATCACTAAAAATCAGAGAAATGAAAATTAAAAATAATTCTGAAGTTCTACCTAAACATCCATCAGATTATCAAAGCTGACAAAAAATGGAAAATGACAAATATTGCAGAACCTGTAAGGGGACAAAAAGCATATTAATACACATTTAGTGGAGCTGTGAATTAGCTCAGTCATTCTGAAAACAATTTGGAACGAGTTCCTGAAAATTACTTGTTTGTTTACATTTTGACCCAGCAATACCCCAAAGATATAAAAAAGACCCAGATGTTATATACATACATATACGTGTGTGTGTGTGTGTGTGTGTGTGTGTAGTAGCTCTTTTTGAAATGACAAAGAACTAGAAACCAAGATGATTTCTATAAATGAGAAAAGGACTTGGATGTTTTTATACCATTAAAATTATGAAAAGGATGGTTTCAGAGAAACCTCAGAAGATCTGCATAAACTGATGCAGAATGAGGTCAACACAAACAAAAAAGTGTGGGTTCAAATCTTGTCTCAGACACCTGAGTCCTAGAGCAACTCATGCAATTTTCTTGCACTTCAGTTTCCTCAGGTAAAAGGGAAATAATGCTACCACACAGCAATTTTTGTGGGGTTCAACCTATGTAATGTAAAGAGCTATTCAAAGTTTAAAGTGATACCTATATATAAGTTATCATTATGAAAATAAGAATTAGGAAACTTAAAGTAACTCACAGGCTTAACATTAATTGAAATAATGTGTTTTGTAAAATTTAAAGGGCCAGCTAAATGTTGGCTGGTTTTATTATATACAATAGCTACATATGTGTATATGTACACATGTCCATGCCTGTGTATATATATGTATATATATATATGTGCCTATCAGTATGTGTGTTTGTGATAGAATCTTCCCTTGAATATTTTGGTTATAACTTTAATAGAATACAAAAGAATGTATAAGATAGATGTAAGATTCTTCCATGATGCTGGGACTTTATGAGTTATAGATTATGACCAGCCTATAAATATTAACAATAGTGCACATTCAGAAGATACTATTCTGATGGTAATACTACAGCACAAAGCACAGCCCAGCAGAAAATTACTTGAGATGTGAAAGAACAGGAATGATTTTCTGTGTTGTTCCTGTAAAGATATTGAGTTTTTGCCAATCAAATTCATTTACAGAAGTGAGTTAGACTTATTTGAAGCTGAAGAAATGTCATGATGAAACAGAGGGGAAATCCATACACTCAATCTCCAGTCGTTCTGAATTCTTTTTTTTTTTATTCCAAGTAAAAGAAATAATTGTCCATGAGATACAAGGTACATTTTATTTTGTTTAAAACTTCAATATGTACGTAAAGAAAGTGATTTTAACATGTAATCTATAAATAACTCAAGCCTAGGAATATAATTTACATATTTATTTTGTGGTAATTTCTCATTTAGATTACAGGTAAGATGAAGGGATCATAAATGATAGATGTCTAGCAAGTTAGGAGAAAGGAAGAAAGAAGGAGGGATGGAGGGAGAGAGAAAGGAAGGAAGGAGGGAAGGAAAGAAGGATGGGTGAGTAAATAAACATTTATTAAGCACTTGATGAGTACTATGCCAAGGAGTATGTCAAGTCCAGGAAATACAAATGCAAGCAAAGAAGAAAAGTTCCTACCTTAAAGGAGTTTACATTCAAAGACACAACAAAAAGAATGCAAAAGGAGTGGGGCAAAGATGAGGTAGGGAGAGGGAAGCAGAAAGGTTGAAAAACCCAGAGAGTCAAGACAGAAGTAGCATAACTTATCCAGAACCTTCCTCAAATGGAAGTTCTGGGCAAGAACTCACTAGAAGAGAAGGCCACACCAATGAAGGCATCTCTGTCTTGAGAAGGTGGCTGGACTACAAGTGGAAAAGTCAGGAGCAGAGTCATGTGAGAAGTGAGTATGGTTGGTTCATAGATAGACCCATAGGATCCTAGATTAACAGAACTGGAAGACATTAAAAATCATCAAATTCAGCTCTTTCATTTTATAGAGAAAAGAGAGGTTTAGAATCATCACCTAGACTGACAAAGGCAGGGTTTTTTCATGAAAAATTTTCAGAATATCACAATTATAATCATTAATTGGCCAAAAGAGGTACTATAACATGGCTGATAGAGAGAGATGGTCTCAGAAGCCTGAAGAGCTGGGTTCAAGTCCCAGCCTTTGGCACACACTGATTATGGGACCATGGCCAAGTCTCTCCACAAGCAAAGCAACTCCCTAAGTCTGTAAGTTACACAGGAAGTGCTGATAGAAAGAATTTATATATTGAGAGTTCCCTCTATTGATAAAATCAAAGATCTATTTTTTTAATGATTAAAACCAATCCCCCATACAACTAAGATATTAGTTTGGCCACTGCGATAAGAGGTAAGGTTGGGGGTCTTCAAATATAGTACTAGTTGCTTTAAACATGTTGATCATTAAGTGATTTCTATTATATTTACTATATTGATTCTAGCCTTAGAAATTTAGCAGGGTGTAGTATGAGGGAAAATATACACACACACATAAGCATATACACATATACATACACACATATATAAACTCACACACATACATACATATGATATATGGAGCAGCCAAGTAGCTCAGTGGATAGAACGACCAGTCTAAAATCAAATTTGCCTGCAGACACTTACTAGCTGTGTGACCCTGGACAAGTCGCTTAACCCTGTTTGCCTCAGTTTCTCATCTGTCAAATGAGCTGGAGAAGGAAACACCAAACCCCTCTGGTATCTTTGTCAAGAAAACCCAAATGGGGTCACCAAGAATCAGACATGACTGAAACAACTGAACAACAACAAGAAGAAAGCATAAGAGAAAAAAAACCTCTTTAAGTTCAATACTGATGTCTTGTCACGTCATGGAGGTGACCTTGTTTTCTGAAAGCAGTGCCAGAAGAATACAGACATAGGGCTATCCTGTCAAGATAATAAAGACTTTGACTAGGAACCTAGCAAAAGCTTTTGTGTCTGTTATCTAAGAACAAGTGCAATTAAGTGCAAGGAATTTCCTTAATAGAAGCAGACTATCAAGTGATGATTTGTTTTCTTGGGGACAGGTAGGTGGTGGTGTTCACCACCCCATGAAACTAACACAATCACAAAATGGCCCCAAATCTGTTATGGCCTACTTCCATTGACATAATAGCAGTAGAAGAATACTGTGGGGAAAAGGGCAGAAGGGCAAAAATGTCATATGCAAATATAAACATTCATTTGACGATTTGTGTCCTCTATTAGCAATTTTTGCTTTATGGCCACCATTTTGATATAGCAGTAGAAGAACCAAACCACATCCATATTGATGTTCTTACTAAAAATGAAATCAAAAGACACCATGAAGTCTCAGCCATATAAATGAATAGCTTGCAGGTCACCTCCAGAGAAATAAGGCAGCCAGCTGGTCCAGTGGATAGAACACTGAACCTGGAGTAAGGAAGACCTGATTTTAAATCCTGCCTTAGACACTTATTGGCTGTGTGAGCCTGTGCAAGTTACTTAACCTCGGTCTTCCTCAGTTTCCTCAACTATAAAATGAGAATAATGACAGAATCCACCACACAAGGTTGTTGTGAAGATATAATCAGATAATATTTGTAAGCATAATTCTCAGCTCATAGTAGGTACTTAATAAATGCTTTCATCCTTCTTTTGTTCCTTCGTTCCTTCGTTCCTTCCTTCCTTCCTTCCTTCCTTCCTGCCTGCCTGCCTGCCTGTCTTCCTGACTTCCTGTCTTCCTCAATAAAAAAAAGTTGGTGAAGTTGGTTTCATTTTGCACCAAGTGATAAAAAGAAACAATTTTTTTTTTTGGTGTACTTGCTCATATATTCTTGCATTGCTCATAATGATCTTGAGTTAACAATGAAGATAACTACACCTCATGTACCAGAATGAATGGTGAAATAGAGAGATTTCATGCAGATATTGACAAGACCTGCCAGCAGAAAATCAGTGTGAATTTTTAATGTCTATGATTTTAATGTGAAATCATAGAGGAAGACTGGGAAAAAATCATAACTGTTTAAAAATATGATTTGTACTCAAACAATGAATAAGGCTTGGAGAATTTTCAGAAGCCCTATGTCCATAGTCACAAAAATGTCTTTGAAAAGAACACTGGAAGGCACTTATTGTTAGGAATACCACACAACAATATGAAACACGAATTTAACTCTGTCTTAATATGTAGAAAGTAACAGTTAACTCAGATTCTGATGTCCTCATGCAGTCAGATTATTGGTCAGTTAAAACAAAAGTCAAAGTCACTACTAAATTAGAAAAAAGTCATCAGATGAGAAAACAGTAAATTTAAAATAAATCCAGCCTATTCCATTTAAGCAAAAAGATGTGGGAGTCAAGGGAACACAAAGGAAATGTGTTTTGCCAAAAAAAAATGTTTGTTAGAATTCAAAATAAAAGAATGTCCTATTGATCAAGAAGTTCTTTAAATTCTAATCATAGACAACATTGTGCTAACTGAATCCCCAAATACTTACACCTCCTCATAACTCAATAGAAAGAGTACTGACTTTGATATCAATGAACCTTTGTTCAAATATCAGTCTTGAAACCTCATAACTATGAATGAATGGCTATGAGAAAGTCTGGGCCTCAGTTTCCTTATCTATGAAATTGGAGAACTGGATTAGATGGGGACTAAGATTCCTCCTAACTCTAAGTCTGTGGTCATCGGAGAAATACACAACAATTGAGATGAATGACTCGGCAAAGTACTGAAAGGAATAGAAAGGGATGGGGAAAGGACATGGGTAGAGTAGGGTAGTGAAATTTCTTTCCCTAAACTAGGAGGGATGGAAGAGACAGCAGGTAATTATATTATGGACCTTTGAGATGTGGAAGAGAACATTGAGAGGGCTCTTACCTGTTGTATGGTCTTAATCTTGATAAGGTTAAGTAGGAGGCTAACTAATTTACTGCAAATGAAGGGTCAGTTAAATAAATAAAGAAGGAGAAGTTTGGTATTTATAATGTGGAAAAAGAGAAAAGGAATCACTCTGATTTTATGGTTCCTTTTAGTGATGTCCAATAGTCTTGTAGTAATAATATATGATAATAATATGGTATGATATGAAATAATATGATAGGCATTACTTATGGTAGAGGAGGGGTTCTTAACCTGGCATATATGAACTTTGTTTTAAAGATATATTTTAATAACTATGTTTCAGTGTAAATGGATTTCTTTGTAAACATATGTATGCTATTTTCTACATTTTAAACACTATACTGAGAAGGGATTCATAGACTTTACTGCCATTACAGACACACACACACACACAGATACATAAATACACACACACAATATTAAGAACCCCTGAAATAGAGGATTAGCAAGTTAGTAAACTCAAAATGTTAGGAGTTGACATTTTACAAGAGGGTGGCTAACAGACCAAGGCAGTGGTATACCAGACCAGGTCAAGATCAGGTGTGTAGGTGTAATAGTAATGGAATATAAAGATCCCCCTGTATTGGCTTGGTTTTTGGTTTGATTGTGTTAAAACCCAGAGCTTGTGAATCCCACTTGTGGGATGGACTTGTTGACATGAAAAGAGAGGGCTGAACTGGGAGGAGCTGGTGATGTAAATTGAGAGAGACACAAGAAAAGAGAGAGGCAGAAGAACTTTTTGGAAGCAGCATCTTGGAGGCAGAGAGAGACTGAGAGGATTGCTGAGGGCCACTTTGAATTGCCCAGGACTTTGAGAGCTGCCACCCAGAGCTGCCAAGGACTGAGGAGACATGGCTGTTATGCTGGTATTTTGTCTGTCTGTTTTGATGTTGTTTTGGCAGATTTGTCCACTGGTGAAAGACAGTGCTGTTGTTGCAGAGGTCTTGGAACCTTGCTATTGTTTCAGAGCTCCTGAGACTGTTCTGCAGACAGAGAGTGAATTCTGTCCACTGGTGAAGGACAGTCCTGTTGTTGCAGAGGTCTGGGGACCTTGCTGTTGGTTCAGAAGCCCCAAAGAAGGATTTTCTTGTTGTATGTTACAGAAATCCTGAAAGGGGACTTTGCTAATGTTTTCAGGGGTCCTAGGATTGTTCTGCAGACAGAGAATGAATTAATGAAGACACTGGCAATGTATCTTGTGGCCTTGCTAAGCTTTGTCTCCCCAGGAACAAAGATTGCTGAGAACTTGCCTCCTGTCAAGATGAAGAAAAGACCTCCATTTGGGTATTAAATGCTGTGCTTAAGCTTGTTGTAACTCTGGGGTAGATTCAATTGTGATCCACTTTTGACTTTTTTGTGCTCTGTGATTAAACAAATGAAGGTACTTTACTTATGATTGGGAACTAATCTCCATTTGAGAAGAGGGGCTTTGTGATGGACTAAATGAATGTACAGCCTAGGGGTGGAGTAGTATTTAGAAGAGGGACTTTGTAATGGATTAAATGAATGTAAAGTCCAGGGGTGGGGTAGTACTTGATTAAATCACACTTGGTAAATGCTGTATTTTGAATTATGCTATATGTTGATTCTCTCTGTTCTTAATTTGTCACTGAATAAAATGGAGAGCAGCTATGCTGGTATTGTGAACCTTGGGAAGTTGCCTTTGCTTGTCATTACAGGAGGCCAGATAGATGGGGAGAGGAAGGATTAGAAGAGGAGACAGAAGACATACGGAGGGCAATAAGAAAGTTTAGAGTGAGAGGGTGAGGGTGGTAAGCGTAGGGGCAGAAAGATAGGATGTGATGGTCTAAGAGTTGAATTTCAAAGTAATGCAATTCCATAGGATGATAAGTTCTAAGGTATAGCCAGCCACTGTGTTTCTGAGTTGCAGGGCAGGGTGTGTAGGGTGGGGAAAGAGGTCATTGCCATTGAAAAGGGTGAAGATTTATGCAGTAGAGGTTTTAGAGAGTTTGTCAACATTAATATTTAAGTCCTGGGGTGATGGTAGAGATTATGGTAGACAGGAAGACTAAGTCTTTTTAATGGTGAAAAACTTGCCTCAAAGTTTTGTAAAGATCAGGGAGGAGGGTAAGACCACCATGTTCTGCTACCCATTTCCCACTGGGCAAAAATTAGTACTTTATGCAGAAAAGAATTTACACATTTCTTAGGAATACCTTTCATTACTTTATATTATAGATAACTGAATTCCCTTTTCCCAAACATTGGGCAATAAATATTCTAAGGCAGATCTAATTTGATGGCTTACAGAGTAAGAAAGACTGAGAAAGGATTCAATTCCTATTTGAATATGTGAGGAAACAAAGACTCCTAAAGTTATTGTAAGATAATTTAACATAACATAGAACTTAACCAAAACATAATTACTGATTATTCTTTATCACTTTAAAGAGTTGAGAAATTGCTTTGCCATACAGATTTTATCTTATTTGCAATTACCCGGTGATTATGTGTAATTTGGGAGTACCTCTCTATCATTAGGGAATGCCTTGCATAGCACACTTTTATTTTCCTGAAGATTTTGGAGAAAGGCAGATTATTTAGTATTTATATTATAGCTTTGTATTTTAAGTGTTTTCTAATCTTTTAAAAAATCTTTATAAAACCATTTTACAATACCATCTCCTCCAGATTATATATGTGTCAGACACTCTGCTAAGCACTGAGTTTATTAATTATTATTTCCTATTTCTGATATTAGTCTGAAATGGGAAATAATAATTAATAAACTCAGTGCTTAGCAGAGTGTCTGACACAAAGTAGGTACTTACTAAATGCTTGTTGAGTGAAAGTAGGGTTGTATTGCCAGGTTCAGTCATTTTCTTGAACTATTTTGTTTCTATTAATGACTCTTTAAGCCTGTTAGGGAATGACAATCTCTTCAGACTTCCATGGGTTTAAATGAATTTTGCCCTGTTAGAGGATTGCCTGCAGCAACCTCTTAATGAAAAGAAGTACTGAAGTCTGAAGGCCTGCTGGAATAAAATAAGGCCTGGATCATGTGTGACCATGGTAAGGATTCAGAGTGAGTCAAAGTTGTTTTCTGCTAAACTCTGACAAGGAAAATAAGAGTTAAGTCTATCAGTAACAGATAGCAATTGGAGTTTGGTGGCTGAGGCCATATTTGTTCCTCAGCTTTCACATTTCTTTAGTTCGTACTATAATTTTTATTTCACTTTTTGTTTTTACAGTAAGTAATCAAATACTGACATCATTAGAAAAGGAGATGTTAATTCATGCTATGTCACCTAGCCCCATCTGGAGAAAGTCTAATCATCTGTTCTAGGCAGTTCATCATAAGGAAGAAACATTCACCTGGTAGTAGTTATCTTAAAACAGGCACAGGACTTTTAAAGAAATACTCAGCCCCTACAGAGTTAGTCTTAACAACTTAAACTTATTAAATGATGACATTTCATTATAGAAAGAGATGTGCAGTGTAAAACATTGGCACTCATAACCAATCCAATTAAAAACTTGTTTAATAAGTATCAACTCTTTGTGTTTAACAAGCAACTAGCTTAAGCATGATGCCAAGGCACAGGATTTTACTTGATAGTACCAGTGATTTATTTCTGACATTATAATTATAAATAGAAATGAACTTGTCCACCTTCAAGGTCCCACAATGGGAAAAAAAACTGGCTTTGGAATCAGTTTCTTCATTTGTACAATGAAAGTATTGGATGACATGACCTGTAAGACCCATTCCATCTTTAAATCTATCATCTCAGTGAATAGTTTCATGGATCAATGTCACCTTGGCAAGAGGTCTCTAATGAAGTGCCTTTGAGATCTACTTTTGACTCAATAACATTTTATCTTAATAAAATTAAATATTCAACAGGAGACATAGAAAACCTACTTATCAAATTTTCAGGTGACATGAAACTAAAGTCTAGACTAAATAAAATATTGAAATTGTGGATAACAGAGTTCAGGTCCAACAGAAGGGATCAATGGGTCAACTAGAATAACATCCAATTAAAAATTACATATACATATATATGTATATATAATTTCATACTTGTGTTAAAAATAAATTAACTTCACTACTTTAGGACAGAGAAAATGTGAATAGATAAAAAATCTGAGGGAAAAAATCTGGAGTTTTTAGTCGACTACAAGCTCAATTTGAGTCAATGTTATGACTTGGTAGTCAAAAAAATTTTTAAGTAATGTAATATATCCTAGTTGACATTAAGAAAGGAATGGAGTCAGAATAAGGCTCAAATTCCATGATCAATGCTAGAACCACATTTTAGGAAGGATATAAATGAGATGGGGTGCATCCAGAAGAAGGTAACACATAGATACTAAGAGGATTGGAGACAACATCATGTAAGGACCAGTTGAAGGCAATGAGAACATTTATCTTGGAAAAGAGAAGACTTGTGAGGTCATGATAGTTCTTGTGAAGTATTAAAAGTCTCTCAAATCAAAGAAGAGTTACGCTTGTCTTGTTTGACTCCAAAGGATAAAACTAGAAATAATGAATGGAAGTTACAGAGAGGCAGATTTTGGCTCAAAAGACAAAAACAAAAATCCTCTCTAAATGATCTGTTCAACAGTAGACAGTTATCCTTTCCATGTCATGGGGGTCAGGGGAGTAGCACCCCCATGATCCAGAAAAGGCAGGGAAAATTTTTTTGGCCTTTCCTTCATAACAGAGAAGAAGTCTGCATTTTTTTCTTTAATGGGTTATTGTATTATTGTAAAACTTGTGTTGTGTTTGGTTACAGGCTCTGTGTCATCTACTGACCTTCGTGCATTGTCTGTGGCCTCTGCAAAACTCCCCCTAAATTTCCATTTAATGTCTTATGCTTACTTGTGATATATCAAAACCATGATGAGGAAAGTTGCAATGTGGAAGGGGTAACTATAATGGGTTACCTAAGAAGATAGCAAAGTAGCAAGATGGCACAGTGGATAGAGGACCAGGCCTGAAGTCAGGAAGACTCATATTTCTGATTTCAAACTAGGCCTCAGACACTTACTATCTCTGACCTTGGGAAAGTCATTCAACCTTGTTTGCCTCAGTTTCCTCATCTGTAAAATAAACTGGAGAAGAAAATGACTGAATGAAAACAATAAGATAGAAGGTGTCCCTCACAAAAGGCTTTAAACCACTGATTGGAGATATTTGTAGAGAGGATTCTCCATTAGGTCTAGGTCAGGGGTGGGGAAAATGCAGGTTCAAGGCCACATGTGGCTCTCTAGGTCCTCAAGTGTAGCCCTTTGATTGGATCTGAACTTCATAGAACAATTCCCTTAATAAAAGAATTTTTTCTATGAAGTCTGGACTTAGTCAAAAGGCCACATCCAAGGACCCAGGGGGACACATGGGGCATCAAGGCCACAGGTTCCCCACCCCTGGTTTTAAATAAAACTAGATGACCTCTAAGATCCTACCTGACACTGAGACCAGCTGTGCTAATGTTTAACAACTAGCACTTTGCAGGTGGAAAAAAAAGTATATATAATACACTTTTGAGTTTTATCTGCATTTTGAACATTTTCTTCACATTTTCTTAAGTCTACACCCAACAAATCCAAGTTATAAACACTAACACTGAAAATTTAACAATCTACTCTTGAGAGTAAGTTTGAGCTGGCTTCAGCATGCTCCTGACCAAGTCTCTAGTTGTATAATGAGTCTGTTAACTTGAAGAACAGTACAAGTAGTCCATAGCAAATTATTCCTCTGATATAAAGAGAAGAGAGAATTCAAATGGGGACTTCCATCAGAGGTCAATGAGGCAAGATGGTAGCATACAAAGAGTAGTGGATTTGGAATCAGAGTCCCTTGTTTTAAATCCTAACTGTGCTTGCTACTTACTGTCTAGGTGAGCTAGGATAAGCCACTTCATTGGTTTGGGCCTCAGTTTCCTCACTTCTCAAGTGAGGGGGTTGGAATAGTCAGTCTTCCAGGTCTTTTCCAAGTCAAATCCTCCATTCCTGAGAATGGAATACAACTCTACCTGAGATACTAGTCCAAGCATCTCCTTTCCTGTTCTTGCATTTATGAGATCCTAATGAAAAGTGTCAGTGTGGTAAATTCCCATCGCTGCTTCTTTAGTCACCATCGTGAGACCAGAGAACACTGTATTCATCAATTCAGTAAATCACACAAATGCGAAGCTAAACCACTTCTTGCATCAGGAAAACACATGAAGATTGATCACAGAATTAGACTGTCCTCCCAATAATGCCCTCAGCTGATCCAATACTTTATGTGGCTGATTTAGAAGCTCAGGCTGAAATATATCTGGTAGCAGCATAGGTGTTGTTAGTCCAAACTGCTCTAGAATCCATTTTGTTCAGGGAGGGAAAAGTAAATTTTTCAAATTGTGCATACTGGTATCTGGCTCACCTGAATGAGATATGGCCTGCCCCAATTCTACAATCAATCAGCAATGGCTGTGGACACCTATAATTAGATTATAAAATCATAACTGTAGTCATTTTACGTCTGTTGGCATAATTACATCAGCATGCTAATGTCCTTTTAATGGTATCTAATGATGTAATAAGAAATAATGGAATTTATTTGACAGCTACATAACCATTAACAAAACAGATTAAGCGTAACTGGCACTTCCATAAAAATGTGGGCAGCGTCTAAAAGTGGCAGCTACCATGTTGGCTTCCCCCTCCCCAAACAATGATGCAGTTTTAATAAGGATCTCTCTCACTACAGGTTTCTTGTTATTCAGTTGTTTCAGACGCATCTACCTCTTCATGATTCCATTTGGGGGTTTTTCTTGGCAGAGATCCTAGAGTAGTTTGCTACTTCCTTCTCCAGCTCATTTTACAGATGAAAAACTGAGGTAAACAGTGTTAATGACTTGTCCAGGGTCACAAAGCTAGGAAGTATCTGAGGCTGGATCTGAATTTAGGAAGATGAGTCTTCCTGACTCTAGGTCTGGCTCTCTATCTACAACAACACCTAGCTGCCCTGAAAACAGGAATGAAATGCTTTCTGTGAATCAACTGTTCAATCAAGTATTTAGTAAGTTCCTACTATGTGTTCTGCAGAGTACCAGGCAATGTATATGTATCTGAAAGTCTAGTCCATGCTCCCTATCCTTTAGGGGAAAAAGCTTACACATAGGAAACAGAGGGGGTGGGGGAAAGCAGCATAGAATGGAGTACTGAACTGGGTAGGCTAGATGATCAATCATGTACCCCTTTGAAAATAAGGGAGACAGCTAAGGATTTAGATATTCAGGGAAATCCCCTGACAGAGGACATGAGACTTCATAAGCATCTTTTTTTTTGTGAGAATGGGTTTCCCTATATTGCCAAGGTTGGAAGTGTATCAGTTGTTCACAGGCCCCAAACTAGTACCTGGGCCAATTTACCTTTGTATCAACCTTGTGGCCCCCTTCTCCTAAGAGCTTGTCAGATTGGTGCCAGGCCTAATGCAGTCCCTTGACTGACAAGTCGGTGCAGCTCAGCACTCCCAAACTAAAGCCATATATCAAACTCAGCCTTCCTGGTAGCAGGGAATATAAGCATGAGTCATCAGGTCCTGCTTGATGCATATCTTGAAGGGCAGAATTAATAAGGGAAGGGAAGAAAAGAGGACAAGAAGATCAAAATAAATGAAAGCAGGGAGGCATTGTACATGGCATACACAGTAAGTCAATGAGGCCAGACTGATTAATGTAAAAGTGATGTGTTGGGTTATTATCAAAGGCCTTGAAAGGCTGGTTGTGGAGTTTAATTTTCCTACTTAACAGGAAATAGGGAGCCACTGAAGGCTAATGAGGATGGGAAAAACAGAATAAAAGTAGTTTTTAAGGCTCACTGATCAGGCACACAGCTGTTTCATTTGGAATACTCAGGGTTCAACTCTTATGAAGGATTATGAAGAACCAACATTGTAAATGCAGAAAAATAAAAAAAAAAGTAAAATAGAAAGAGAAATCAGTCCTTGGGATGAAGGATAAAAGGAAGAATGGGAAATGAGGATGTGTGACTAATGGTGGCCCAAAGGCTTCTCCCCATCCCATCCAAAAGTAGTTCTCCTGCCAACTGGCCATTCCATCCAGAATAACTATTACTCCTTAAAGGTGAGAGGATGTGATCAGTTGGATAGAACTAAAAGAGGCCCAGAGCAGTCAAAGGGTCAGGATTCTGGAAGTGGACAACAGTGGAGGAAGACAAAACAGTATAGGAACATTCTGAAAGGAGATATTGGAGGACGATAAAGACCAATTCACTCAATTTCCTAATCACCCTTGAGCTACCCCTATAAAAACTCCATAAGATTGGTCTATTCCTGCTAAGTCTACTTCCTAAGGTCACCTTAGAGGCTAATGTACATTTTCATTCTATATCCTGGCCTTCTAATGGAAAATTGTTACTGGTCTTTAAAGGGTTAAAACCCTTTCTCTAAGTGAGTGCCCTTTCCACTCCATGTGCTTTGATCTTCATCAAGGAGTATGTGGTATTCTTCCCACTCTGGGAGTTTTCCCACTTGAAAAACAATTCTCTTTATGATGAAAACCAAAGCATGTACAAGGGGCAGTGGGAAGGGAGAAGAAAGGGCTCAGGTAACCCCAAGGTGAACAGCAGAGAGCATAAAGGCCCCCCACGCACTTGAGTCACTGAATTTTATCTACTATAGACTCACCACAGAAGGGTATGAAATGAAAATTCCAGCTCCTGGTGGGCTGGAGGAGGTTTTATTCAAAACCTGTTCTGTTTATTTCCCCCCCCTGCCATCCAGTGTTTTTAGGAAGTAATAATATCATCTGAATACTATTTGGACAACCTGGCAGCAGCCTTGGGTCACTCCCTGTTGGAGCACTGCCTCTTCCCAGCCCCCTTGAGTTTTCTGTTCAATTCACTTGACTGTGACAAAGTTCTCAAGTTTAACTAAGGTTTCTTCTTTTATGGGAAACATGGGATATAGGCATCTGGACTGAGTGATTGGCTTTTCTTCTCCATAGCTACTGCTGGCCAGAATAGGAGGGTGAGGTGGACCTGTGGTTGAAGTTTCCAGAGCAGGGATACATGTGATACTTAATTAACCTAACTCACATACCGTGAGTTGTTTCATTCTGGGCCAAAAGTTGATGTATAATGGCTTAACTCTCCATACCTCCTACTCCAAGGCTTTGATGGCTACCTTGAAGGTCTGGGTCAGAGATGATGTGTCTGTCCTTTCTTCATTCATTAGGTAGTCACTGAGCAATTGCTAGGTTCTAAACTCTCAGAAGGATATAAGAGGAAATATTTTATTTGATTCTTGGTTTCCAGGAGGTGATCATGTAGTTAGAAATGAAATATATACATCTGTGAAGACAGAATGTAAGCCCCAAGTGGTCAAGGGCTATGTCCTATGCATTGCTGACTGACATATTGTACCTGCCACAGGGTTTTGCAAGTGGCAGGGACTCAATACACACCGAATAAATAATGTAAGTATAATAATAATAACTTATATTTATGTAGCACTTTAAAGTTTATGAAGATTACCTATAATCATATATAGCATATATATGTATATATGTACATACAAATCAAAGTATGCTCATGTGTGCAAACACGTGTCCACACATGTTTTATATACGCACACAACATGCAAGCATTTTATACATGTAAAGACATGTGTGTATATATTTATGAATATTATATATACATATGCATAGATATATTTACATATTACTAGAACCTCAAACCAACCCTTCATGTAGATTCCACAAATGTTCTTTTCCCAGTTTTACAGACGAGGGAAGTGAGGTGCAGAAACCCAAAGTTACATGATTTGTCTAGGGTGACATTTTTTGTTGGTTTGGAGGTTTTTTTTGTTTATTTTTGGAGGGGGGAGGGCAGGGCAATTGGGTTTAAGTGACTTGCCAAGGTCACACAGCTAGTAGGTATGTCAAGTGTCTGAGGCCGGATTTGAACTCAGTTCCTTCTGACTCCAGGGCTGGTGCTCTATTCACTGTGCCACCTAGCCGCCCCGAGGGTGATGTTCCTAATATGGGGTCCATAAACTTGCTTTTTAGATATTTCGATAACTGTATTTAACATAATGCATTGCCTTTGTAATCTTATGTATTTCATGTTAGACATTTAAAAATATTCTGAGGAAGGGGCCATAGGTTTACCCGATTACAAAAGATATCTGTGAAAAAAAGTAAAGCTAAGAATTACTAGTATAGGGTGACAGAGTTGGTAAGTGTTAGAGGATGAAAGTCAGGCAGCGATTCAACAAGCTTTTATTAAATGCCTGCTATATGCAAGGCCCTGGACCAAGTACCCTCTTATCTTCCCTTTCAGAGTCTCCCTACCCTATGTTGTCTCTCTCCTTCTTCCTCCCCTTCAGAATCCTAACGCTCACACTTAGCTGCCTAGCTTTCTATCTGACCAATCCTCTCCTCTAATTTTTCACAATGCAAAAAAAAAAACCCCACAAAACAATAACAACAACAATCCCTATTTTAAGGAGCTCATAATCTAATAGGATGGACAGTATATAAATAACTATGCATAGATGCACTATATACATGCTAAAATGAAAATAATCAACAGCATTTGATCTACTGTGCCAAGTAAAACTTTTAAATGACAAGGCAGTGCCACATTGTTGGTGACAGTTTTTAAATAGTACTTGGTATAATACAATTGATCTCCATTTACCCATTACAATAAGCATACAGGCTACCCTGGACCCAAAGACTAATTTTATAATATACCTGTTTTCTCAGTTCAGATAATTTTCTCAAAATTGGTTAATAACTAAAGGCTATTACTATTCAGATAGCATTCTGAATTCCAATCCAAGTCAATTATGCTCCTATTATATCCAAGTTACTGGGATACAAAGACCAAAAAAAAAGTCCCTGCCCCCCAAAAGTTTATATTCTACCTGGGAGGTCATGGGAGGGAAATAAAACATATAAACAAATAAATACGCACATGACTATATGAGGAGTAACAGAACACTCTCAACTGGAAGGATTAGGAAAGGCTTCCCACAGGAAATGGCAGATGAGCCATGATGAAAGCCAGGGATTCTGGGAGGTAAAGGTGAGGAAGGTATGCATTATGGGCACGGGGGAGAGTTTTACAAAAGCTCAAAAGAAGGAGACAGAAGGATTACTTTGGGTATGAGTAAGTCAGACAATTTAGCTAGAACATGGATTCTTTTCTCTGTCAGCTACTGTTTTGAATTTTCCGATTTCTATTGAAAATAGAATTTCTAATCTTCCTCTCAGTCATCAGGCTAAGCCCTCAGGAAGCAGACTTCTCTTTACTTGCTCCCTGCTTCTCCTCTCCCAACCACCCCCAAGTAAAATAAAATTGACTGCCATGTCCTATTGATTCCACTTTTGCAATATTTCCTTTTCCATATTTGCATTCTAGTTCAGATTCTCATAATCTGGTCTAGAGTGGTAATTTCCTTTACCAGATTAATTTTTCTTTTGCTGCCCCTGTCACACCCAGCTCAAAAAGCATTTACAACTCCCTGTTGTCCACTAAATAATGTCAAACATCATATTCTTGCATTTAAGTACCACCCAATCTGGTTGGTTCCAACCTGCTTTTTCAATTTTATGTCACATTTCTCTTCTTTATTTACAGTAAGCACCAGTCAATAGTATTAGCACTATTTGTGTTCATTTTATACCAATTAGATTATAAAAATAGGGATATTCTTGTTCTCTTTTTGTATACCTATAGTACCTAGAGCAGTGTCCTATACATAAAAGGCACTGGAACCATAATGGAATCTATACGGACACTGGCATGTGTCAGTCTGAAAAGGGCATAATCATTCTACAGAGGGTGCATTGTTCCACTCACTATCACTTTAAATTTCCAAGTCAAAATACCCCTCTCTGGCCATCATTTAAATACATACATATGTTGTCTCCTTATACTGGAATGCAAGATCCATGAGGGCAGAAGATGTCTTTGATTTTATAATTGTATCTCCAGTGATTAGCACAGTGTTTGAAGTCTTGCAAGCATTTAATAAATTACTTTTAATTCATTAATTTATGATGATTGTGAAGCAATAATTATTAAAAACAAATAAACAGTAAATACATACTGTAAGAATTCCAAGAAGGGGAAGATAAATACCAATCCCTCTAGTAGAACATAAATTCCCTTGAAGAAAGGGTTTACATTTTTTTTTAAATTTTGCCTTTGTGTCCCTAGTACATAGTAGCTTGCCTACAGTGGGCACTTAATAAATGTTTGTTAGAATGGATCGATCATCTGGGTTACCCAGGGGTTGAATAAGTTGACTCGCAAGAAACAGGACATTGAGAATGAATAAGATTTGTATAAATATGGAGAGATGAGCAGGTATCCTAACGGAGGAATAACAAACAAAATGAGAAAACTTTGGGGATTTGAGAATAAACCTAAGATCAGAGTCACAGAAGAACATTGCATTCATCCCACAGTGAGGAGAATGACTAAGCTGACACTAAAATGCCCCAGGATGCCTTGCTCTCTAAACCTGCTGCCATCAAGAATATCTAGAAACTGTAGAGTCATGACACTGATTCAGAGCAAACCTGCTCAGTACTATTCACATTAGATTTAGAAAAAATTAAAATCAAGGCACAAAACAAGATGGTAATGCTTTGGCTGCTGTTCTCTTTGACCTGTTATCTCTACCTATGCTGAATATTTCAACCACTATTAAAGATTTCCTTTGTACTTGGGTTCTTGAGTCCTATTGTTATAAAACCCTTTTGGCTAATTTCCTGGGACTTTGATTCTATTTATCTACTTGGTCTCTTCCTACCTTTCCCATGTTCTTATGCTTTATTCCACTTCACACTACAATTTCGGTACATTGCCCTGTGAGTTGTTGCTCTTACAGGACACTCCATTTCCTGACTCCATACATCTACACTGGCTATTCTGTTACCTGGAATGCTCTCCTTCCTTGTCTCCAACTCCTAGGTTTCATGTTTTCCTTTAAGTCTCAGTTCAAATCTGACTTTCTGTAAGAGGTTTTTACCACCACCACCATTATCATTCCCAGCTCCCTTTCTGCAACTCAGTGCCTTCCCTCAAAAATTACCTTCCATTTACACTATATATATACACATATATGTACATATACATGTATATACACATATACATGTATATATACATATACATGTATATATATATTCATTGTGCTTGTTTGTATGTTGACTTCCTCATTAGAATTTGAGATCCTTGGGTTCAAGGAATAATTTTTTTTTGCAGGGCGGGGGGGAGGGCTTTCATTCTATTCCCAATGCTTAGCATGGTGTAAACTGCCACACAGTAAGTAAATAAGTACTTGTTGACTGACTTTTAACTGTTTCTTCATGTTATGTTGATCTTCATTATCTTTAGATTTGGGCTAACTCTTTAGAACTCTGTGGCCTTCCTGGCTCACAAAGTTATTGTAAAGAAAGTGCTTCTGAAAACTTCAAAACATAATGTGAGTTATTATTATTATTATTCTTTCCTGTTTGTGCAGATTTACCATATTCTAGGATCCTAATTTCCTAATTCCCTGCCTGGGATCATGGTACCCATGACCCCTTCTCTAATGACTGAATTCTTGCCCAAGACCTTGCTATCTTGTTACCTAGATCTTCAATATTCATCAAACTGTCTTGGTCTAACTAGATTCCCAGTGATGCCTTCTTCTGGTCTAATGCTGCCAAGACCCAGCATGGTTAGAGGGGTCACACTGGGGAGTAAATGAGAAGACACTTCACACTTCACAGGGTTCCTGGAAGGGGTGGGAGTCATCATCATGAACACCAATTATCACTGTACAGCTTGTAGATGTAAAAGGTGTCAGTAATTGGACCTTTACTGACTCCATGATGTAACCTGAGAGCTGCTTCTTTAAAAAACAAAACAAAATAAAACTAGATCCCTGATATGAGACTTTTTTATTCATCTTTTGTTTCTTTTTCATAAACATAGAGCATAAGACACATGGTTATTCCAGATTTCCATTCTTTGTGTTCTGGATAAATGGAATTTTACTGGAACCAGTAGGTAAGTGAAAATTCACTAGAATGAGGAAGAGGGCACATTTTGCTAAGAAAGAGAAGAAAACAGTGCAGGGAAGGATTAGAAACTTGTGTTTCAAACATGACAATTCTATCTAAAAGCAAAAAAAAAAAAAAGCACTTTAAGTAACACAGGGCTCCTCAAAAAAAAAGGACTAGTCTAATAAGTTTGCCTAAATAAATCATGCAATCTATCAAAAATCTCTCATTGTATTACTTTTAGTTTTCTAATGAGGGGAGAATATTGAATTTTTTTTTTACATATTTCAACTCAAAGGAGAATTCATTTACAAGCATAAGCATCTCTTATAATTGCATGTAATGGGATGGTAATAAATAAAGTCCTTTAGTAGATATACAGCAATCTGGCTGGTAAAGTGGGTTTTTACTATGCCCACCCCCTTTTTTTCCAAAACAAAGTCAAATTAAAATGCATCAATTGAAGATCAAAAGATGACAATGCTTCAAGAATAGGAATTTCCAAAATATATTTAAATATGCCATGCTTAAAAATTACATTGAAGATGATATCGATATCTGAGCTGAGTTGAACTGGGAAGGATTTTCCAAGTCATCAGGGAATCATTTCTACAGCTATAGCCATTACTATTGCATAAAATATCAGTGTAACACTATGATCCATTTTGGCAAAGGTTAGCTGTTCATGAACTCCCCCTTGCCTCTCTCAGAAAACTCCCATATGCACAAACCCACAAAATCTCATTATGAGGAATACTCATTCATAAAAGGTCCATTAAAAGAAGCCAGATGGTAAGAGAGCAAGACTCAGGGGTGATTTTTTTTTCAACAGGCATTTGTTGTTTTCTAAAGTCCTTTATGAGGACCACCTATAGGAGGGTATAATTGCAAAATTAGAAAATTACCATTGAAAGTTCAAGTGGTTTGCCTTTTGTAGGGCAGTTAAAATTTATCAGCACAGGACTTGAACCCAGATCTTCTGACTTCAGTGCCAGTTCAAGAACAATTGTGGTATACCAACTCTCAGGAAAGTGATCACTAAAAGCTAAATGGCTTATTAAGGGCTTGGTTTTGTGGTCTATGTATATACTTGTACATGTGGAAGTATATACATAGACCACAAAACCAATCCCTACCTAATGCTAGGGAAGATTAGGCATATTCTCAGGCACATTTTTGTCAAAGAGAAAGATAATTCATTCTTTGTTTCAGTTTTTGAGAAAAATTAAATCTAATTTTAACCTCTAATAAACAAGATTCCTTAAGCCATCTTCTGGTTCAAAATTAGACTCAGGACCCTTAAAGAATTGTGTTAACTCTCTTGGGTCATTAGGAGAGAATTTGTTTTTATTCCAGTAAAATACTTGGCCTGAAGGAGCAAATGGCATTTCCAGAGGAGTCCAACTTAGAGAGAATGAATGGTGAAGAACAAGAGGGACAATGCGATTCTCTGGGTGCTTATATAGCCATAGTGTCATGGCAGAAAGAAAGTAGGCAAGCCCCAATTCTCTGCCAGGAAGTCATTTGTGCCCATGACCTAGTAGTAGACCTCTTTGTGTCCTTTTGTAAAAAAGGAAACATCGAAGAGAATGGTAAAATCACAACTAGAAGTACAGAAATCACAAAACCACAGAAAGAGAATGCTGAAGAAGAACTTAGACATACTAGCTTTAAAGCTGGAAAGGATCTCAGAAGCTATTTAGCCCTTTTCCCTCCTTGTGGCAAATGAGGAAGAAAAGGCTTAGATGTAAGCCACGACTCCACATGCTCAGGTCAGTGCTGTTTCCCTTCATAGTCTTCCTATCTCTAAGACTTGACCTTCTGTAAAGTGAAATAAAAGAGAGAGGGAGAGAGAAAGAGAGAGAAGGAAGAGGGAGAGAAGAGAAAAGGAGAGTAGAGAGAAAAGAGGAGAGGGAGAGAGCAAGTGAGCAAGCGAGTGTGTGTGTGTGTGTGTGTGTGTGTGTGTGTGTGTGACAGAGAGAGAAAGAGAGGTCTGCCATTGACTGCCTCTGTGAATTTGCCCAAGGAATTAAACCTCTGACAGTCTCAGGTTTCCTCATCAGTAAGTGGTGGGTGACAGACTAACTTATTTCTGATATCCTTCTATGTCTTCATCCTTTTCAGAACTTCTTTCCAACTTCATATTCTCCAGGAAGCCTTCCACAATTGATTTCTCATGATTCTCCTTTCTCCCTTGTTTGCCCACGATCTTCTCAGCACTTATATGCTTGGATAATGTTATATTAATTTGCTTATTTGTTGATATGCCTATCCAAAAACATGTTTCTCTGTTCCTGGATGTGCATCCTGTTTCCAGGTATTTTGGAAGCTCCTAAGGAAAAGGAATCAAATAGCCTAAATCTTTTATATGTTCACTAGTGACAAGTCAAGGGCTGTGTACCCCCAAAGGCTTTAATAAATGGTGACTGGCTGCCTTCTTTTCATCCATCTCATTTCATACCTTCTGGCTGAGTTATCTTTCCTTCTGGAGACTATTTCAGATGTTTCATAATTAAACTCAGGTTTCACTTACCATTTAAATAACTTATCCTGAACCACTGGGATTTTCCTCTTCACTCCTTTCCAAACAGATTCTCTTTGATATAATTAACAAAAAACTCAAGAATCTTGCTTTTCTTTCATGCTTTGATTTGTGAAACTGACTTCAATGTGATACAAGGAGGCAATCAAAGGGTGGCCCCCTCCTTCAGGTACCTACCTGACATCCACAATGGTGGTTGGGGGCAACTTCAGTAGAAATGCCACATCCTCGATCAACTTCTGCCCCTTCTCCACACTCAGGGGGCTGTTGAAGGGAAGCAAGAGGGAACAGGGGGGAAGAGAAAAAACACATTGTTACAAAAATGGAACTCATCAATACTTGAGAGGCTAAGAGTCCCCAAAGAGTTATCACCTTGGCCTCTTAGACTCTGAAAGCCACCACTGCTACTGTATTCCTGTCACATAGTGATCATGATATCAGGGGAATTGGGATCAGGTGCTTCTTCAGGCATGATGAATCACCTGAATTTTCCAGCAATAAGACAAACAATAAGGTGCAAATGGAATTGTTAGGAAGTGTAATGGGCCCATGATGCAGCAACTGGCTCATCTCAGCCTTCAATAAAAAATATAATAAAGGGGGTGGGGAGGGGAGGGAAGAAAGGGAAAGGAAGGAGAAGGACGGGAGCCTGAGATAGAAACAAATGCTGAAAGTCAAATTGCAGGACTGGGTATCAAATGGACAAGGCAAAAGCATATTTTTAAATTCATTAGTGTCTGAAATGAATCCTCGCCTGCTGAAAGGACACCCAAATATTACGTATTTAAGAGTAAACAATAGAAAGGGACAGATGAGCCCTGGAAGGGTGATTCAAGAGATCAGAGGTGTATATGTCTATGTATTGTGATGACACAATGGCCTTATATTCTGTGACTCACATAAAGACCATATTTACATAAATAGAACTGCTTTATTGTGTTGAAGCTGGGGTGCAATCAAGTCTAATGTAAATGTATCATTCCCATTAATAAGTGCTGGGTGCCACAAGCAGTTTTACAAATCAAAAAAACTTTAAGGGTGCAGGTATTATATAACAGATTGCTCAAATGAAGAGGGTAATCTGCTGGGAGGTGAGGATCTCTTTGGTGAAAAGAGATGATTTTTGTACTGGTACTTATGACAGAATTTAATCTATATGTATTAAAAAAAACCATTTGGACAGCTGGGAAAATATAAGGGGAGATGTTGCAGTATCATCTATAGAGTGTAAACAACGTATTAGCTCAGTGCTGTGATAATGAGAATAAAATATAACTAATGAAAGCATGGTGCCATGGATAGGGAAGGGGGAAAGGAACACACATATATCACTTACTACGTTCCAGGCATATGGGCTAAGCTTGTTTTATAGATATCCCATTTGATCCTCAGAACAACCCTGGGAGGTAGATACGATTATTATCCTCATTTTACAGTTGAGGAAACTGAGCAAACAGAAGTTAGATGATTTGCCCAGTATCACATGGCTAGTAAGAGTCTGAGGTCACATTTGAATTCAGGTCTTTCTGACTCCAGGCCCACCACTCTATCCACTGTATCACCAGCTTCATTCTAAACAATAGACTGGATTTAGAATCTAGAAGATGCAATCTGCATCAACTCTTTGCTAGCTATGTGACTCTGGGCAACACTTTACTTGACGTGTCGCCGACAGCTCCTTAGTATTTAAATACTGACAACAGCTGGTGAAAAATAGCTGGCAAAAGAAGTCTCCACACCAGGAATTCTCCACGTTGCCAAAATAACGGATCCTTCACATAGTCTTGCTTTGCCCATTAACTGGCTAATCACATATGGTCTTTATATAATCAAAAGAATGCATGACACCTTTACTGATAGCTGCTTTTCAAGCTATGTCCCACCAATCCATCTCCACTCTAAATAACTACCCAACAAATACTTATGGAGCTTTGACTGTATAGTCAATAATATTAGGTGTTCAGGGTGTGGTGGGCAGATGTATTAAAAAAGCAAGGTGGCACCTGCCCTTTAAGAGCCTGAAGTCTAACTGATGAGTGATGCTCGTGGAACAGTGAATGATACAAGGGAATGTATAATTAGGTGCCAATTTATGTTGTTTGTTTGTCCTGTTATTTCATTCTTGTCTGAATCTTTCATTTGGGATTTTCTGGGCAAAGATACTAGAGTGTTTGCCATTTCTTTTTCCAGCTCATTATACAGAGCAGGAAACTGAGGCAAACAGGGTTAAGTGACTTACTGGGAATCACACAGCTAGGAAGTATCTGAGGTCAGATTTGAGCTCATAAAGATGAGTCTTCCTGATCCCAAGCTCTATCCACTGCACCACCTTGCTGCACCCAAATTACATGGTACTTCACATTAAAAAAAGAGGCAGAAAACCAGTCTTGGAGCCACAGAAACCTGAGTTCAAGTCTTGCCTGTGACACATGATGACGGTGAGACTTTCAGTTCCAGAGCAGCTGCTGATTTGCATTGTTAGAAAGAGGTTCCACATCCCTAGTTCTCTGATATCTTCCCATCCATTATGTGACTACCTTCTCTCTATACCCCTACCTCTCACTCTAGGAATAGGATCCAAATTAATACTGCCATTGGTTCTGTAAAGGGTCTATCATTCAGTTGTCCTATAGCTCCACACACCTCACAGCATTATGTCCTCCCCAAAAGCACACAACATAACAAAGAAGCCAACAAAAACCAAGGTGATACAATCTTTTGTGTAATAGGGGAATAATGGAAAGTTAAACATTAGTTTTCGACTGAGTATCCAGGAATTTGCATTTTAACTAACTCCAGCAATTCTAATTACTTAAGAAAGGAGTAAAGGCAAAAGAGGACTGGATATCTGGGAGGTAAAAGTGAATGCTTTGCTAAATCTACCTAATTCCTAGCTCTTTATCACCCTTGTCTGTCCACACCTCCAGCACCATTATACATTACTTACATACTTGCCAACAAATCATAGTCTCAAACTTGTGAGATCTTCGATAGAAGAGATTGTCTTTTTTTTTTTTTTTTTTTTTTTTTTTTTTTTCTGTATGTTGCAGTTCATGGAATCTAAGGAATTCTAATTACTTTATTACGGGGTATAGGCATTGACATCTTCACTTTCCCAAACCAAAAAAATACAATTAATTTCCTTTATTTTTTAAATCCTTGAGGTGTTGGAA